>NW_012155396.1:4453773-4462678 GCF_000956105.1 Propithecus coquereli | reverse complement strand
CATGTGCTAAAACATCATTCAAAAAATCATTTGAGACTGGGCGAGGTGGCTCATGCCTATAATTCCAGCACTCTAGGAGGCTGAGGCAGGAGGATCACTTGAGCTCAGGAGTTTGAGACCAGCCTGAGCAAAAGTGGGACCCTGTTTCTATTAAAAACAGAAAAATTAGCTGGGCACAGTGGCACACATCTGTAAGTCCCAGCTACTCGGGAAGCTGAAGGCAGGAGGATTGCTTGAGCCCAGGAGTTTGAGGTTGCAGTCAACTATGATGACTCCACTGCACTCTAGCCAGGGTGACAGAGCAAGACTCTGTCTCTTATATTTAAATTGTCTAAACTGTGGATAAACAATAAAACCATAACAGATCAGATCCCACACGTGCAGGTAAAGAATCATTTTCTACATATACAAAGTTCTATACTTCTATAGGTGATAATGGTGAACAGATACAACACCCTCCAGATAAGTTCTCTTTGTCATGGAAGTACTCCTAAAAGTTGGCATATTCTCTTTCAGATTTTTACTTCTGTGGGATATGAGGATGTATTAATGGATTTTTTTAATGTTTCTAAATGTAAAGCAGGGATCAACAAACTATGGCCCACAGACCAAATTTGGCACCACTGCCTACTTTCATATAGCTCACGAACTAAGAAAGGTTGCTACATTTTTTAATGGTTGAAAATAATTTTTAAAGAACAATGTATCATGGTATGCATAAATTATATCAAATTCAAATTTGTTTCCATAAAGTTTTTTCTGGAAGATAGCCATATCCATTTGTTTACCTCTTGCCTATGGTTTCTTTTTTGCTACAAGGGCAGAGTTGAGTAGTTACGACAAAGACCATATGGCCTGCAAAGCCTAAAATACTATCTGACACTTTACAGAAAAGGTGACCCTTGACCAAAAAAATTCCTATTTTGCTGTATAATTCAGTAATAATAGTGACAATTATTTCTAAATGGGCACCAGAGCTGAAATGAACAGCAATTTGGAAAATGACCTCAGTCAATTAGAATTAACAAAGCTTAAACAGTTTAATACATAAATTAGACTGAATTCACCTGGTATAATGACAAGATATTAAACATGCTGTTGCAAATGTGCCACTTAAAGGAGTTCGATGCTTTGGTTTAATTCTTGTAAACCCTTATGCTGCTTCTCCTCCATTATCCCCCAAGCCAACTTTAGTAAAAACTCCCCAAAACCCTTCCAGGAATTTTAGGAAAAGCTACATAGAGGTGTAGTATTTAGTCACTGCAACCCTACGCAGGTACCTCCCATAGCTGTCATACATTTCAGGAGCACAAAGCAAAACAAAACAGCAGCTGTTCTCATGAACTGTCAAGTGAATGGTGGCCAGTAGGTGGAGACAGTTTCTAACCAAACCACAGCAGCAAAATTTGATACAAGTTTTATAGCAGAAATTTAAACTATCTTCTGATCTGTACCTTGAAATATTTAGTTAACTAGATAGGACAAAGTGATTTTTTTTCCTTCCCTAGTTCAACAATAAAACCAGGCTACCTTGTATTTCTTAAATCAGATTTCACTATGGAATCAGAAATAGAAAGGCTGATTGGTGAATACTCCATTCCCTAAAGAATATGAACCTAATTTATAGGTTAAAATAAATCAAAGTTGTTCTTTTCTTGCCATTGGAACAGGAATGTTTTCTGATCATTTTCTTTCAATGAGGTTGACATCTTTCCTGTCAGATCAAACCTCAGGCTTTCTTCTCTAACACCCTCTAGTTAGTTGATTATACAAACTGGGAATGACTCACTATTCAGCAGGTAATGATTTTGACAACAACTCTAAATCACCCTATCAAATATCATATACTTTCACTCACAAAAAATATCCTTCTCAAAGATTGTTCTCATTTTATAAACAAGAAAACAGTTTCTTTTCTATATTGTAAATAATAGAAAACAGAATTGTGGCTCTAACTTCAGACCCCCTAGTCCAGAGTCACACGGCAATTTCTAGAAGTCTGTAGGAGGAAGGAGGGTATTTCTATTAGGCCTCAGGCAAAAGTATTCCAAACTTCCCATCTTAACTTCTGACACTTCTGCTTCCCAAGCCCCAGTCTTCTGGAGCTGTTCACTAGTTTTCCAAAGTTCCCAACAGGAGCTTCTCTTTGAAGCCAGTCTGCCCTATACTTTTTCACTCCCTCTAATTTCAGCAGTATGCACAACTCAGCCAGGTTTTAAGATGAAGCTTATTTCAAAGCAAAGCATATCTGAGCACAAAAGACTCACAGGCAACCACTGCCACCATCACTATACAGGGGATATATGCACTACGAAAAATTTCTAATTGGAATAAATGAACGGTGATGTTTTCTGGAAGCTCCCTCTCTTTGAAGCAGCCACCTCTCTACTATCCTTTTTCCTTTCACATTTCCAACCACCATACTTAAGTCACACATTGTGCTGAGGCTATAATAGGTGAGCACATGCCTGTACATCTGGTCTTGACAAGTTGGCTACCTACTTCAGACAGGTTGACACATCTTACACTAAATCTTAGAAAGAAGAACATAATCTAAAGTTTCCAAAAACTTGAACTTACCAGGCAAGTCTAAGGACTCTAACTTAGCAAATTTAGTGTAATATGAAAACACATATTCATCTCTTTTATGAGGCTATTTTCAGAAACTATTTGAGTATTGTTTGAAACCACCTACTATCAGAATGTCCTAAAATTTTTATCTTACCTTCCAGATTATGTAAAATATAGGTATAAGCATTCTAACTTTGCCATTTTAATAAACTCCAGGCATTTACCCTCTATCAATTGCATGGGCCACTCTAGGAAGCCAAAATATTTAAATCCAATGAAAGTCAACATGACACCAGCAAATAATTTTATCTTTCTTCCCTTGATGTTTATGATTTTTTGAGGAAAAAAGTGCATAATTGGAAGGAAAGTCTGTGCTTGGTATATTAAGGTATACAATGGTTCCCCACTGGCTCCCTTTATGCAGCTTCTCCTCTACTCTTCCTATTATTTCCTTGATTTTCTATTTTCAACCAAATATCTGTTTTCTCCTAAATATAGTTATAAGAATTTTAAGTAACTATTGTAGGACTAATCCTATATGATTTCCCCCAAATGAGCCTTATCTAAGTATATTTCCAAAATCTCCAATTAGTTGGAGTAACACGCTGGGAAGCGGACTGGGGCAGCAGAGCCAAGAGGCTGGCTTAAGGTACTAAGATTCCAAGGTCTAATCAGCTATATATTTATCCCAAATGAATTTAGCAAATAAAGGTAATGGTATAAATGTAGAGAGCCTTTAGAGCAACTTACTAATCTATTTTTATCCTGACTTTGGCCAAATTACTTTTTATGCTACATATATACACACAAACCCCTAGCAAAGTCAGAAACTGCTGGAAGAATAAAAGATTAAGCCATATCTTCCTAATTAAAGACAATTTGAGTTCCACCAGGGCATGCAGTAACCCTCCAGGGATGCTTGTTGTTACAGACACTCATTTCAAGTAGCTTCTCTGGCCATCCACTGCCTTCACGTTAAGACAATAACTAGGCATAATTCTACAATCATTTTTATTAAATATTCATACTCTTTTAGTTTTTATTTGTGTTATTCAAGGAAGATAAATATTCGTACCCTACTGCGCACTCACTATATACTGAGTGTTGAGCTTTAGTTTTTTGTGGGTTTTTTTCCCCTACATAATGGAATAAAGTACTTGAGTCAGCTCACTAACAAAGGTCTAGAGAAATACTAAATAATGCCTCGATGGGAACTCAGTTCTATAGTCTACACAATAGTCCCCTACCGCCTATTTTTCAGATTTCAGAATCTAGGATTCTCTTTAAGATGCCATGGAATTGCTGAGGACTAGTCCCAGAACTTAAACTAGTTGCAGTGTTCTGTTCTTAATCAAGGGACACAGACTGACTCATATGTAACATTTTCAAAGCTGCTACTCTATAATGTGCATCCCTCATAAAACCTTAATCACAATAAATTTAGTTAAATCCTTTAAAACCAGACTGCACTGGCTTCACAGAACAAGTCTGGCTGCTCGGCTTCAATTCCCTGGAGAGAAGAGAGAGAGGCTCTACTCTATTATGAAACCAGCTTGCCTAATCAAATTCCCTTTCAGAGAAAGAGGTCAAGGAGAATAACTGCTGTGTCATTTTTCAATTCTTCCTTCCAAGAAATGACTGTGATTGACAGATGCTATTTCTTTGAGATCCAGTGGCCTACTGCCAAGATTAACTAATTGTTCCTTGGTTAAAAGAAAGATACCACATCCGCCAAGCCACATGACTCTCCATAATCATAATCATAATCAGAATACTTTACATTAGTTAAGTTTTATAATTTTAAAAGCTGACACATACACACTCAAAATACCCCATTAGGAAGGTAGAACAGATATTTATATCTTCATTTTACAGACCGAGAAACTGCAACAAAGGCAATGTATGATTTCTCCAAGGTATGCATGTTAACAGTAGATCTAAAACTCTTCCTCATGCTGTTATAACTTATAGTCCTATGATTTTCTATATATCACATATCTTTGCAATTGCCTTAATATGTCTGCTAATCCCATTAACTGCCCCCATATTATTGAAATATTTACTAACCGAAGATAGCCTTTTCAGATCATCAGCTACGGTGTTGTGGTGGCTATAGATTCATGTGGTGTGGTAGAAAAAGGGGTATTTAGAGATTGAGATGGGTTCAAATTACGCTCTTGCCACTTATGGTGTGTGACTTAGGGTATGTTGATAATTAGTCTCAATTTCTTTATCAGTAAAATTCATACACCATCTGCCTCACAGAAATCTAAAAATAAATGAGTTAACACACGTCGAGAACCTAATACATAAAAGGTACTCAAGTATTAATTTCCTTCCCTGGAATGGTCCTGAACAGATGACCAGCCTCTAGAGAGTCTAACCCATCTGATTTCAATGATCCCTAAAAGTTAAGGAATAAGGATTAGGGAAATTGAAGCACTAACACTTTCCTGGCACTTCCCTCAGACACGTGGGATTTTTTGGCTGTTAGCTTTCTAAAGAGCAGCTTTTAGAGATGTAGTCAAACCAATTAAGAAAAAAATAGGAAAAAGGCAAATGTGCCCAAATAAATAACATTTATCATGGGCACACAAAGTAATTGTTCTAGCAACCAAATATATATTTGAATGCCAGCTAGAATATACCATTCGGTCTCCCAATAAAGAAGAGGTGAATTAATATTACTTTTCTTACAGAGTGACTGGTTTCATCCATAAAAAGAGAAATAATATCAACATTAATCTAAACAATCCTTCTCAATGACTACCAAACAAGCTAAAGAGGATATAGCACTCTTCACAACCTATAAATGAAAAATCATCCTGATTATGAAATAAGTTCCTAAAAGTGAATTAATAGTCTCTAAATTAATTAGTTTAGAACAAATCACATCTGAATCTTAATCTCAATACCATGTATAAATTCATATTAAGCCACCTCTTTCCTGGTATATATATTTTAACAGATAGTTAAGAGATAATTATTGTAAATATCTGAATGACTTGAACATATTAGGTCCCTGACCTTTAAAACTTAATATTAGTTGTTGCCGTTTTCATGGTTTTTCTGTTTGAAAAGTTGTGTATTTTGGGTTCCCTCAGATAAACTTTAATCTGCGGTTATAATCAATTCATGGCTTCTACTAGAACATTTTCAAGGCCATATCCAGACTCTGGTATTAGTTGAAGAGGTACACATACATCTGCATATAACTTTTATGTGCTTTAAGAGTATTTTTAACCCCTCAGTCTTGGGAAACCAGCAAAATATTACTTATTATAATAAATGTAGCATTGTTATTTCTTGGCTTCTTTATTTAAAAATTCCTTTCCCTCAACCATTAAAACTGAGCTTTCCAATGCTTCAGGTTGAAAGACACAAAGAAAAAATGCTACTTTATTAGCCCAGCATAGTGGCACAGGCCTGTAGTCCCAGCTACTCCGGAGACTGAGGCAGATCACTTGAGCCCAGGAGTTCGAGGTTGCAGTGAGCTGTGATGGTGCCACTGCACTCCAGCCTGGGCAACAAAGTAAGACCCTATCTCTAAAAAAAAAAAGAAAAAAAAAGGTATTTTATGTTTTTACTATATCAATTTGAAGAAGAGTGGTTAAGCAATATACTTTGAAGAGTAATGTTTTTCTCAATGTAGAAGTTGTAAAACTGTGTCCCAAATAATTTACTCTTAATATTTAAGGACTCTTTAATGAATAAATTAACTTAGATTCAAAGTTTTCCCTATTAATGTCACTTTCATTCTCATGTTACATTCAACTTTATTGAGTGGGAGAGAAAGGAGTGACATATATTCCTTCCTAGTCAGGACGGAATTTTGGACAACCAGAAGGCTCTATTATATATGTTATAGCCACAGCTGTGACAATTCCTGATTATTATAGTGCTTTATCCATGCATAAATTCACAATAATAAAGGAAGCTGAGATAGATGCAGAAACTATTAATAGGATGACTGCTTCTTCAGGGCTCATATATAAGAATCTATGAACTTATTAGTAACCAAATAAAATAAATTAATTACCTAATCAAAGGGAAAGTGATGTTAAGCAAATTATATTACAAGCAGTATTCCTACTCAAAATGTTTAAGATTTGCTAATTCTATGAATTCTAAATTTTTTACAATAAGACAAAGGACGGTAAGAACTTATTCTTCAATATTTCATACTTGTTTGCCTTAATATTACCTATGAAATGATGACCTGGGGAAAAAATTAGTCCTTTTTGGGGAATAAAGTTCCATTAAAAAAATAACTGGCTTAGCCACATTTACCTGTCATTATAAAATGACAGATTTTGAACCTAAACATCTGTACCCCCATAATATGCTGAAATAAAAAAATAAATAAAACAAATAAAAAAATGACAGATTTTCAGCCAGGTGCAGTGGATCACACCTATAATCCCAGCACTTTGGGAGGCTGAGTCAGGAGAATCTCTTGAGGCCAGGAGTTTGAGACCAGCATGGGCAACACAGTGAGACCCTGACTCTAGAATAAAATAAAAAAATTAGCCAGGCATGGTGGTGTGTGCCTGTAGTCCCAATTGCACTACTGCACTCCAGCCTGGGTAACAGAGTGAGACTCTGTCTCTATCTATCTATTTATTTATTTATTTATTTGAGACAGAGTCTCACTCTTTTGCCCGGGCTAGAGTGAGTGCTGTGGCGTCAGCCTAGCTCACAGCAACCTCAAACTCCTGGGCTCAAGCGATCCTTCTGCCTCAGCCTCCCGAGTAGCTGGGACTACAGGCATGCGCCACCATGCCCAGCTAAATTTTTTCTATGTATTTTTAGTTGTTCAATTAATTTCTTTCTAGTTTTAGTAGAGACGGGGTCTCGTTCTTGCTCAGCTTGGTTTCGAATTCCTGAGCTCAAACAATCTGCCCGCCTCGGCCTCCCAGAGAGCTAGGATTACAGGCGTGAGCCACCACGCCCGGCCTGTGACACTAATTTTTATTACTCACATGACTATAAAATTCTTTTATGAACACCACCCCATCATGAAAAAAAAAGTCTATGGTAGTCTCTAAAGGTAATTTAACAGCACAGGCTCTGGAGAAAGAATGCATGATTTGAGTCCTAGTGCTAACATTCAATGGTTGTGTGACCTGGGGCAAGTTACTTAATGTGTGTAACTCAATTACTTCATCTATAAAATGTAGATGATGATAATGATAATAATCCTACCAACTTTATAGGGTTGTGGTATGAATAAATGTTCTGTATAATCCATGTAAAAGTGTTCAGAATAGTGCCCAGCATATTGTGGGCACTTAAAGTTAGTTTTGCTTTACTTCTTTGCAAAATTTTTTTTTGGGGGGGGTTATTAGATAAATGATGAACTCATGGGAAATATGTCTTTCATAAAAATGAATCTTCTTTGCCATTTATACTAAAAGAGAAAAGAACCTGAGGGAGGGAAAAGGAGGCTTTTAAATGTTCTTTATGTTACAGCAGGAAAAGTAAAAATAAGGACTCTGACTTACTCCTTTGGACAAAAATACAATGCAAAGATCCACTAGAAACAATGGTATAAACAATGTCTGTCAACAAATAACAACTAAATAACATTGACCTTTTCTTTCACATTCACTCAGAATACTTTTCACTATTATATTGCCTTTTATCAGATCAAGCAGGAAAGCCATATTTGACCTTGTTCCTCTGTCATGCCTCCAAAATGAACTCATTTTAAAATGCTCAGAATATCAATTCATTCATTTGACATTTATTAAAAGCCATGCACTAGGCACAAGGAATACAAAGGTGACTGAGCCATGTCTTGATCTTCAAGCTTAGTCTATTAGAAGAAACAAATATGTAAAATTACTAGATAAGGAATAAAGTATAATAATAACAGCAATGGATTCAAACATATTCAAAAATGTTTAAAGCCAGGAGTTCATAATGATACCAAAAACTACCTCTGCCCCCCAAATCAATGCCTATTTGGTCACCACTGGAGAATGCTAGTGAACTAATTCATTATTCTGAAAATTGGTAAATAAAGGGAAAGAATAAAACATTCATCCTGACTTTCCTATATGAACTACATCGCCAGGTAATCAAATAGTAGATAGGGGGACATTCTCTTTATAGAATATTCCAGCTGATAAATGAAGAAAGAATGACAGAATTGGAATTTTGTAGCCTTTGATGATTTAATAGATCTACGCAAAAATCATCAATAGCTACTGATATCACAAAAAAAGAGACAAGCAAACATTATGTACCTCCTGATGGAAGTATCTAACATCACTCATGAAGAAGTCTGAGCAAACTTCTAAATATAAGTACCAATTTACAGGAAATGCAC
>NW_012155396.1:4448776-4450090 GCF_000956105.1 Propithecus coquereli | reverse complement strand
ATATAAAAAGTTTCTTTATTCTATTCCTGGGATGTTTCTTCCCTGAAGTCACAAGATCAAATCAAACCAGATAGGTGGACTGGTTTTAAATTTAAAAATTGACCACCTGATGCTATTTGGAAGTTAATACGAAACAAGATAGTAATGCTGAGTTCAGACCCCAGGGCCTGTGGTACAATAAGTACTGTATTGTTCTATTCACATAATCATAGAACATATTAAACCTTTTTGTTTTATAGATAAAAATACAGTCTCTCAAAATGACCGAAGAAAAGAAGGTAAAATTTAATTCAAGTCTAGAAAAATTCAATCAGTACCTTACCTTTGACAAATACTCCCATATTTGGTGTATGTGTTTATCGTAAAACATTTTAAGCACATAAAAAAGTACAGAAAATATTTCCATTTCCAGCCAATATGGAGTAACAAGTATAGGATTTATCTACCTACCTGAAACAAACATAAAAAGCAGACAAAATATATGAATCGACAGTTTTAAAGACACTGCACATCAGGCAATAAAAGGAGAGTAATCCCTGAGAGACAGGAAACAAGTGAGGTGAGCTCTGTGAATGCCTCAGCTTACTGCCTTGAGAACATTTCTAGGGTACAGCTCAGGAAGGTGGAACCCAGGCAGAGCCCAGGGACCCACCTTAGTTGAGAACATAGAGCTGAGAGTCTGGGGAGACCATGGCAGAAAGAGTACGCAGGACAGTGTAGTGAAGAAGGAGCTGCATACTGGGAGCACCTGGAGCTCTGCAGTGGGCACCCTTAAGCACTCAGTGGAGTAATGACCAGCAAGTACATGTAGAAACTATTCAGAGGATCACAGTGAACACTAACTGGCACTCTAACAGGACAGAAATAATGCCTGTTCCCACCAGCCAGAATGGAAAACTCCAAACTGACAGGGCACTAGGTAGAATATTCCAAACAGGGGTGGGGAACCTGTGGGCTTAAGGCCACATGTGGCCTTCTAAGTCCTTAAGTATGGTCTTTTAACTGAATCCAAATTTTACAGAACAAATCCTTTTATTAAAATGGTTGCAGCAGAGAAAGATGAAGCTTTTCTTGGCTCCTTTGGTGCTTAAAAAAGAGCAATTTTGAAATCAAAACTATGCTGGATGGAAAACTGCCCTAACCCCACTTAAGGAAACGATCAAACTGTATCAATAACTTAACACCGAACAAAGATCTTTTCTTTAAAAGATCCAGTAAGTAACAAGGTAAAATTCACAGTGTTTGGAATCTAAGCAAATTTATCAAACATGCAAAGAAGTGAGAAAATATGACCCAAAGAGAGGAGAAAAATCA
>NW_012155396.1:4447497-4448726 GCF_000956105.1 Propithecus coquereli | reverse complement strand
CCTGAGAGCAAAGTTTGAGAATTACTGCTCAAAAACACATAGAATTCTGATTATGTTTATCACTATATCACCTCACATTACCATTACATTTTATATTGTGTAGTCTCAATTCTCGATTTCATTTTCATTATATTGGGTAGCCTTCAATTCTTCCATTTTCAACCTCCAAAGAAGGACACTGTGATCTAAAATTAGTTGGTTTGGTAAACTTAAAATTTATTTTTGATGTGGGTAGGGCATGGGGAGGTGGTCCTGGTTTAAAAGAGAATAGAGGATTACTGCTCAGAACTCTAAAAAGAACTTTAATCATGTGTATTCTACAGGGTCAGGAAGAACAGTTCCCTCTGCAGGGAACTTAGTTGGCACTAAGTCCCAGGACCTAAGTTCTTCTTTTGTGATCTTTTTTCCTTTTCATTAAAACTTGCCAGAACTGGACTAGAGTCCTCAATCCCCGTTCCTTGACACCATGGGAAGATTCTGACAAAACAATCCTTCCTGGTCTGGGTAGGAGAAGCTGGTCATCTCAGGACACAGAGAGCTGTTCCTTTCATTGCTTGGTGGATTCTCCATCAGGAATCTCTATGTTCCGATCCTCACCCAATTCTTTTAACAAAAACTTGAAGTTTAAATCAGTTCAACAAACTTGGGTGAACTCTTGCAGAAAGGACTCTGGGAGGCCTCAGATTGGAGAAGAAGAAAAGAATACAGCTCTAACCATTGCCAATGCCAGCTGTGAATACATCGATACATCCATATATCACAGAGGTTACATACATAAACACATCAAGGAGGCCAGAGATGGGAGAGAAAGAAAAGACTATAGTCCAGCTGATACACATATATACATGCTAACAACTAGAGCTGGCTGTCCCAACCTCATTAACCCCAGAGCAGCCCTGGACTCTTTTTCTGTATCATGTCTTCTAACTTTTTTATACCCCAAGGCATTTTAGCTAAATTTCACCTTTGTAAAAATACTGTTTAAGTCTTGGCGTGGTGGCTCACACCTGTAATCCTAGCATTTTGGGAGGCTGAGGTGAGAGGATCACTTGAGGCCAGGAGTTTGAGACCAGCCCGAGCAAGAGCGAGACCCCATCTCTATCAAAAAATAGAAAAATTAGCTGGGCATGGTGGTGTGTGCCTATAGTCCCCGCTACTCTGGAAGCTGAGGCAGGAGGATCACTTGAGCCCAGGAGTTAGAGTTTGCGGTGAACTATGATGATGCCACT
>NW_012155396.1:4439215-4439652 GCF_000956105.1 Propithecus coquereli | reverse complement strand
AAAAAAAAAAAAAAAGAAGGTCTCAAATAAGACTTCAGCTTCCACCTTAAGAATCTAGAAAAAGATAATAAAACCCAAAGTAAGCAGAAGAAAGAAAGTAATAAAGATCAGAATGGAAATCTATATAAACCATTCCAGAATATTGCAAACAAAAAATATTTCCCAACCTATTCTGTCAGCATTATCCTAATGCTAAAACCTTGCAAAGACATAACAAAACAATTGCATACCAATAACTCTTACAACCACAGATAAAAGAACCTTTAAAATTCTAGCAAATCAAGTACAACAATATATAAAAAGAATAATACAGCACAATTAATGCTAAGAATGCAAATCCTAAGAATTTATCCTAAGAATGCAAGGTTGGTTTAACATTTGAAAATGAATCAATAATTCACCACGTTAACAAACTAAAAAAGAAAATCATATGATCA
>NW_012155396.1:4433601-4435091 GCF_000956105.1 Propithecus coquereli | reverse complement strand
GCCTCCCAGAATGCTAAGATTACAGGTATGAGCCACCTTGCCTGGCCTGGAATTATAGCTTCTTGCTTAATTATTCCCTTTACAATTTTTTTCCGATGATTTTTAACGCTAATAATGGTTTTTTCCTTCAAATCAATTTTGCCTACTATTAACCTGCTATATCAGCTTTCTTTTGGAATTGGTTTTTCTATATCTTTACTTCCAGTTTCTCTGATTTCTTGTCTTAGGTATATCTCTTATACACTGCATAGAGCTGGATTATTTTCTATTCAGTCTGACAATGTTCCAGCTATCTACTGCTACATAAAAAATTACTACCCCCAAACTAAGTAATGTTAAACAGTAGTCATTTTATTATTCTCACAATTCTGTGGGCCAGAAATTCTGGCAGGGCACAGCAAAGACAGTTTGTCTCTGATCCATGATGTCTGGGACCTCAGGTGGGGTAACTTAAATGGATGAAAATGGCCCTAAGTCTGGGACCTTGGCTCTTCTCCAGGTGGTGTCTGCTAGGGCTAGACTGGCCAACATGGTTCCTTCCCTCACTCATATGGCTGACAGTTGACGCTGGCTGTTTGCTGGTAGCTCACTAGGGCTATCAACCAGTGCCTACGTGTGTCCTCTCCATCTGGCTTGGGCTTCTCACAGCATGGTGGCTGGGTTCTCAGGTCAAGTATTCCATGAGAGAGAATTCCAAGAGGCAAAGGCAGAAGCTACAAGGCTTCCTATTACCTAGCCTCAGAAGTCCCAGAAAGTCACAATTCTATTGGTTAAGCAAGTCACTAAAGCCAGCCCAGATTCAAACGGAGGAAGGAAATAGACTTCACCTCTGAATGGCAAGAAGGTAAGAAACTGATGGTGGCCTCTTTGGAGACAAGCTACCATAGACCACCCCTTGGCCCCAACAAGTCCCTCCCACATGCAAAATACACTCACCCTCTCCTAAGACCTTCAAAAGTCTCATCTCATTATGGCATCAGCTTGATGTCCAGAATCTCGATATCTAAATCAGGGTCCAGGTGTGGCTGAAGCTCCTCAGATGCAGTTCCTCAGGTACAGCTACTGGAGTATAGCTCCTCTTGATCTGAATTAAAGAGACAAATTATCTGCTCCCACACACCCAACATACAAACATACAATAGTGAAACTGACTCAGAATAACCACAATAGACACTCCCATTCAAAATGTGAGGAGAAAGGGGTAGGAACAGGAGACATATAGCAGTTACTGGCCCATAACAACTCTGAAATTTAATCAGACATGTCACCAGTTCCTCCATGATAGCCAAGTCCTACTCCCTGAGAATGATTCTCCACAACCCTTGGCTCCACTTTCTGAGCTATCCTTCCTTTTACATAAGAGATGGTTAGTGTTTGCAATGGAGTAGACTTCCCAGCCTGCTTCCTGCTTGTAGATGATTTGAAGTCCAAAGGCATGTTTTCATTTTCTACTGTCTCTATTCCTTTTAATCCAAGCTGAACGTGCTTGT
>NW_012155396.1:4432375-4433551 GCF_000956105.1 Propithecus coquereli | reverse complement strand
AATATGTTTTTTATCTATATTTTAATGATTGTTTTTCTGGTTTTTTTTTATTTCAATAGATTTAGGAGGTACAAGTGTTTTTTGTTACACAGATGAATTACATAGTGGTGAATGTAATGACAGTTTCATGGTTATATATATATATGTCAAAACTTCTCAAACTACATACTTCAAATATGTGTAGTTTTCTATATGTCAATTATACCTTTATATTATAAAACTGTTTTTAAAATTCCATCTGTGCCTGCCTTTCTATTGGGTAGACTTTTACTTACTAATTCAATATATTTAATGATTATATGTCTCTTCATGTTTTTATTCCTTTTTGAGTCAATTTTGGTAAATTACATGTATTTTTCACAAAGTTGTTCTTCTTAACTAAGTTTTCCAATTTAGCTACACACGTTTGTCAATAGTGTGTTTGTTATTTCATAATCTATGCTGTATCTGTAGATAGGTCTTCTTGTTCAACCCTGGTAGTATTTGTATCTTCATTCTCTGGTTTCCTGATGAATCTTTCCAGGGGGTTGTTTATTTTAATAGTTTTTCTCAGAAAATCAACTTTTGGTTTCGTTTATCCCATTATATCTTTGTTTTCAATTTCATTAGGTTCTGCTCTTATTTTTATTATTCCTTCCTTCTGCTTCCCTTGTTTGTCTGTTTATTCTTAGAGACAGGGTCTTGCTCTGTCACCCAGGCTGGAGTTCAGTGGCACAACCATAGCTCACTATATAACCTCAAACTCCCAGATTCAAGGGATCCACTTGCCCCAGCCTCCCAAAGAAGTTAGGATTATAGGCACATGCCACCACGCCTCGATAATTTTATTTCCATATATTTTGTAGAGATAGGGTCTCACTATGTTGCCCAGGCTGGTCTCAAACTGCTGGCCTCAAGCAGTCCTCCTGCCTCAGCTCACCCAAAGTGCTGGGATTACAGGAATGAGCTACCATGCTTGGCCAGAAGTATGCTTTTAAATTTCCAAATATATAAAGTTATTTTGGTTATCTTCTTGTTCAATTTCAATCTAAGCTGAATTGAGTAAGAGAACATAGTCTGCATTAATACCCAAACATTCGTTTTGTTGAGACTTGCTTTATAAATTCAGTATGTGTTCAATTTTTTTTAAAACTGCCTAAAAAGACAGTATATTCTCATCTATTAGGTGCAGGGCTC
>NW_012155396.1:4426825-4428385 GCF_000956105.1 Propithecus coquereli | reverse complement strand
TTTTTTTTTTAATAGATAGGGTCTTGCTCTGAGGCCCAGGCTGGAATGCAGTGGCGCCATCAATGTTCACTGCAACCTGGAACTCCTGGGCTCAAGTGATCCTCCTGCCTCAGCCTCCTGAGTAGCTGGGAGTACAGGTTCATGCCACCACACCTGGCTAATTTTTTTATTTTTTGTAGAGACAGGGTCTTGCTGTGTTACCCAGGTTGGTCATTATCTCCTGGTCTTCAGTAATCCTCCTGCCTTGGCCTCCCAAAGTGCTGGGATTGTAGACAGGCATGAGCCACCATGCGCAGCCTACTTCTACCACCTTTTATTGTGCTATTTTTCTATATTTCCTATGACATTTAATCACATTTTCCTTTCCTGCTTTCTATTAGTTTAAGGAAGTAAACAAATTGTGAACTTAACAAATTATTATAGAGTGAAACAACCACGTAACTACCACCCAGGTCAAGAACGCCATGTTACCAAAAACCTAGAAACTTTTCTCACCCTACCTTTTAATCACTATCCCTTACCTCTTCCTCAAAGATTATTATCACGACTTCTAACACCATATGTTAGGGTTTTTAGCTTTATATAATAGAAATAAAATCACCGATTATGTATTATTTTCCATCTGGCTTCCTTCCTCCAGCACTATCTTTATTGAACCATGATCGTGTGCAGCAATTTATTACTTTCCATTGCTTAATAGTATTCCATTGTATGAATATATCACAATTTATCCATTCTATCATTGATATTGCTCACCAAGTTTTAAATTTCAATGACTATTTTCCAAAAAAAAAAAAGTAGAGCACCTTTAGCTGTGGGATTTTGTGTGACCTAGATTGAGGATATCTCAATATCATTTGCATTTGCTTCAGCCTGATGCCATAGAACTGTCACTGATTCAAGACTACTTTATATGTTAATTTCTTAGCTTTGGGTTTCCTGGACTGCAGAGAAAGAGGAACATTGTAAACCAAATTTACATGAGGATAAGTCCTGGTAACATATTCTCAGAGAAAACTTTTCCACCCAAAATGCACACAGAGTAGAAAAACTTCCTTGACATCTCTCTATGCCACTGGGCAAATGTTTTTTGATAACATCTTTTTGATAATGTGGTAACCCTTGAACAACCTAGCTTTATGCAGGAGGGGAGAAAAGTCTCCTATTCCCATGTGGCTGTTAAAATTGAAGTCGCTTGGTCACACAGAGCAGCCACAGCTTTAGCTTATATACTTAACACTTTTGTTTTCAATTCCCTCATTTTTTGCCCCTAAGGATTTTCCTTACTTTTTCACAAGATCAGCTATGGACTTAAAATAATGTTTATTATATATTTATCTGGTATTTGACTAGGAATCTTGAGTGTCCTTCTTCCTTTTGTCAAATGTAAAGCATATGACAAGAGGAGGGAAGGTCATAGGAAGAGAAACTCAAAAAGAGAAAAAAGGGAAAATTTTTCTGCCTTTTATCATGAGCAGGACAGAGTCCTCATAGATCCAAGGTTATTTACACTAAGAAGATTCTAACTAAAGGAATGTATACTACTTTACCATCCTGTCT
>NW_012155396.1:4422838-4425750 GCF_000956105.1 Propithecus coquereli | reverse complement strand
AACATACAGCATCTTCATACCTAGATCTTTCCAAAATCTGATTATGTCACAATGCTCTTTCACGCTGAGCTTCTTTAGGGTCAAGCTGATAAAAACAAGATACTCAAGATAGCTATCATAGGGGTTTAAAAATCAGCCAAGTTTGTTAAAATTCAGACTTGGAAGTTAGTAGTTTAAATTAGTAGAACTACAAGTAAAAAGGGACTGATCAAAATAGTAAGTTTGTCCAAAAAGACTTCAAAGAAATTTCTCACTTTCATCTCTCTCTCTCTAGATACTTCCCTTAATCATTTTTTTCCAATCATACAAGACTAAAACTCATCTTCCTCTTTTATCACACAGAGCATCCACCCCCAACACACATACATGGAAATCAGTCATCAAGTTCCATCAGTTCCATCATCTTAACATTCTCCTATCAGATCCCCTCTTTTCTATTTCCTATCGTAGGTCAGGTTCTTGTTCTCTCTTACTTAGATAATTACAGCAGCCTGACTATTCTCTTTTTCTTCAGTACTAGCTTCACCCTCATCTCCAATACACTATCCACACTAACATTCAGATCTAATAAGGATTAATGAACTCAATAAACTGGAGGGCTTATGAACACACACACACACACACACACACACACACCCCACTCACACACACCACTCATACTTTAAATTTTTTATTTCATTTTATTTTTTTAGAGACAGGGTCTCACTGTCACTCAGGCTGGAATGCAGTGGCTATTCACAGGCGCCATCATTGTGCACTACTGCCTCAAACTCCTGGGCTCAAGCGATGCTCCCTCAGGCCTTAGCCTCCCAAGTAGCTAGGACTACAGATAGGTGCCACTACCTTGGCTGTCATTTCTGATGGCTGGATAGTATTACATTCCAGGGATGTACCATAATTTACCATGTCTTTACAACACAAATATTTGTGCTGTATTAGTGGACAAAGAAGTTTCTCTTTGACATTTTCTGATGCTCCTATTTCTTTTAAAATCTACTTATATCTAAAATTTAAAATATGCTATGGTTGTTCACATAAAATCACCTAATCATCTATGTTTCCTATCTTTCATAGCATTTATGGTATTTATTACATTCTAATTTGAATAAATTATACACATGATTTACTAATTCTACTCTATTATAACCCTCCAAATATTTTATTCACTTTTGGATTCTCCCCCTCTTTTCCCCCCACCACCATCAGCATCTAGCTCAGTACCATTATTAAATGAGACGCTCAATGATATGAGTGATTTACCCAGATGCGGTTACCTGGAAAAAAACCATCGTGTCCATTATGCTACCTAGACTCAGTGAGATGATTCTTTAGTTCAGGGCTCTTCCAAGGTATGATTCTTTGCATTTCCTTTGATTCTGTGAATTACCCCTATGATCCTTATAATATCTGCCCCCCTCCTCCCCAGCCAGCTACCCTCTTCCCTTTTTGTTCAAGTCAATTAAGCAAAGTCAACTTTGGTTTGCTTTAAAATCAAAGAAACCTAACTGATAAAGGCTGGAAAACCTTGTAATTGCTCAATATTAATTTGTTTGTTGAGTAAAATAGTGAATGAATGTACTGAAAGCCAGTTAAATGTGTATTGAGAAAAAAGGAAAAAATATAGGGACAAGAAACAAATATATGTATGTAATTTTTGTTTGTTTTTTGAGACAGAGTCTTTCTCTGTCGCCCAAGCTAGAGTGCCATGGTGTCAGCCTAGCTCAGACAGCAACCTCAGACTCCTGGGCTCAAGCGATCCTCCTGCCTCAGCCTCTTGAGTAGCTGGGACTACAGGCGCACACTACCACACCCAGCTAATTTTTTCTATTTTTAGTAGAGATAGAGTCTTGCTCTTGCTCAGGGCTCAGGCTGGTCTGGAATTCCTGAGCTCAAGCCTCCCAGGGTGCTAGGATTACAGAAGTGAGCTACTACGCCTGGCCTAAGAAACAAAGACATTGAAACAGAAAGATACTGATTCCTCCTACAGTAGGTTGCTGTACTAATACAATTATGCCTATTAAACAACTTTTCCCTATTGCTCTCCTTACAATTTGTTCTGGCCAAAGACTTTTCTTTAGAGACAGGGTCTTTCTCTGTTCCCCAGGTTGTTGTGCAGTGGCCCAGTCACAGCTCACTGCAACTTCGAACTCCTGGGCTCCAGGGATCCTTCTGCCTTGGCCTCTCAAAGTGTTGGGATTACAAGCATGAGCCACCTTACCCAGCCTGTTCTGGGCAAAGACTTTGAAGTCATCTAAAACTCCTCTCTTCGATATTCTCATCAAATACATTAGCATACCCTGTTTGCTCTATTCTCTAGATATATGCAGAATCCAATCACTTTTCCCATCTTCGCTGCTATCATCTGGTCCAAACTACCATCATCTCTTACCTAGTTATTGCAATAACCTCCTAACCGGTCTCCTTGACTTCTTCAGTCTATTTTCAACCCTGTAGCCAGAGTGATTTTGTTAAAACTTAAGTCAGATCATACCACTCTCTGCCCAAAACTCAATGGTTTCCTGTCCCATTTAAAGTAAAAGACACACCTTGAGAGGCCAAGGCAAGAGGACTGCTTGAGGCCAGGAGTTTGAGACCAGCCTGGGCAACATAGCAAGAACCTGTCTCTACAAAAATTTTTAAAATTAGTTGGGCACAGTGGCACACACCTATTGTCCCAGCTACTCCTCATGGGGCTGGGACAGGAGGATTGCTTGAGCCCAGGAGTTCAAGGCTTCAGTGAGCTATGATTATGTCACTGCCCTTTCACCAAGGCAATATAGCAAGACCTGTCTCAAAAACAAACAAACAAAAATAAAGCAAAAGATAAGGCATAAAATCCTTAATATGAACTATTAAGACCATATATGATATCTGGCTCCCTGTTACCGGCTAGCCTCATATCTACAACTCCC
>NW_012155396.1:4414993-4421213 GCF_000956105.1 Propithecus coquereli | reverse complement strand
GTACGCAGTATAAATCATTGTTACTGGGACTTACTGTCATAAGCAGCTGAATTTAATTCTAGGTATAGTTTTTCCACTGCATATTGCTCAGGGTTCTGTTAATAAGGAAGAAGTAGAAACTGGACATTGAGTAGACAGCTAGGAATCTTTGCAGCACTGGAAGATTTAAACAACCCACATGGGTGGCCCATGAAGACCTTAGCCTTCAAGTTTCTTGATCTCATCTCCAATGATGTTCTTCTCAGCTAACTACTACCAAGGTCACACTCCAGACCTTATCATTACTAGAAATTGTTCCATCTCCAAAATGGCTAATTTGGCTATCCTGCTCTCTGACTTCTTTCAGCTAGCTTGTTTAATTACCCCTAATATGATCTTATACTGACTTTAGCTCACTGATCCTTTGACTTTCAATCTCTGGGTCATCTCCTTTTTATTCCTTTCCTTTTTTTTCATGATTTCTTGCCTTTACATTCCATGAATTATCATTTTAATAACACTCTTTACATGCTGTAAGCACCGTAACAGCTTATCCAATTTGCCTACTAGTCTTCTCCATTTAGATGTTCCACAAACAACTCAAACTTAACATGTGTAAAATTAAAATCTCTCTCCTCCCACCTGTTTTACCTCCTGTGCTGGTGAATGGCACCATCATCCACCCAAATGTGCTAACTGGGCACTCTTCCCTCTCTAGTACTCCTCCCTGCAATAACAAGGACCTGATCCAACGTCTGGAGTTAACTCTAAAAGAATCCATCTACATCTTTGCATTCCCACTGCCAGGCCCCTAGTTTATGCTTCCATATCTGAAACAGATTACTAGTCATTCTTTCTGCACAAGGTACTAACTGTTCTTCCTGCTTATACTTTGATCCATTCCCCCCATTTTCCACATTGTATCCAAAGTAATCTTTCTAAAATGCAAATATGATTATGGCACTCCCCAATTACCTCACGGACACAAAGTTTCAGGAACCAGGGCAGCCTCAAGGGAGAAGAAACAAACTAAAGCTGCCAGGACATTTTCTGATCTCTGCCCGCAACTAGCTTTATTTCCTTAGGCTACTTCAAGTCACTAAGAACACAGCCAACAGCAGCTCCAAGGTAATCCCAGAAAGTAAAGAAATAAAATTGACACATGTAAATAGATTACATTATTATTCAAAATATTCACTGATCCTCCCTCCTGGAATATTAGACATCCTGCCTGTGGATGTCAGGTTTAGCCAATCATGTTAGGAAGCAAGAGGAAATGACATATCCCACTTCTGAACAGAGGCTTTCAGAGCAATGGTATGGTTCTACCATGCCTCATTTCCCTCTAGCACAAGAGAAATGTCTCAGATAGGAGTACAGTCTGCAGCCTGGGTCCTGGAACAGAGCTACACGATGGATGTGCAGCATGAGCAAAAAATAAACCCTGGTTATTTTAAGCCACTGAAATTTGGGGATTGTCTTTTACCACAACATAACCTAGCCAAAACTGAATTACACAGTATGTCATAAAGAAGGACTCTGACTGGCTTGGTTTTGATCACAGCTCCTGCTTAAAATCCTTCAGTGACACTCCTGTATTTCCTGGAGTCCAGATTCTAGCAAAGAATACGAGGCCCTTTGTGTTACGGTCCCATTTATCTCTCCAGCCTCATTTCTTGGGACTCACCTTTATATTCCATATTTAACCACACTGGGTTATTTTAAGGTTTCTCAACACATCATGTTGGCCTTTACCCTCCATTTATTAGATGTCATTCTTCATAAAAAGGAAAGTTATTCCTCCAATCCCAACCCAATCCACTGGAAATGTCCACATTGCCTTTAAGATACCATTCAAACAGAGCTTCCTCTGTGGGAGTACATATGAACCTGCCCCATTATACATAATTGGTTGCTCTTTTCCTCAGTGCCACCTTAGGATTTTCAACATTTTCTATTCACCCTTATCTTGCTATAAAGTAAATATTTATATAAATGTCCATCTCTCCAACTACTTTGTGACCTCATGCTTGAGAACAGAGACCATGCCTTATTTATCTTTGGAACCCAAAATCAAATGCTGTGCCTGACACATAAGAGAAAATCAATATAAGCTTATGAAAAGTGTAAACATACAGTCTTTTTTTTCGGTGAAAAAATAAATTGTATATTTTGCATATAAAAATGAGACAGGCCGTTCTATCATATTAAAAAATAACAAAGAAAATCTAACCTATTCACTCTTACTTTCCTTCCATTTTCTTTTTCAAGAATAATTTTCTACATTGGAAAGAGAAGAACACACATAGTTAAGAGGAAACTGAAGCATGGATTTTAGTAAGTTCAAATCTCTAGGACCAGATAAATTATAGCCTAAGACACTGAGATCTCCATGACCTCTCATAAAGAATGAAAGAGAAGCTAGAAGACTGGAAACAAGAAAATTCAATTTTAATTTCCACAATTTCAAAGGAAAAAAGGAGACTAGATGCTTGAAACTATAGAGTAAGAGTTTAATAAGGATTTCCAGCAAAATTCTCTTAGCCTATGGTGAGGTAGAGAAGGGGTAAAGAGTACACCAGAAGTCAGAATGGGTTCACAAGAAAAAAAATCACACTAACTTAATTTTACTTTTGACAAAATTATCAGACTGAGAGATCAGAGAAACAACATAGAGTAGGTCCAACACATATTGTTTAAATCAACATAAAGTTTTTCATGCTAGTTAAGTGATAGGTTTACAACTGGTTGAACAACCATCTTCAGATGATAGATAATTATTAACCAATGGCTTAATATAAATCTATATAGAAGTAACTAATGGTCGTCACAAGGCTGTGTATTTGGCCTTACTTTAGTAGATGTTTATCAACATCTTGAAGATTTAAATGGTAGCTTGTAAATTTTGCTGGCGATATACATCTATATATAAAGATTAGATAATACCTCGAAAGACATAATAAAAAAAATCACAAATATCTGAACAGATAGAAGCAATGGGCTGAAAATACAAAATAAATTTATCAAGGATAAATGTACTGCATTTACCTAAAAATACATATACAACTAGTAAGAAATCAATTTTAACATTCATTGATGAAATGAGAGTTTAGTTGACTGCAAGCTCAAGATAAGCCTTCAGCGTTGAGTTGTCAGCTTAAAAAGCTAACACAAATTCACAGCTAATACAATAACACTGCGGTGACCTGAACAAGGAGGAAAATCAATACAGGTCAGGCAACATCCTGAGAAATATAATTTGGAATATGACCTCCTACAAGTGACACTGACTACAGGTAATAGATATAGAAGAGCATAACTAGGATGGTGGTAATGGATCTGGTAGACTAAATCTTATGAAGAAAGAGAACCAGGAATGATTTCCATATAGAAGAGAAGATCTGGAGTAGGAAAAGTAACATCAGAGGTGTTCACAAGTATTTGAATGACCATTATATTCAAAGGCAGGAATTATGCTTTTATATATTTTATATGTATTCCCTATGCACACAATTGCAAGCTTTGCATATAATAAATACTCAAATACTTGAAGTTCAAGATCAACTCACCTGTCAATGGCTAAGCCAACAAAGACAGTTGTTACACAGGAGTATCTGTTGTGATCTGAATGACAACTCAAAAAAAGGGTACAGTAGGAGGAAGGAAATTTAAAATCAAAGTAAAAATGTAAAAGTCTTAACTGGAGCAAGTTGAGTAGGCCCAGCTGAGGGATATTACCTAAAATTTAGAATTTCCATCTTACATCAGAGGATATCCTTGACCATACCACTAGTTAAATTTCAGTTCCTTTTGCAAATATTTCCCCACAATAGAAAGAGTTATTGTTTTCACTCTTCCTTTACAAAGAGAAAAACTGAGGCTGAGGGAAGCTATTTGCCTAGCACAACATCATAACAATGGTTAACCTTGAATAGGAAACTTAAGCTTTCTCTCACAAGCCCTCCCTCATTAGGGAGGTAGTAAACAAGTACAGTACTTAGCAGCTCAACCTCAGTTTGCTAATTACTTTAGTTTCACTTTTATTACTCCCCTCCAATCACTGGGTCTCTAAGTCCACAAAGAGCAAGCCTGCATTAAAACTCTGAAATTTATAGAAAATTTTATTTCTTAAAACTGAAAGGCTAAATCAAAAAATTAAGATTTGGGATCAAAGATTTGTCACTCTTATGCTGCTTAAGGAATAGCCTTGGCACCACTTGTTCCACCATAAGCCAAATCTTGGCCATGAGGGTATACTAGCTACACACCTGTCTTCTCTCCCGAAACCTAAGTGGCTTCCTTTGTATTTCAGAGATTTGGTGCACAGTGTTAGTGCCAGAGGCAGTGAGACAAAGGTAATGTTAATAAACAAAAAAGAGGTCTTAATGTGTATGAAGGAGGATTAACACATTAGAGATTTGTTTTCTGTTTTATATACATATTTAAACATGGTGTTAGCTTCTCATAAAACTCAAAGGTTGGAGTAACACAGGACTCAATAGTGTCCAAGGAGCAGCTACACCAGGATTTTAAAATAGCAAAATGTTAGTCAGCTCCAGTTGTAAATGTAATAAAGGAATGCCCGAACAAGCGCCCACACTCTCAACTTCCTTCCCAAGGAGGCTCATTTACATTATAATGGTTGCCAAGGTTACTTTAATTCCATCACAGCTCCTGTCTCCAGTTGCTAATCTGGCGCCTGGGTGGCACAAGTACAACAACCAAAAACCTTAATTGAAGCTAACTCAAAACTCAGGCTACTCAAAAGTTCATGACCTACAAAAGGATTTTGTTCTAGTGACAAAAATTGCTGAAGGTAGGGACTGTTTGTTTCCTACACTACATTCTACCCAAGATCTTACTGCTATCTCAGGGAACTCTCTGGGAATCAGTATTTGTATCTGTTCTAAGCAGAGATTCTTATAGGAAAAGCAAGATAAATAACATATATTTTTGTAAGAGGTAATTGATCAAAGGAGTGACTGCTTTCTTCTAAGTATTGAGTAATCCAAGCTCTAATCAGAAAAGGCTATTATCTAAAAGGACACTGAAAAGTCTCTCATATGAATTATTACTAAGTATTATCTTCTATGTATGATAACATGTAGTGCTGGTATATAAACCAGACATAAATAATGAATGAGGCTAGTATATTTGGTATTTAAACAACAACCAGACATACAATAACAAAAAAAGTGAAGGAAGAAGGCAAGCAAAAAAAAAAAAAAAGAGCAAGATTGCAAGATTTCAGAACCATGCATCCCAAACATTCACTCCAAGTACAGCTTAATTAACAAAATATTTATATATATGTATATATACTCCAATGATAATTTGTTAACAGAAATTTTACTCCCAAAGGTAGCAACAATAGGAGACACCAGGGCACTAGTCTGTAGGTAGCCTCCTAGTTATCCAACAGATGCTTCAAAGATCACCTTAGTGAAGAAATGAAGTTTCACATTTATGTATTTTTACTGTTTGTTTATTCTCTTTTATCTCCACTCCCATCACCCCCAATGTAAGGCAATCATTTGGTTTTTAATATGTTACCATTTTCTTGCAAACTGTAATGTGTTTCACTTTCATATATTTTAAATTTTATATAAATGCTATTGTATTACACATTTCATTGTGTTTCTTTCTGTTGTTACTCAGCACTATGTTTTTAAGATCCATCAGCTGCCAAGTAAGTGCACATCTAGTCCATTACGTCAAACTGTCTGATGGTACTCTGTGGTATCACATTTTACCCATCACCGGGGAAAGGGTATGGACAACAAAATTGCTTTCCACAAGAACAAATAACACTGCAATGAACAACCCCTCAAGGACTTCTGTGAGAATTTCTTTCAGATATAGGCCTAGGAAAAAAACTGCTGGATCACGGGGCATACATAATGCATAATCTGATTAAGCACCACCCTCCAAAATGATTAGACACCAGGCACTGGATAGACACTTGAGATCCTTTTGCTCTTGTACCACCTCATTCTCTTCAGCTAGTTGTGGCCCTGTTTAATCTTCACATCAGTTATCATTATGTCAGAAATATGAAGGCAGGACTTCCTCCCTTACTTTTCAAGTTCCCTATTCTACACCAACAATGCCTAGGCCGCCAAGGCTTCCACTAACCATGAAGCTTGAAAAAAAAAAAAAAAAAAAAAAATATATATATATATATATATATCAAACAGCAAATGTTATTTTAAAAAGGTCTGATTCTCAAAAAGTCATTAAT
>NW_012155396.1:4413422-4414923 GCF_000956105.1 Propithecus coquereli | reverse complement strand
CATGCTTGAGAACAGAGACCATGCCTTATTTATCTTTGGAACCCAAAATCAAATGCTGTGCCTGACACATAAGAGAAAATCAATATAAGCTTATGAAAAGTGTAAACATACAGTCTTTTTTTTCGGTGAAAAAATAAATTGTATATTTTGCATATAAAAATGAGACAGGCCGTTCTATCATATTAAAAAATAACAAAGAAAATCTAACCTATTCACTCTTACTTTCCTTCCATTTTCTTTTTCAAGAATAATTTTCTACATTGGAAAGAGAAGAACACACATAGTTAAGAGGAAACTGAAGCATGGATTTTAGTAAGTTCAAATCTCTAGGACCAGATAAATTATAGCCTAAGACACTGAGATCTCCATGACCTCTCATAAAGAATGAAAGAGAAGCTAGAAGACTGGAAACAAGAAAATTCAATTTTAATTTCCACAATTTCAAAGGAAAAAAGGAGACTAGATGCTTGAAACTATAGAGTAAGAGTTTAATAAGGATTTCCAGCAAAATTCTCTTAGCCTATGGTGAGGTAGAGAAGGGGTAAAGAGTACACCAGAAGTCAGAATGGGTTCACAAGAAAAAAAATCACACTAACTTAATTTTACTTTTGACAAAATTATCAGACTGAGAGATCAGAGAAACAACATAGAGTAGGTCCAACACATATTGTTTAAATCAACATAAAGTTTTTCATGCTAGTTAAGTGATAGGTTTACAACTGGTTGAACAACCATCTTCAGATGATAGATAATTATTAACCAATGGCTTAATATAAATCTATATAGAAGTAACTAATGGTCGTCACAAGGCTGTGTATTTGGCCTTACTTTAGTAGATGTTTATCAACATCTTGAAGATTTAAATGGTAGCTTGTAAATTTTGCTGGCGATATACATCTATATATAAAGATTAGATAATACCTCGAAAGACATAATAAAAAAAATCACAAATATCTGAACAGATAGAAGCAATGGGCTGAAAATACAAAATAAATTTATCAAGGATAAATGTACTGCATTTACCTAAAAATACATATACAACTAGTAAGAAATCAATTTTAACATTCATTGATGAAATGAGAGTTTAGTTGACTGCAAGCTCAAGATAAGCCTTCAGCGTTGAGTTGTCAGCTTAAAAAGCTAACACAAATTCACAGCTAATACAATAACACTGCGGTGACCTGAACAAGGAGGAAAATCAATACAGGTCAGGCAACATCCTGAGAAATATAATTTGGAATATGACCTCCTACAAGTGACACTGACTACAGGTAATAGATATAGAAGAGCATAACTAGGATGGTGGTAATGGATCTGGTAGACTAAATCTTATGAAGAAAGAGAACCAGGAATGATTTCCATATAGAAGAGAAGATCTGGAGTAGGAAAAGTAACATCAGAGGTGTTCACAAGTATTTGAATGACCATTATATTCAAAGGCAGGAATTATGCTTTTATATATTTTATATGTATTCCCTATGCACACAATTGCAAGCTTTGC
>NW_012155396.1:4403716-4409852 GCF_000956105.1 Propithecus coquereli | reverse complement strand
AAAAAAAAAAAAAAAGATATATAAGAAACTAAAACTTCTGGTTGCCACTATGGAGGGCTGATCAGCTGGCTAGAGGATGAGAGCTTTATTTTTGCTATATAATCTTTTGAATTTTATACTATTACATGTACTATTAAAATTTTAAATCTATCACTCTAACATTTTCTGAAGTTTCTTCTACTCCACACATTCTGACTATCGCACACTGACTTCCAATTAGATAGTATTTAACTTCAAGTAATCAGGAAAAATAAAGTAGTTGAAGGGTAATAAGAGACTAGCTTTCATTCAGTGATATGGATGTGTCTACATAGGACGCAGGTATTAAGTTTAATCTTGGCACTGCCTCCTCTTTTGCAATGAATTTCTTTCTAACTGGATTTCACTTTTCTTTTTTATTTATATCAACTTCCCTGGAGTTCAGCAAGCCAGGTCTACTAAATGAATTGCTTTATCCCTAAGAATTGCTAGAAAAAAGTAATATTATTCATGTAAATAACATATGACGGTGACTATGTAGCTCAAAATTTATTTTTAATTACACCAGATTTTAAAGACTCAGCACAAAAAAGGAGAATATCTCAATTTTTATATTATAGATTACATGTTAAAATGATAAATATTTTGGATTTGAGTTAAATATATTATTAAAATCAGTTTCTCTTATTTCTTTTTACTTTTTTAAATGTGGTAATTGGAAAATTCTACTTCACTTTCTAATTCCGCAATCCTATTACATTTCTAATTAGTTCACTTTCTCACATTCCACAAAAAACTATATCACATTTTACCACTACTCTGTGCTTGCTTCAGCAGCCATACACTAAAACTGGAATGATACAAAGATTAGCATGGCCCCTGCACAAGGGTGACACACAAATTTGTGAAGCAGTCCATATTTTAAATAAATAAATGATTTTCACCACTTTTCTCAAACCCCTGAACCCTTTTCTTCTTCCCCATCTTGGCCCATGACCTTGCCTCAGAAAATACAAGGTTTGCTATATAAAGCTGCCTTCAGGTTATTTACAAAGTTATACCTTCTTTGAAATAAAACTTGTAAATAGCATTCCTTTAACTAGGTTCAAAAAACCAAAGTGACCCACAGCTTAATGAGCACTGATGGTTTTATAGTAGTATGGTGCCACAAAGAAGCCTAGACAAAAAATTGAAACCAGGCTCTAGTTTCAGCAAAATTGCTATTTCTTAGAAAAATATTTATAATGTACCAATGAAGTACAAAATAATTCAATGTAAAGTATCTAGGTTTTATTTTTTTATCATAGTTTTTAGAAAAAGCAATATTAGCTTCTCTGCAATTAACATGTTATACTAAGAAGTTACCTAGTTTATTTCAAATTCTATTTCAGTATCAAATAAGATAATGGATTTTATTGGATTGAAAGGTATAAAGAGCTACACAAAGGTAAAATTATGTTATTATAGGATAAGAATGTAATTTTGCCCGCACTTTTCTTCTTCCTGCCCATTAATGGTGCTTTGTACCCAAGGTGCTCTCATTAGCCATATCTTTGTCCTTCACACACTCCTTCTAAGTATAGCTACCATTATGTTTGGGATCTTTATGATACCTTTCAAAGCTATTTCTTGATCCTCTCCTCCCTGCTTCCATTCTGAATTCAGTTCTAACTATCTATATAACATCTTCATTTAAATGTTATACTAATATTTCAAACACAAGGTAAAAAACTGAACTTGAGTTCTTATTCTGTAATACTTTAACCAAGCGCTCACATTATGACTTAGTGAAGTAAGCATTTGGTTAAAGAACTATAGAACAAGAATTTTACCTTGTGTTTGATTTGTCTAAATCATAATACTTAAAACAGAAAAGATACGACTATAAATTAAGTTTTTTCTTGTTTCTGTAATTCTTTTTACTCCTTTGAAAATTCATGAAACATGAAAACCTAAGTAAGTATACTTTGAAAAACATGTGTTCTAATCTCAGCTCAGTAATATTTCTTTATCATAACCTTATAGCTCTGGAATTATTTTTTACAGAGAAACTGAGATGCTGTCTTGGCAAAATGCAGTTTTTGATTTTTGCACTTACAGCTCTCAGAGACTTGGACAATCACTAAGTAGAGTGCTTAATGGCATTTAACAAACATTAATTGAATTTCATTTTATTTGGCCTTGCCGTTAGTAAACTATAATTGTTTACCACAGTGCTATTGTAAGAACTAATTCATATTTATAAGTACTCTAAAAAGAGTATTCTTTGATACTCTGCTACATCTTGAAAAGGTCCTGACCTTCCTAGGGTTCCCTTCCTTTTCTTTTCAAGATTAGGACAGAAGCTTCAGCAGCCTGCCTGTGAGTCTCAAAATACCTATCGTCTTTGCTTCCTTTTTAAGCCAACGGCTCTCTTGCTGAGGCTCCCAATCTTTAAGTAGAAATATAGATTTATCACAATCTCTGTTACATATTTAAGGAACAATTCTGGAGAAGAAGAGTACACCAAACAGTAAAATCTACAAAGTTGGGTTTTTTTTTGAGACAGAGTCTCTGTTGCCTGGGCTAGAGTGCCGTGGCTCCAGCCTAGCTCACAGCAACCTCAAACTCCTGGGCTCAAGTGAATCCTCCTGCCTCAGCCTCCTGGGTAGCTGGGACTACAGGCACGCGCTACGGTGCCCAGCTAATTTTTTCTGTTTTTAGTTGTTTGGCTAATTTCGTTCTAATTTTTAGTAGAGACGGGGTCTCGCTCTTGCTCAGGCTGGTCTCGCTCTTGCTCAGGCTGGTCTCGAACTCCTGACCTTGAGCGATCCACCAGCCTAGGCATCCCAGAGTGCTAGGATTACAGGCGTGAGCCACCACACCTGGCCCTACGAAGCAGGTTTTAAGCCAAAGGAGTTTTAACTGGTTTAATTTGATGCTCTTGAATAAAACCTGTGTTACTTTAGAACTGCCAAGTTATCATCATGTTGATATATACTACACACTGTTCCTATTGTTATTCTCTAGCCAGAAAGCCTGAAAATCCTTGGGCTCTTTCCAAAGGCTTACTTATCAATGCTATCTAACAGAATCTACCTAAGAATGTTACATGCAAGAACCTTAACAATATTAGAGTCTCCATGTATTTGACTGTATCTAGGGTTATGTCCATTCAAGGCTCAGAGGTAACTGAGTTGCTACAGGGAGATTAACACATTATAAATCAATGGTCCATGATTGGGCTCAGCTTGATAATCACAAACATTTATTAAGAACCTATTATGTGCCAGCATTAAATTGTGCAAGATTCACTAAAAGTAAGCCAAGTAATGAGCAGATCAGCTAGACAAACAGAAGCAATTAAAAGACACTACACCAAGGGATTGAGAAAAATATTCTCACTCAGTGATCCTCACTCAAAAAGATACTAAAGACCATAAAATTTATAAGCCACTACGCAAACTCAGAAGCAGTGTCACAGAAAAAGAATTTAAGATTAGCTGTGCAGATTAGTGGGTGTATTAAAAATGGAAATAATCACTTTTAGATATCATTATCAAACTATGTGAGTTATCATTATTACGCAGTATGAGAAAAACAGGTGAAAAAATTATGGGCTAATAATTTCACTGAAGCATCACTGAGGTGCAAGGACAGAGAACAAGGCTGGGAGCCAAAAACTTCAGCATAACTCCTGATGAGCAAGTTCTAACATTCCATCATGTTGTGGCAAGGTCTTAGTCAACAAAACAGAGAGAAATGAAGAAGAGGTCTCAAATGCCAAATATGTTTCTTTACTCAAAGCAAACCAACTGAACTGTTACAATCAGAATATATTTATTAATCAATCAGAACTAACAAATGCTGACCCCTCTTCAAAAGAAATGTCATTTTACTAAAAAGATATCAACTTCCTACATGATACTCATCACCATCCCTTTCTGACAGCTAGTTATCCCAAAGGTTTACAGTTAATTATGAAAGTAGATTCCTACAAAATTACCCAAATTAGTCATAACTGTCTAGGCTAAGAATCTCTGAGAAATGACATGAAAATAGTTTGACTAATTGGCATAAATGTAACATAGATTTACTTTGATTCTACCAAACTATAAAGGAGGGGAGATGTGTTTCAAATTTTTTCAATGCATATATGTAAGAAAATAATAAACTTGGTAATATTTATCTTAATTACCATGAAGAAACTAGAAGACAATTCCTATTTAAGCTAAATAGACAACAATCCCTACTCTGAAATGCTTTGAGAATTTAGAGAATAAAAATTCACCCTAAGGCCGGGCACGGTGGCTCACGCCTGTAATCCTAGCTCTCTGGGAGGCTGAGGCGGGCGGATTGTTTGAGCTCAGGAGTTCGAGACCAGCCTGAGCAAGAGCGAGACCCCGTCTCTACTAAAATTAGAAAGAAATTAATTGAACAACTAAAAATATATAGAAAAAATTAGCCGGGCATGGTGGCACATGCCTGTAGTCCCAGCTACTCGGGAGGCTGAGGCAGGAGGATCGCTTGAGCCCAGGAGTTTGAGGTTGCTGTGAGCTAGGCTGATGCCACGGCACTCTACCCCGGGCAACAGAGTGAGACTCTGTCTCAAAAAAAAAAAATTCACCCTAAAGCAATGCCAATTTGCACTCATCACGCCTCTTCGCACAAGTATCACAAAACAGATTTAATCATTCTTTCATTAAAACCCTTACTATCTGCTACATGCTCACAATACAGTGAACAAGAAAGACATGGTCTCAGTTCTTCTGGAGTTTATAGTTTAAGGGATAAGGCACTTAATCGAAATATCACACACAGACTTCCCAATCAAAGTAAACCTCACTGATTCCATCCAAAAGGAGAAGGATGCTGCTTGTGGATCTTATGGGAAGAGACGAAACAACAGGTTTGAACTATAAAATAAACTACATATATTAAAACACACAATTACATATTAATATATTTTACTTTAAAAGAAAATATCAGCCTTTTTGGGGAGGCCCTTCCTTTTGCTCTCCCTTTGCTGTGAGAATGGGTCCAGTCGTCATCTGTGGCGTATGTATCATGCTCTGTAAACCTGTATCTTGCTCTTGCCCTATAATCCTATCTTTCTCTCCTCAATGAACCTCATTTTCATGCTTGCAAAAAAAATAAATAAATAAAAAATTAAAGAAAATATCAGTTCATGACCAGCCTGGGCAACATAGTAGTAAGATCTCATCTCTACAAAAAATTTAAAAAATAGCTGGGCATAGTGGCAGGCACCTGTAATCCTAGCTACTGAGGAGGCTGAGGCTTTGAGATTGTAGTGAACTATGATTGTGCCACTGCACTCCAGCCTGGGCAACAGAGCAAGACCCTGTCTCTAAAAATTAAACAAACAAACAAACTTTAAAACAGCATTAGGTAATATAAAGGCATCACTGTTTTGGGTGTAATCTAGATATGCTAGACTTACATATGGACGGATAGACTATGAACTGCCAATTCAGATTACTGATTCAAAAATTAAATGACTCAAAGTAGAAATATATGGGGTATCATAAGCCCCATTCTACAAGAAAGAAAAAGATTGTTAATCTTACAGCTAAGAGAAGTATAAATGTCTAGAGGGGATATTCACTAACACATCCCAATTTATCCAGTCCCTTAATCAGCCAAAATTAAGACATTATAAAAAATATATTAGGAGATATTTGTCTATCAGCTAACATTATACTTAATGATAAAAGACTGAATACTTCTCCACTAAAATCGGCAACAGGACAAGGATTTCTACTCTTGCTGCTTCTATTCAGCATTGTACTGGAGGTTCTAGACAGTGCAATGTGAAAAGAAAAAGAAATTAAAGGCATATACATTGGACATGAAGTAAAACTGTCATTTGTAGAGGACATGATCCTGTATGAAGAAAACCCTGAAGAATCTCCAAAAAAACTACTAGAGTAATAAGTTTAACAAAGTTGCAGAATACGAGATCAACATACAATATCAATTGTGATCAACCAATTCCACTCCTAGGTATATGTGAAAAAAAAAAACCTGAAAGCAGGAACTCGAACAGATAACTTGCACACCAATGTTCATAGTGGCATTATTCACAGTAGCCAAAAGATAAAAACAATCCAAGTGTCAATCAACAGATGAATGGATAAACAATATAATATTAATATTA
>NW_012155396.1:4399120-4401529 GCF_000956105.1 Propithecus coquereli | reverse complement strand
CCAGCACAATCCAATGTGCCATCCTCTGCCCACATCAGTGTAGTTTTAAAATCTTTTAACTTACAACTAAATAATTCCCCTAAGTCATTCTTAAGTTCCATCACAGCTCACTATGCAAACTTATACCATGAATGACCCAAAATTATATCTCTTAACACAATCTTAGCCAGGAGCAGTTGTGTGTGCCTATAGTCCCAGCTACTTGGAAGGCTGAGGCAGGAGGACAGCTTAAGTCCAGGAGTTTGAGGACAGCCTGGGCAACATAGCGTGACTCCTGTCTCTAAAAATCAAAACAAGGAAACACATTATCTCTACATTCCTCACTCCCATACGCCCACAGAGGACTAGTATGAGTTCCTTCCCAAAGGTGTAATGTTTCTGAATCTTCCAATCCTGGACAGATTTATGTGACTCAGATAGCACCAAAGGAGTGTTAATTAGTGCCAATGGGGAACTGAGCATGGAACTCTGCTTAACCAGCAATCTAGGATGTGAGTTCCTGACAGAAATAAGGGAAGACTGACTTCCCACCCAAGCATGATGAGTACATCAAACTGAAAATGATGCCCAGGAACAAGCAGTTCCAGAAACAAGAATTCAAATAAAACTGGCTTTGTAGCATTCCCTGTTCTGCAGACTCAATGGCAGCCCATCTGTTTTGCTTCATTTTCTGGCTCAGTTAAAAGTACCTTAGAGAGAATACTCATCCCTTCTCCTCAAAATAACTATGGAAAACACTACTCAAGTTCTATGAAAATCTCAGTTTTAAGCATTACCTGTTGGCTGTCAGTTTGTGTCTCTGTCTGTAAATATCTCCCTCTGTGGGAGTCTATGTTTTTGAGTGTGGGTGGGCTTCACGGTGTGTGTGGTCTCTATGGGGTGGATGCATGTAGGGCTGCGGACAAGCCTGGGGTTCTCTGTGTGTGTGTGTGTGGAGTACAGGAAGTCTGTATGTCTGTCTCTCTGAGTCTGTGAGTCTCTATCTTTGTGTATATGTGTCTATATTTCTGGGTCTCTGTGTCTATCAAGTATTTATTATAAGTCTTATAACAAGTTTTATTACCCTTCCATAAAACCCTAAAATTATTTTCTTGCTTCTCTGAGGTTTCATAAAAGAGAAACATGAAATGAGACTAGGTACTAAGCCAACATCTACTAAAAAATGACTAAAAAATTGTGGTTTTGATAGGTATACACTAGTACAGAGCCACAGTTGCCTGAGACTGTTCATTTCGAAGCTTCCAGGTGATAACCAATGCTTCTGTGGTTTGAATAGCAAGGATTTAACAATTCTAAACTTAATAAACTACCTCTAACTATAATTAGACCTCCCATGTAGATTTTCCAGAGTATCCTCTGACTTACACATATATCAGATTAGCTTGAGTGTTGTTATCTGACTGTAAACTAGGCATTATCATTTTGTTTTAAATATGAGTCTCCTGTGAGTTTGGTTTGCATGAGCCAGTCCTAAGAGGTAAACTACCTCTAGGTGCACTAAAAATGTGATTTTCTGAACTGGTACAGCTGGAATAAGGAAACCTCACAAAGGTTCTGATACATTGTGGAACCTCTTAGCTGGACAACCAACTCGTTTTCCTAAGGTGATATACCTCAATTTCAATGCTGACCTCTTCAAACTATAATTCCTGCTTCCAGTATTGCTCATATCAAACTAGAATGTGTTTTTTTATTTCTATATCTACATTCCCTACCCTCTCCTTGAGGGCAAGAATGGTATCTTGCTGATTTTATAACTCTAGCACTTCACAGTGTTTGGCACCCAACAGATAAATGGTTTATGCACAAAAGAAACTCACAGTGTATTAAGGAGATTATTACACAAGTAACAAGTAGCAGTAAAGTTATTTCTCTAATACAGTCCAGTATAGGCCCTAAAAAGAAAATAGCATTACACCAATCATCTTTTCTATCTTATAGAAACAACAGACATGAATTGATGTAGCAAACTTTCCTATTCCATTTCCGTCTCCCAAAACACAGAATAATCCAAGACTACACTCAGTCGAGCTTTGTCCAACAAAGCTTTGGTGAAGAAGAATCTTTGTTTAACTTCCAGGAAAAGGTCCTCTTTAACTTGAATAAGTTTCAACTTTTTGAAAGGTAGATGCACACAATTACCTAACCAGAGCAAAAAGTTTTCTTCCTACAGCCTCATCACACATACTCAATTTGTAACAATGCCTTAAAAAAAAAAAAAAAATTAGGTGTCATTTTGGAAAAGGACCATACAGTATCATATTTTTCTATCTTAGTATAACTACACAAGATGAGTTCCTTTGTAGACCACTGTTGCATAGGATATGCAGGATATTTATCTGAGATACCACTGAGGTTCCAATTTCTTTCAAAATATAAAGTACTCTATATCAACTAAATAATAAGAAA
>NW_012155396.1:4397603-4399070 GCF_000956105.1 Propithecus coquereli | reverse complement strand
ACATGCTACAACATGAATGGACTTTAAAAACTTTAAGTAAAATAAGCCAGACACAAAAGAACAAATATTGTATGGTTCCACTTACATGAAATACGCAGAATAGGCAAATTCATAGAAACAGAAAATAGAATAGAGGTTTCCAAGGCCTGGAGGTAGGGGAGAAACAGTAACTCCTTTTCCTATTGTTTAATAGATATAGTTTTTGTTGGGGACAATGAACAAATTTTGTGTATAGATAGTGGTGATGGTTATATAACATTGCGAATGTACTTAATGCCAATGAATTGTACACTTTAAAATGGTTAAAATCATAAATGTCATATAAACTTTACCACACCAAAAAAAATCAATTGTATTTCTACATACTTGCAATAATCAATCTGAAAGTAAAATTAAGAAAACAATTCCATTCACAATAGTATCAGAAAAAATAAAATACTTAGAAGTAAATTTAATAAAAGCAATGCTACACTCATACGCACTGTAAAGTATTATTATTAATATAAAACATTGCTAAAGAGCAATTAAAAAAGAGAGATGTTCCATGTTCATGTATTGGAAGTCTCAATATCATTAAGATGGGAATTCAGCTGAATTGACTTATAGATTCAATGCAATATCTATCAAAATTCTGATGCACTTTTTTGTAGAAGTTGACAAGCATATCCTAAAATTTATATGTTAATTTAAAGGACCTGGGATGCCCAAAATAATTTTGAAAAAAAGAACAAAATACTGCCCAGGATTTATACTACCCAATTCCAATAGTCAGCTCTCTGTTTCTGAGGGTTCCACATCCATGGATTCAATCAACCTCAGATCAAAATAGAAATTTTGTGGGAGACACAAACATTGAGTCTATAGTAATATGTAATTCTACTTTCTGATGCCTCATACTCACACTGTTTCTGGATTCTCCCTTTTGTTTCCCTAGTCTCTCTGTCAATCTCTTTAACAATTCCATACTTTTTTAACTGCTAGAACTTTATAACAGCTCTGATATTTTGGTTGAGTAAATTCCTCCCAATGTATTCTTTATTTTAAACAGCTTTATTGAGATAAAATTTACATAGTATAAAATTCGCCTATTATAGGCCAGGCAAGGTGGCTCACACCTGTAATCCTAGCACTCTGGAAGGCCGAGGCGAGAGGATCAATTGAGGTCAGGAGTTCGAGACCAGCCTGAGCAAGAGAGAGACTCCATCCTTACAATACATGAAATTTCTATGTTGAAACCTAATCCCCAATGTCATGGTATTGGGAGGTGAAGACTTTGGGAGGGAGGTGATTAGGTCATGAGGGCAGAACCCTCATGAATGGGATGAATACCCTTATAAAAGAGGGCTCCAGCTCTGTTGTCCCAGCTATTCAGGAGCCTGAGGCTGGAGGATTGTTTGAGCCCAGGAGTTCTAGGTTGCATGAGCTAAGATTGCGCCACTGCACTCCAAACAGAGCAAGACCTTTTTA
>NW_012155396.1:4358687-4387258 GCF_000956105.1 Propithecus coquereli | reverse complement strand
AAAAGAAAGGAAAGAAAGAATGGAAAGGAAGGAAGGAAGAGAAAGGAAGGAAGGAAGGAAGGAAAGAAAGAAAGAGAAAGAAAGAAAGAAAAGAAAGGAAAGAAAGAATGGAAAGGAAGGAAGGAAGGGAGAATAAGAAAGAAAGAGAAAGAAAAGAGAAAAAGAAAGAAAGAAAAAGAAAAGAAAGAAAGAAAGAAAAAGAATTTACAGAGAAAGGCTATGAGAGAGCTTTCACAGTGAAGAACTTGCTTCAGGACTACACAGCTAAAAACACCACCCAAAAGTACAGAATTGGCTTGGCAAAGATGTGATCGCTAATGCCAAGCAGGAGATGCTGCAGCTTGGTTTGCACCATTATATTTCTGGATACCAAGTGCCAATACTAACAACATTGCCACTGTCGCCCCATAATTAGATCTTGCTGCTAGAAGCTGACACTACATGGGGATTTGCTGATAATGTAGAGAACATAGTAGAAGAGTTTGGGGAGACTGAATCAGCTGAGAGGATGAAGTGAGTGGTAAAGGCATGAATATTAGGAAGATAATGGATGACAACATGTCCGGTAGTGACTGAAATGAACAAGGATGTGAGGCATGGTGGTTTAGGCCTTCTCTTGGAAGAGGGTAGATCCTGAGATCCAAAGTGGTCTTAGTAGCAGCTTACACAGACTTCACATGGGAGTTTGGTCAGAGCAGTAGGGGGTTGGCAGTGTGGCAAAGTCTCCTACTATTGCTACGAGCAGCTTCACAGGCAAAGCCTTGGGCAAGTTAATTAGAGTAACCTATCTAAAGGTAATTAGAGTACCTTTGAACCTATATTTTCTTATGGGTAAAATAAACATAAAACTACTCATCTGGTAAAGTTGTCATGAGAATGAAATGAGATGAGACAGAGAGACGTGTGGCACAGAGTTAAGTATTCAGTAAATGGTAGCCATTGTAAGTGTCACAAAGCCAAAAGAAGAGTTTCCAAGAAAACGCAGCCAATCTTTTAGAGTGATCAAAAGGGTTCACATTGGAGCACTGCAGGAGGTAAGTTTGTAGGGAAGATGAAGTCAGTTTAGTCTCAGGTTTGCAATACTCAGAAAGGCTTTAAGCAAAAGTCTTATAGTCAGAGTAACTCAACTAGCAGCTCTAGTACCATTCCTTAATATAAATTCTAAGCTAAGAACTAAGTGCCGCAAACTGATAGACCCTTGAAAAAAAGAACAGAAAATCACCAGCTACTAATTCAAGTGTCCAAGATGGAAAATGGCTAATTGAATTGTTGCAAAATACACCTGGGGGGTGGGGGGAAGGGAAACTAAAAATCATGCACATAGTATGTCTTACATTATTTAATTCGATCACAATAATTTTAGACTTAGGAACTGTTATAGAAGAAACTTCAATACACTGCTTTCTCCTCTGCTCTGCTCTCACCAAATCTTGGGTCACAGGTCATTCAGACTATAAAAAGCTCTTACACATTCCACAGAAATCTGATCAAGCTTACTAAACTTCTTGAGTGAATGGAATTTTAGCTCCTCTAATTGTGCCTACCACCTGAATACGATGATGGCAGGGCAGTGGATCAGGGCAACTGCCAAAATTGTTTTCCTCCCATCCGCCTCAGTTGCACTTCTCTGAGTTATTTAAACAAGAACTACCATTAAAGAAACTGCATATTCTTTATAAACTGAACTTGACAAAGGGTCTGAATAAACTACAATAAACTCTTTTTTCTTTCATTGTAGGAAAAAGGACCATTTTCAAGGAAATGGCATAATAGAGAAACTCACTTTCTCTTTTTCATGTACTATCCATTCCTTCAATTAACTGTACACTAAGAACCAAAATAATCTTCCTCGAGACATCAAACACACAACTGCAACTTCAGCCCTGAGCAGCCTCCTAAAATAGCTCTTAATGTTCAATCCTCCCCAGGTTTGAGAACAGAATTCACAAGTTACACAAATACAAAATAAGGGCTGCTTTCTCAGAAAATTCATATTCACAAAAACATATGGTAAGACCTTCGACCACTCAATAAAAAGAAACTGCCTATTAGTACAATTTTTTAAAAATCCACAAGAAATACAGATTAAGATTTAAAGGGTTCAATCTTGAATTTCAAACAGAAATGTATGAATTCAAAAGCAACAGACTTTGGGCTTTAGAGTCAAACACATTAGGGCTCTGTTAGCTCCATCACATTACTGTGTAACCTTGAGACAAATTCCTTAATCTCTCCAACCCTCAGTTTCCTCAATAAAACAAGGATAACACTACTAATCTCTGAGGGCTCTTAAAAGGAGTAAATAAAATAGTATATATTAAGTTCTAAGTACAATGCCTGGTACACAGCAGGAATATATAACAATATGCTTTTCCTTCTGCTTTACAACAGGTTTAAACAGAGATTGATTCATAGAGAAGGTGCGACTTAAAGGGGAAAAATGTTAGCTGAACAGGAAGGAGGAGTATATTTCTAAGGTACTCTCGATTTACTTGTAACTCTAAGGATAAATTTTTAAGATTATTAGTAAAGTATTAGGTCATTAAATATGAAATGTCCGATTTTGAATGAAAAATGTAGTTTATTATATCTCAAATAAGAAGCAATAAAATTAATCAAAGTATGTGCCTAAACTATCAACACAGTTTTGCCATCTTAACTGTAGCTTGTTTATGCCAGCAACAAAGAAGCCTGGAGAGTGAGCAGCGATGAAATCATGAAAGGCACCTTCCACATCTTGTTGAGAATTGAATATTTTTCTTTGCAAGAAGTGGTCCAAAGCCTGGAAAAAGTGGGAGTCAGTTGGTGCAAGGTTTGGTGAATAAGCTGGATGACAGAGTTTCCAAGTTCAGCTTCTGTAGTTTTATCACATTGTTTGCACAACATGTGGTCAAGTGCTGTCTTGCAAAAGGATTGGCCTGTCTCTACTGACTAATCTCAGCTGCTTAATTGCAAGTATCCTCATTTTGTCCAGCTGGTTGCAGTATACATCCTCTGTGATCAACTGACCAGGTTTCACGAAGCTGTAGTGGATGATAAAATTCTTGGACCACCAAACAGACACCATTAGCTTTTTTGGATGAATATTTGGTTTGACTGTGTTTCAGCACTTCATCTTTACCCACCCATTGTCCCGAACACTTGCGATTGTCAAAAAGAATCCATTTTTTCATCACATATAACAATACGGTGTAGAAATGGTTTGCCTTTATGTCATGACAGCAAAGAAAGGCAAGCTTTGAGACGATTTCTCTTCTGATGCTAGTTTAAGTCACGCAGAACCCATGTACCCAGCTTCTTTACCTTGCCCGTTTGTTTCAAATGGTCCAATATTGTTGGAATAGTAACATCAAACCTTGCTGCTAATTCACGTGTTGGTAGGATAGATTCGCTACCACTATAGCTTTCAGCTCATCATTATCCACCGTGGTCTCAGGTTACCCACGTGGTTCATTTTCAAGATTAAAATCACCAGAACGGAACTTCTCAAACCATCAATGTACTGTGTGTTCATTATTAGCCACATCCTTCCCAAATGCTTTGTTGATATTTCAAGATGTCTGTGCTGCACTGGTTGCAGTATGGAACTCATATTCAAAAATAACATGAATTTTTTACTTAATCATAGTTTCACAAAAATTGCTCTAAAAAAAATGTGAAAGATAATCACAAGCCAAAACATGAGTTTCCAGGACTAAGGATGTACTTCACAATAAAAATAAAACAAGTGTCAAAAGTGAAATGTCAGAGATATCAACTGTCAAACTTAAGGGAATCGGACATTTCATACTTAATAACCTAATACTAATGTGAAGCATCACTGATCTTGAAATCCTTCCTGTATAAGATGCTCTTCTTCTTCTCTTCTAATTTTACAGTTTTTAAAGATTCTACATTTGTATAATTTTCTCCTGTCCTCTTCCTAAAGCCCTGACTCAGACTCTCCTTATTTTAGTCTTGGGATGACCTAAGCCTTAGCCAGACAGACACACCTTAGAGTTCCCTATAAAAGACTTCTGGCAGAAGTCAGAACCCAGCATTTAAGAAGTTAGAATCAGTGGGTTTAAGTCCTACCTCTGCCACTTTCTAGATGTATAACCTTGGGCAAGGTACTTAACCTCTCTGGACCTCATTTCCTCATTTGTAAAACAGAGATAATGCCGCCTACAGAAACACCTATGACAACTCCTGGCACATAAAAGGCCAATTAATGGTAACTATCATTAAAGTCCAACTGCCAATTGCCTTACTTTCAAGGCTGTACTTTTCTAACTGGCAAAAGGAGTCATACTACTCCCACATTCCCATGCCTATATCCAAAACATTCCATTTCAGTAATCTATAATTAACCAAATCAAAAGCTTAAAACAATTCTGGGCAAGAAAGTGCTAACATGGCTCAACTCATTCTCTCTTGACAGCAACAAAGCCAGTGCAAGGTGGATACGTTTGCCAAAAGCAATAAAGAGTCTGTTTGAACATGGTCATTACTGATACTGACGTAAGCACAAACTAGTTGAGGTTCTCAGGCTTGCAGTCTTACTGTCAGGAAGTTTTAACTTTTCTGAAATAAATCCTCTCTTGTCTTGTTTTCCCTGCTGTACTCCAACACCCCTATCACCTATTTTCAAGAACACAGGGAAGAAATAAGTCCTCTCAACTACTGCTACCGCATTCACTGTGGAACTTATCTTCCCATTACACAAATTACTTCTTACAGAGATTTTTGGTTTACTGGGTTCAGTTAAGGTCAGTTTATGAAGAAGGACATTATATATAAATATATCATAGCCACAATGACAAGATCTAGCCTCAGAGCACCACAAGTTACAGGATGGAGTGGAGGTAGGTGCCAAAGATAAGATGTGACTGAGTAACCTGCACACCATATGTTCATTCTTATTAACTATTGCACTTGAGAATTCTGGCTCTTGTAAAAATTTCATTTCCCTTGTATGGCTGAGCAGAGTAACAGAACTAGGAAAACTGATGACAGATACATCAATGGAGCAAGAGAAACCATCAATGGAAATGTGACTTAAAGAAGTTTGTATATGACAGAAAACAAAAGCAACAGTCACCAATTTCATAGCCAAAGGTAGCTATTTCAATACTAGTATCCCTAGGCCCTTCATATGGTGTAACAAAAACAGAAGTGAGTCAAGGTCAGAATGATGATTTAGACAATCTAAGAATCAACAAAGGTTAACAAATCAAAATGTCTCACTGCAGTCCTTTGGTGAGGTGACTTTCAACTTGGGGAAAGAAGGGCAATCTTGGGTACTTATTTTCATTTAGCCAATCAATATTGAGAAAGTTAAAGATTCTGCCCCCAAAACTCAACCTAATGTCCTTCGTTTTGTCATCCAGCTGTATCCTTACCCAGAGCTTCACCTACTTTAACTTTCAACAGAGAAGTTGTTTTTTGGTGCAATTAACATTGTAAGGCAAGCTCAGCCCTGTCTTCTATAGCCTTGAGGCTGCTGAGTAAATCATGGATCATATATTTTGATGCTGAAAAAACAGGAAGAAGGTGGTTCAGCGACAAGGAAAATGGTCAAGAAGTACATCCAAGATTAAGAAAAACAGGCTCTGGTATGCTGGCCTGTGATTTTTTTAACTTCTTTATATAGAATCTATTGAATTGTGTGTACCTTTCAGAGAAGAACATGGTGACATGTACTTAAGCGACGATGGGAGAAATAAAAAAATAAATTCTTCATAATAATAATAGTTATTTCTTAAGACCCTACTATATGTGCCAAGTTCAATGCTAATTTACAAATATTTCTAATCCCCAATCATAATTAGTATTCTCATTTTATAGAAGAAACTGCTTTGTAGAATTTGGAAATTACCCAAAAATTAGTGGGGGTACTGAGATTCAAACCCAGGCCTGCCTGACTGTAAACCTCATGCCATAAAAGCAATTTGTTAAACACTTTTACCCTCAAGAGATCTAATCAAATTACAGATTTTAGACAAAAACATTCCTGATCACAAGAAAAAAACATGATCAACTATAAAGCATCTCAAATAGTCAGAAATATGCTTCATATTTCCAGACTCATATCTGGGAACTACCAGCACTGGTCCTGGTGCTGCCTCTTCCTACTGTAATTCCTCCCAGAGAAGTTTCATACTGCAAATGATAAGGACACTGTCATAAAGCATTGTCATACAAATTCCCTCAGTCTTGCCTCTGACATCTTTTATCACCTATATTTGGGTAGTTAGAATTAAAGTATTATCTGCTATATCTTAATCATGAGGCTGTTATAACAAAAAGTTAGGGTAGGTCCAAGATTCCAATTCAGCTGAGTCCTATACAGTAAAACCAATGCAGACTTCACATCCCTTTATTGCTGTTCTGATAAAGCAATTAAAAATCACAATAATTTAAAAAAAAGACATAAATCACTGTGTTCATATTGAGCCTAGGAAATGACAGCCATATTCCCTTTTTATACGACCCACATCTCTGTCTTTTTTCAATATTTATCCCTTTTTTTTTCCTGTGCTGATTTTGCTTTAAGAGGGAAAGAGAGACACACCATGGATAGCCAATGTACGGTTAATACCAGGGTGTCATACCTCGAGGCACACTTACTCCTTGGTGTTGTGAGACCTCCTCAAAACTATGTCTGAAAGAAACTGACACCTGAGACAGAAAGCCCCGCAATGACTGCCTTTCCCAAAAGGAGCAGCATTTTTTCCTAAGGCTTTCATACTATAATAAAGGGACCAATAAAACATTCTCTTCGTACACAGTCTAATAATCATGGTAACCAACTACGGAGCAGGAAGGACCAACCTCTTAAGATAAAAGAGTAAAGAGAATCTCTCCATTAATCCTTCTACATTCAGAGAAGACAGACTATTGCAGTAACTAGAAATGAAAGGCACAGCATCAGCACTGCTCTGTGGAAGCGGTTGGCCACAGAAAGGGAGAAAGTCATCAACTGTACAGAAACCAGACAACTCTGAGGATTTCAATGCAAGACAACTACTGCTTACTCGTTCTATAAGTAGAAAAGATCTTTTCACTCTTATTGCCGGGAGAACTGCAGTAAGCGGTAAAGTTTTTCTATGCCACTGGGGTCTTCTCCCCGAATAATACGGAAAATAACATAGGGGAATGTGCTGGCGGAGCGGGACGTAGTATTAGGTGCCTCTCCTGCCCTGCCTATTCCAAGTAGTAGAGGAGAGCGCTACCTCCATGTTATTCATAGCGAAGTACGGCCGTGCAACCTGCAGTCTCCGCTCCCCAACACTGGGGGCCCGTGGGGGCATCTCTGAGAAAGTGGGTTTGAGGGGACAAGGGGCCTCTCTGCTCCTGTGAGAAGGGAGGGCATAGAGGGTGGTGCCGCTGTGCGGAGAGGATCTGCGGTTCCCCTCCCTCCCTCCTTTCCTCTCCTCGAGAGGCAGCCCGGCCCCAATACCTTCTTGACTGTGCGCGGCGCCTCGGTGACGGTGCCGTCGGGGCTGACGAGGCCCTCGCCGCCGTCGCGGTGCCGCTGGTGCTGGTGATGCGGGTCGCTCCGCTTCATGGCCGACGCTTGAGGCACCTTCCCGGCGGCAGGGCTGAGAGCGGCGGCGGGCCCCGAGCCAGGGCCAGGAGCCGGGGGCCGCTCCGCGGCGGGAGCTGGAGCCTCAGGGTCTCCGCCGCCCGCCGGGGGGGCCATGGCGCCCACGGCCGCCGTGCTCAGTCCTAGTTGCGGCTCCGCCTCGGAGGGGCTCAGGTCCTTCAGCTCCACCTCAGGTACCTTGGCAGGAGCCGCTGCTGACACAACCTGCACCGACATCACCGCCTCTGCTGCAACCGCCGGCTCAGACTCCTGATCCTGCTCTTGCTCGGCCCCGCCTCCCGCTTCCCATCCCCTTCCCTCCCCCATTCCCCCACTCCTCCCCTCCATCGCCTCCGCTCCCACCCCCTTCCTCCGCCCGCCAGCTCCGGCCTCTCCAGCCCCGCCCCGCCCCACCCCACCACGGTCTGGTCCGGCTCGCGCGCGAGGCGCCACGGTACCTGTAGTGCGCTTGCTCCGGGCCGCACGCGGCCAGAAGACCGTGGGACCTCAGCCCCCGACGTACACTGCGAGCCGCGGGGCCTCCTGGGAGTTGTAGTCTCTTTCCGCCTTTCCTCCGGAAAGTGGGAATCTTTCGCGGAGAGGGATCTGTAGGGCCGGCGACTAAGGGGAACAGTGAGGCTAGGTGACACGAGGGAGGAGATGAGGAAGAGAAAGTCTCCAGGGGAGTTGTGATTTCCCCGGAGGGAACGCCAGAAACCTCAGGGGTGGGAAAGTGGAGGAGGAACGACTGGTTACCCCGACAGCGTGACTTTCCTCCGAGTGGGCACGTCCTCGATCACGTGAGCGGACATTTAAAGGAGAAGCGGCGGCTCCAGGCTTAACGAGGCATGATTTTTACTTTGTGAAATCGGGACCCTAACACCTTTCCAAATTTTAATGGCTTTGTTTTTAGAAGGAATAAAATAATACCTTGCCTACTGTGACGATTTCTGGCACATGCTAGGTTTGGAAGCTAAAATCAGCCCCAAAAGAAGTTAGGTATCACTAGGTGCTGCGGTCCCCAACGTTTTTGGCAACAGGGACCGGTTTCATGGAAGACAGGTTTTTTTTTGGGGGGGGCGAGGGATGGTTTGGGGATGATTCAAGTGCATTATAATTAGTGTACAGTCAAACCTCTCTGCTAATGATAATCTATTTGCAGCAGATCCCCAGCGCTAGCATCACTGCCTCAACTCCACTTCAGATCATCAGGCATTAGATTCTCACAAGGAGCGTGCAACCTGGATCCCTCCCATGAGAAGTTTACACTAGGGTTCTTGCTCCTAGGAGAATCTAATGCCTCCACTGATCTAACAGGAGGTGGAGCTTATGTGGTGATGCGAGCGATGGCAAGCGGCTGCATATACAGATGAAGCTTCCTTCTCTTGCCCGCCGTTCACCACCTGCTGTGCGGCCTGGTTCCTAACAGGCTACTGAAGGTACCCGTCCAAGACCCGTCTGGCCAGGGGGTTGGGGACCAAACTAGGTGGAAATTCGAGGGCTGAGAAATTACATGTTACATTAAACAAGGCCAAATTTTTTGACGTATAATTCTGCTAGGGCAATAATCTGAAATTCAGATACGTATATAAGCATAGAGGAATATTAAGTAAAATATGAATAATGATTTTCCTAAGTGATGGGATTTCGGGTGATTTTTACTTTCCTGTATTATTTTTAAATTTTTACATTTATTTTAGCAGGTCTAAGTACAAAGACGTGTGGCAGTTTTATTTTTAATAACAAAAAGCTGTCTGAGGCCAGTGGCAGTGGCTCACGCCTGTAATCCTAGCACTCTGGGAGGCTGAGGCGGGTGGATCGTTTGAGGTCAGGAGTTTGAGACCAGCCTGAGCAAGAGCGAGACCCCATCTCTACTAAAAATAGAAAGAAATTAGCTGGACAACTAAAAATATGTAGAAAAAATTAGCCGGGCATGGTGGCACATGCCTGTAGTCCCAGCTACTTGGGAGGCTGAGGCAGGAGGATTGCTTGAGCCCAGGAGTTTGAGGTTGCTATGAGCTAGGTTGACGCCACGGCACTCTAGCCTGGGCAACAGAGTAAGACTGTGTCTCAAAGAAAAAAAAAAAAGAAAAGAAAAAGAAAAATTAGTCGGGCATGGTGGTGGTACCTGTAGTCCCAGCTATTCGGGAGGCTAAGACAGGAGGATCGCTTGAGCCCAGGAGTTTGAGGTTGTCGTGAGCTAAGCTGATGCCACCACACTCTACGCAGGGTGATAGAGTGAGACTCTGTCTCAAAAAAAAAAAAAAAAAAGCTGTCTGAAACTAGTGTGCAACAACAGGGGAATGGTTACAGCCTTTGAAAATTGCTTGCCAAGAGTTTTTTAAATAACAATGGGAAACAAAATGCTTATGATAAAAATATTAAGCTAAAAAGCGGGAGTCAAAATTACATATTCCATAAGATTTTACGTAAATAATATTTTTAAAAAAACAGGCTGGGTGTGATGGCTAACTCCCGTAACCCCAGCACTTTGGGAGGCCAAGGGGGGCGGATCGCTTGAGGCCAGGAGGGGTGTGAGGGTGAAAATGCGGGTTGCCCACCACATAACAGAAACACTATTGCTAGTCTGGAGTGCTCAGCAAAGTAGACTAGACAGGAACCAAGGTAACTACTGGGTGGGGTGGGTTCCTGCACTTTCATGCCTTTGAAATGGCCAGTACAGACTGGCCCTAACTGCTTTAGGGCTGCTTTGGCAGTCTTATAGTGCCCTTTAGCTAACTGTAATACTAAAATCCCTGCCTGGTGGAAAACTGTAATATCATTAACATAACATGGGTTGCATGACAGTATATGATGATGGTACTGTGCCCTGTGATTTGTTTCACTGTAAACAAACAAAAATACAATGTAGGCTGGGCGCGGTGACTCACGCTTGTAATCCTAGCACTCTGGGAGGCTGAGGTGGGTGGATCGCTCAAGGTCAGGAGTTCCAGACCAGCCTGAGCAAGAGCTAGACCCTGTCTCTACTAAAAAAAAAAAGAAATTATTTGGACAACTAAAAATCTATTATATAAAAATTAGCCGGGCATGGTGGCGCATGCCTGTAGTCCCAGCTACTTGGGAGGCTGAGGCAGAAGGATCGCTTGAGCCCAGGAGTTTGAGGTTGCCGTGAGCTAGGCTGACGCCATGGCACTGTAGCCCGGGCAACAAAGCAAGACTCTGTCCCAACAACAACAAAAAAAATACAATGTAAAAAATTTGCATTACTCATTGGGAATAGATTTAAAGCAACACCACAGGGTGAGAAGATGCAGATTTTGCATGCCAGAAAGCTCCTGTGGAAGAAAGTTCTGTGTTGCCCAGGAGCAAACACCCTAATAAGTAACCTCTAATAAATTCATTTAACTCATCAAGCTGGTCTTGTTTGAGTCATTATTTGGTGTCTTTGTTCCCTCTCAGTTTGGGGGACAGTATTTCTATACCATACTGGGATTTCCCAGAAACAGCACAGTGGTTCAGGCCTGTAGTCCCAGCTACTTGGGAAGCTGAGGCAGGAGGATCACTTGAGCCCAGGAGTTCCAGGCTGCAGTGAGCTATGATTGTGCCACTGCACTCCAGCCTGAGGGACAGAGTGAGACCCTGTCTCAAAACACATACACCACACACACACACACACACACACACACCCCAAAGAAAGTACAGTTGACTCTCGTGACAGTTGTGGGACAGTTTTTTTCTTCCCTCTTCTCAGAGAAACAGAGGCAGAGTGGATCTTACAGTTTACAGCTGTTCAGAGAGTGACAGCCCTGACAACACAGGCAGGCCACTGGACATCTAGTCTTTGAACATCTAGTCTTTGGAGTAACTTTTTTCCCAGGCAAGAAGGAGCAAAAGGGAGAAATCATCTGCCTTGATCTTGTCCTTTCCTGTGTTACTACTATCTTGCAAATCTATTCACTTTGTGAAGTTGTCCTACCTTGAAGGGAGTCTTTCATTTCCTGATCTCCAAATTTATGCCTTACGCAATGCGTTGGAAGGCATCTGAGCACTGCTGCTTCCACAAAGCCCACAAATCCACCAGACACAAGAGCTTCTTAAGCTTTCTCTTCACATTCTGGCTTTCAAAATTTCCTTCCTGTTACAAAGAACCAGCCCAGAGTTTCATCCTCCAGCTGTCGAGGCAGAGATTAGCAGCTCTATAACTGATTTCTTTCTTCCCCCTAATGCACAAGGGAGCTGTGGTACAGCCACCTGGCATGTGTTAGAGCTCAAAGGCAGCAGCTGCCTACCTGGGCTGCCAATATAATTGATTTCAGAGGGGATGAATTAATTCTTCACTGGGATATGGTTATAAAACAGAAGTTAGAGCACTGGAAAGAAACTGCTATTCATCCTTTATTTATCCAGGTACCACCACTGATTGGGGCCAACCTTCAGGGCATACTCTTCACCCATTCTCAACTCCATTCCTATGTATCTGCTGCTTCTGCCATCTTTGTTGATGAGTGACACTAGGCACAACTGAAGATCTAGTTACCATCCTGGAAACGGTATGGTAAGTAAGCACACGTTTATGAACTATTTTATGAAATATTTAGCCTATGAGTCTTCTTCCTTTACCTAGCTCATTCATCTTCCAGAACCCTGGCAGGCAGGAATGTGTCCTCCATGCAGGAAATCAGAAGAACTTCTCTCAGGTATCTGACCAGTACAAGAGAGAAAGCAAAGATGCTTACACTGAGTTTCCCCAAGGAAATAGGCCAGCCAGATCACCCACTGTGAAGACCATACACATGTTCACAGTGCTGCTGTGAACCATTTAATGCCACACTCTAAAGTATGAGAAGACAGCCACAGTCACCAGACATATGAAGAAACCTCTAATATGAAGAACAGAGACCAATGTAGACAAGCAGAAAAAATAAATAAATAACTTGGAGGAAACAGAGGCTATGCATCAAGAAGAAAACAAAAATAAAAAATCACTAATATCCTCAGGGACTTATAAGATAATATACTTGTTAAAGAACATGCTGGGCTGGGCACAGTGGCTCACACCTGTAATCCCAGCACTTTGGGAGGCCAAGGTGGGAGGATTGCTTGAGCCCAGGAGTTTGAGGCTGCGGTGAGCTGTGATCACACCACTACACTCCAGCCTGAGCAACAGAACAAGACCCTGTCTCTAAAAAAAAATTTAAAAAAGAACATGCTGTTTGAAGAAGTAAACATTCAAAAAATAAACCTTTAAATGACCTTTAAATAGATCTTTAAAACGAAAGCATGCTAGCAGAATTTTTTTAAAACTTGAATAAAAAGAGAATTAAAAATAAGAAAGATACATTTTACTTTCTCTCAGACTGTTGAAGAATAGTGGCTTGTTTCACTGTTTTTGTGTTTGTGTCTAATGCATGTTTTAACAGGATACACACAATACATTGTATAGCTACAGTTTTCTGAAAAAAACCAAGGAATTACTTTTCATATCTTCAATGCCTTTTTCTTTAAATTTCAAAAACAAAAAATAGGAAAGAAAATAAATTAGAGGAACAGTCCAGGAAGTCCAACATTGGAATAATACAAGTGTCAGAAGGCAGTAACAAAGAAATGGATAGGAAAAATTCAAAACATTTCCCAGAACTGAACATAATAATTTTTACAATGACAGGTACCCATCCCAGTAGATGACAATCAACTTAAATTAATATACATCATTGTAAAATTTCAAAATTCTGGGAACAAATAGAGAATTCTTCAAATGTCTAGAGTGAGAGAAAGGACAACATTTTTTAAAAAGCTAAAGAGTCAGAAAGATTGAACTTGAAATCAATTCTGGAAGCTAGAAGATAATGCCTCCAAGACTCTGCTTGCCTTCCGCAGAGAATACAGTGACAATCAGCCAAGGTTGGGAAGGGCAATCATCTGACTGTTGGAGTGGTAGGGGATCAGGGACTGATTCTGCTTTCATCCCCACCTTCTGAAGTACCTCCTGTCTCCAATACAGAGCCTTTTGGGGGTAATGCAATATAAGTTTTCCCTCCTGCTGGCTAAAACTTTAGCTTTTTTCCATTTGAGGCCAGGAGTTTGAGACCAGCCTGAGCAACATAGCAAGACCTTGTCTCTACAAAAAATTACACGGGTGTGGTGGTGCCCACCTATGGTCCTAGCTACTCTGGAGGCCCGCCCATGCAGGAAAATCGCTTGAGCCCAGGAGTCTGAGGTTACTGTGAGCTATCATGATGCCACTGTACTCTAGTAGCCTGGGCAACAGAGGAAGACCCTGTCTCCAAATAAGTAAATAAAAATAAAAACACTTTAGCTTTTTCGAGACTGCTAAATAATCACTCACCATTTGCTTTCCAGCTTTCAAAATTGTTACTATTGGCTCCTCTAGCCCCCACCTCTTTTTACCTCCTTATAGGCAAAGAGTGAAAAAGAGCTAAATCCTCATCCTCTATATTGGGCAGTCCAATGATCATGCCTAAAACAAACATTCAGGAGGTAGAATTATAATCATATTATTCAGACATATGGAAGTAAATATTGTAAGGATCCCAGGGACAGGAAATGATTAGGTATTGGGAGTGGCATACCAAGACAGCTGTTTTAAGTAACAAGATTTGTAGAAATATTTGACTTTTTAAACTATATTATGTATAACTTAGATGAAAATAAGAATTTTAAAAGCAGACAAAAGCAATGCATAAATTATTTATGGATACATAGCTGCATATGCATATATGAAAGCATAAAAATAGACTGGAAGGAAACCCATGAAACACAGTTGTTTTCCTTCTGAAGAGGTGGAAAGTAGAAAGAAAAATGGGACAGAGGTATTGGTCAAAGGTTCTTAGCTAAATCTGTGACACTTTATTTCTTTAAAAAAAATAGGCCTGAAGGAAATATGATGAAATGATAAAAAAACAGCTGATAATTCTGAGTGATGGGAACTTCAGTGTTTATTAGGTTGTTCTTTGTGCTTTTGTATCTCTTTTCAATTTCTTAAAAACAAAAACGCAAGCAGAGGAAGGAAGAAGAGCCGTGGACAGACTGCTTTAAGGAAGCCGGGACCCACAGAGGTGAGCCTCAAAACCTGGGCAGCTGGACAACTCAGTTTGAGAGCGTGGTGAGGGGGCCCGCGGGGCAGCGGAGGGCGGAGCTTGCTGGAGAGGTGAGTGCATGGGGAGGTCTACTCTCAGGGCAGCAGCACAACAGGGAGGCCCCCAGACCAGGCTCCTCCTGGACCCTGATGGGTTTCTTTGGGGATCTAATTCAGGAGCTTTTGGTAGAAGGGTGGCCACTGTTGCTCAGCCCTCAGATCTGGCACTGCTATACAAATACTGTAAGATTTCTTGGTTGTGGGAATGACTATCCTCCAGGACATCCAGCAGCGGCCTGAAGTCACAAAAGGTGGGCTTACACTGCCCTCTAGTGGTCACATTGTGACCTCCTCCACTGCCTCCACCGCTATCCACAAAAAGGTCACATTTCTGAACTTTTGTTTTGGAGACAGCATCTCGCTCTGTTGCCCGGGCTGGGGTGCAGTGGCATCAGCCTAGCTCACAGCAACCTCAAACTCCTGGGCTCAACCGATCCTCCTGCTTCAGCCTCCCGAGTAGCTGGGACTACAGGCATGTGCCACTATGCCCAGCTAATTTTTTCTATATATTTTTAGTTGTCCAACTAATTTCTATTTTTTTTAGTAGAGACGGGGTCTCACTCTTGCTCAGGCTGGTCTTGAAGCCCTGGCCTCAAGCAATCCTCCCACCTCAGCCTCCCAGAGTGCTAGGACTACAGGTGTGAGCCATTGTGCCTGGCCACATTTCTCAACTTTTAAAAGCCCAAATTGGGACCCCCTTTCAACCTGCACCCCCATCCTTTACTCAAGTAATCCCACTAAAGAAAGAAGGGCCAGAGGGAGGGATGGAAGGAAGGAAACTAGTAGTCAGCTGTTCATGGAGGTGAAAAGAAAATTGTAATACTCTCCCTTGTTTCAGAAAAGATCATTAAATGACTCTGGTAAGTATTATTGTTTTAAATACTGTTGTTGAAAAAGGCTTAAAAACAGCTGCCATAGTGCTGAGAGGAGGCAAGGACGGACAAGGCAGGCAGCACGGAGGGTGCACAAAATGGGAGATCAGCACGGGAACTGGAATCAAAGGTCGGAACTGAGAGTTCTTGGACATTGGAGGCAGGGAGACCCTGGGCTCAGTGTCTGTCCCTTACTAGCCATGAGGTTTTAAGCCAGTCATTGCGCTTCGCTGAGCTTGGAGCACCTCCGATTAGGTCGCTGTTACCCTTTGAATCAAACACGAGGCAGCACCGTGGCTGAGTGCCTACTGAGCCAGAGTGCCCTGCCTGAATCCCAGTGTTACCACTTACTGTGTGATCTTGGGCAAGCTGTGCCTCAGTGTCTTGAGCGGTGTTAACAGCCTTACAGGTCTGTGCTGAGACTCAGTGAGTTGCTGCAGGTGAGGAGCCTGGAGGAGCACCTAGCAAGCACTCGCTGAGAGTTCGCTGTTATTGGTATAGTAATGCCATGTCAAGCGCCCAGAATACAATCAGCATGTGAGTGCTTCCCTTTTCCTTCTCCTGGAGTCTGGCTCTGGGCAAAGTGCTGTGTCTAGTTACACGAGCAGCAGTAGAAAAGGTACTGCCCTAACAAGCCTGGCGAACAGTCCACAACAGGCCGGGCACAGTGGCTCATGCCTATAATCCTAGCACTCTGGGAGGCAGAGGTGGGATCACTTGAGGCCAGGAGTTTGAGGTTGCTGTGAGCTAGGCCGATGCCACGGCACTCTAGCCCAGGAAACAGAGACTTCGTCTCCAAAAAAAAAGTCCACAACATCCTCCAGGTCTGTGGGCAAACTCCCTTTCCTCCATGGATGTCCTTTGCACATCTGAGTCCTTGGGACCCGGTTCCCAGTCTTCTGCTGACATTGTTTTAGAGGAAGTGGGGCTAACAGGCCTCCCTGGTGAAGCCTGAACTCCTTTGACTGGCCAGGGGAGGAAGCTGTGGATCAGAATGCACCTGGCCAGACAGACGTACCTGGTAGAAGGCAAGAGGCCCCCAGAGGTGGGGCCCAGGATCGCCAGGAGGTGCCCTGGCCACCCTGCTTCCGGTCACTCCAGGGGCAAGCTGTGTGTGTGCTCAGTGAGGCTGCTGTGGCCACAGAAGAGCTTTTGTCCACGTGGAGCCCACTAGACAAGGAGGACAGCCAGCACACTAAGCTGCCGTCAGCCTGAAGCATGACTGTCGGTGGTGACCTCATTAGCACCAAGCTCTCGACCTGCAGAACAGCCTTTAGGAGGATGTGGAAGACAAAAGACATCAGGACCAGATAAATAAGCCAGGACTGGGGCCTGTGGAAAATAAACACACCTAAAGTTTATACAAAAACCTTTTATTTACTGCTTATATTTCTTTTCCCCCTCTCTATCCCCCAACAGGGAACCCAGCCAGCTTCCACGGCTTCCTCCTGTCTGGTTCTTGAAAGTGGCGCTTTGGGGACGTGGTTGGAGGTTATGAAAGGTGGGAATCTCCTCGCCCACTGGCTGTGGAAGTTGAAGGGAGCTTTCCTGCCTGGCTGAAGCTACAGCAGCTTCCCAGGGTAGCCCCTCAAGTCAAGAGGACCCCCCCCCCGAATGGGTATGAGGAAGAGATAACAAGTGTCTCTCCGAGGCCCTGTCACTCACTGCTTCCATCCACTCCAGGCCGAGGCGCTAGAGCTGAACCAATCTCTCACCTGAGACGGGCTCAGTGACAAGGTGGGGGTGGGGTGAGTGTGTGTGCTGCTGTTCTGGGTCCTAATCAACAAACAGGAAACAGGAGGAGGCTGGCCTGGCCGAACTGAAATGGGGGAGGGGAAGAAGATGGAGGAGAACTGAGGGTGGGTTTGGAGTGAGGCCACCTGTCATGAGAGGTTCTGGCCCCTGTGGGAGTAGGCACTTCCAGCCCCACAACCACCTAGAAGAGGAAGAGGGAGCCCTGTCCCTACTCAGACGAAGGACTAATGACACAATAAACACTTTTGGTCTGAGAGTGCCAGGCAAGGGCACCCACTGGCCCAGAAAAGAGCAGCCAGCCCTCACCTGACAGACATGGGCTTGGCTGCCTCCCTGGACACCACAGCACACTCCGGGTAGCGTCGCCCCTGCCTCGGCCACTACTGCCCCACCACAAGCTCTGCGTACCCATGACCCTGTTGGAGACTGATGCTGCCAGCCAGACTCCAGCTGGCAGGGGGGTCACAAGGGCCCTGAGCTCCAGAGCCCTGCCACGGGGGTGAGGCCCACCCGTGGAGACGTTAGGCTCTTTCCTACAGTCCCGCTGCTTGGAGCCAGACGTACGGAACTTTCCTGGGAGGGCACCGGGCCCACAGGTTCTCTGGAAGACAAGACCCTAGGGAAGCACTCTCAGGGAGGAGGAAGAGCCTCAGAACGTATTAGTTCCCATCTTTCCTGCCACAGGCTCAGAAGTCCGAGTCTGCATCCATGAGCTCGGCCTCCATCAGGTTGGTGCGGGAGTGAATGGGCCCCAGACCCTGCCGGCGGCTGTGAGCCCAGGCCGTGGGGGCCGGAGCACTGGGCAGAAACGGATCCTGGAGGGGACTGGGCTCTGGGCAGAACGGGTTGGAGACCAGGGTCCAGGCCCCCTGTCGGCAGGGTTCCCCAGCTCCCCAGGTGCCTGCTGCTACCAGGCATTTCTGCCGGGGCAGCTGAGGCAGTCGAGGAACGGCACTGGGGGCGGGGGCAGGGGCAGCATGGTGCAGCTCCGGGGGTGGCCCCAGGGGGCACACCTCCTTCTTCCTCTTCCTCCTCTTCTTCTTCCTGCCCAGGCGCTTCTGCAGCTCTGGGGAGATCTCTGCTTCTACCAGCCACAGGTTGGCTTGTTCCTCTGGGGGCACTGACAAGGGGAGAGACGACACAAGCCTGGAGCCCTGGCTCTGTCCACACCGCGCCTCCTCTCCCTGAACCCTGCTCCTTGAGCGCTGGGACCCACCCCTCTAGATTTCCAGCGCCTCAGCCCACCCTTCAGATCCTCCGGGGCCTTTCCTTCCTCCTGCCTCTCTGGCAGCCCCTGTGCCCCAGGAACCCCCAGCCTTTGGGCTCCCCACTTTCCTCCAAAAGCCTGAACCCTCATACCTGGGGTTGCCACAGGGGTGACAGACACGTCCTGGGGCAGGATGGCCCCTCTCCGAGCCACCATCTTGGTGACATGCTGGGCCCAGGCAGAGGAGACATCAGCTGAGGGCTCATTGAGGTCAAAGGCCAAGCCCGCTATGGGAATGGAAGAAAAGGAGAAGGAGCAGTGACTCCCCAGCCCTGGCAGTGACTCCTCCCTTACTGAGCCCCATTCATCTTCCTCCAGCCAGTCCCTCCTGCTTCACCAGAAAAAGCCCATCCTGTAATACCGTGATCTTTACCCATTCAGAATCTGAAGAGAGGGGCCTCAGGTTCCCAAAGGGCCTAACGAGAGGCCAGAAATCCAGTTCTTGAAACCCTAACTTTCTCTCACCCAGGGGGAGCAACTGGAGAATTTAGGAGAAGAAAGGAGAGGGAGGTGAGTCCTCTTGGAACCAAAGCACGAGCAAGCAGGCCCAGGGGCAGAAGCAGAGGGGATAGAATTCCCCAAAGGAGGGGCTGGGAAGGGCCCGGAGAAGAATGAGCGTGAGCATTCTTCAGGAGGGAGCACCCTGACTTTCACGCCTGGTCTTCCAAACAATCTAGGTGCCCCGCCTGGGAGGGAATGTGGCATGGGCGCTGCGGCTGGCGGCTCCGACGGGGACGGGGCCCACGCTCACCCACGGGCCCGTCATGGGAGACGGTGTGCATGCTAAAGGACAGCTCCTGGCCGGGGTTCTGCAGCAGCTCACGCCGCTTGGAGAAGGCCTTGGCGATCATCTTGCTCTTCTTGATCCGTTTGGGCTCATCATCGCTCTGCCCGGTCAACCTGAGAGCAGAAAGGGTGCGGGTGGGGCGTGGAGGAGCAGCCGCTTCTCATCAAATCTTGGGAAGGCCCAGCGATTCCATGCCCTCCAGGGAAGGACGCTACCGACGGCCTCAAGTCCCTCAAGGACTCCGAGGAGTAGAGGACTTCTCTGCAAAGAGGTAGGCCTGGAATGCAGGGCTCCTGTGTGCCCAGCTCTCAAATCACTCCACTCTTAGAAGATGCTGGGGCAGCTGGCTCTGCACTTGGCCACAGGCCCAGGCCTCAGGCCTCCCAAGGACAGGGGGTGCCACCAGGGGGCAGTGGTGAGCCACTGTGCTGGAAGTAGGACTAGGCAAAGTCTAAAGACGGGGATCCCGGGCTGAGAGTAAGGTGGGAGGGGCAGGACTGCGGGCTGCTGACCCCACCTGCACCAGGTGCGCCTCCAGATGAGCAGCGTGGCCTTGGTCCAGACCCAGGTGCTCATGGAAATGCCAGTTCCAAACATGGCAAACAGGTTGATCTTCTCTACCAGGAGGCTAGGGCGATTCTTGATCTCACAGTCGGGGATGGGCTTCTTGGTGGGCAGCCCGATGGTCACATTGGCCTGGCACCTATGGTGAGGGATGGTAGACAAGTGAGGCTCTCTGAGCTCACTCGGCAGGTGCCCAATCAATCCAAAGACTTTAGAAAGAGCTACGCCCCACAGCACTGATTCTCAATCCTGGGTGCTCATTAGAATCCTCTGGGGAGGCTTTACTAGCTAGATGTCTGGGCCCCACCCTAAATAATTAAACCAAATCTCTGGGGCAGAGAGGCCCAGGCACTGCTGTGGTTTAAAACTTCCCAGACTGGAAGTTGGAACCTTTAAGAAGGAGCCTGAAGCAGTCAGGGCATGAACTGGTGTCCATTTTAATGGGCACTCGAACTGCTGTCCCTGTCGCAGCAGGTGCTGCACTTTTCGGCAGCTGAGATGCCTTATTCCCTCCAATTCATCCTCATTACGACACAAAACACAGGGAAAACTAGCAAACGTTAACAGGCTGTTAACCTATCATAGAGAGGTAACTAACTACTCCTGTGCAGGGATCCGCACTAAGCTCTGTAGGGGAGTACACAGAATTAGAGCCAAAACATGAAATGGCTTCTTAACAGTGACAATCACAACAAACGCACCAGCCAGACAAACGCAGGGGTGCAGAGGGAAGGGCAAAGATGAGCAGGGACAGGGAGGTTGTTTGTCATGTTTGGCAAAGTACAGAGCAACTGATGTCTCGGGCACCCAGACACCATCAGTGGAATCTGCTGTCTGAGGCGGGGACCTGGCAACCCCCCACTGCACTGCAGAGGGGCTGTCCTTGCAGTCCTGGCTGCAGCTCCCACCACTGCTGCCTGCGAGCCCCTCACTCACAGCACGTAGTCCCGGAAGCTGCGCTCCCACTCAGCCTGGTTGAAGAAGTCGTAGAAGTGGCAGCTGAAGGTAATGAGCACAAAGCCAAAGGCCAGGAAGCCAAAAATGCCTGTGGAGGACAGGGGCAGGACAGGACATTACTAATCCCAGGTACTGTAGCAGCGGTGGGGAGGAGGCTGGCTGCCCCGCCCCGAGGCCCGAAAGCCTGCTGAGGCTGGGGTGAATTCATGCTGGGCTCAGTTCAAGAACTGCTTTCTCCAAAATAAAGCAAGACAGGCACTTGAGGCAACTGTGGGAGGTCCCAAGTGGGAGGACAGTGGGCACCAGGAAACACTCTTGGCATGAACTTGAATTCTTCCACCCAAGAAGGCCTTCTTCTTTTGACCTGCCATGATCACTACCACCTACACACACCCCCCTTGTCCTTGTCCCCATGGCTGCTAACTTGTTCCACTGACTTACTGCATCCTGCAGGTCCCATAGCCTCAGGAGGGTGCAGTGTTGGGCTGGCCAGGATGTCAGACCAGCTTCCCAAGGCCACTCACCCAAACGCAGCATGGTCTCATTGATCTTGCTGGCAGCCTTCTCGCTCAGCAGCCCGGGGTGGTTGCTCTTGATGGAGAACAGAGTCATGACCCCTGAACAGAAGAGAGATCTCAGACATTAGAAGGTGTGAGGCCACTGTCCTGGGAGGGATGGGTATGTGGGAGAGTGGGGCGGGTGAAGGGTCCCACAGCCCTGGAGTCCCAAGTCTGATTGCTCCTGTGCTGATTTAAAGCTTGAGGAACTGGAGACACAGGAGAAAAAGAGAGCTGCTGGGGGCAGATCTGCCATGGACTGGGATGAGCGGGGCAAAGCCCAGGTGGGCAGTCAAGAAGAGAGAGGGGGAGCCTCGGTCCTGGCGCAGCTGCCCCTGAGTAAGGCGGTCAAACCTGTTCTGATGGAAAAGGCATAAAGCAAAGACTCAAGAACGGCACTGTCCAATAGAAACATAACGTGAGCCACATACGTGATCTCACCTGTTCTAGCAGCCACATTATAAAAGTAAAAAGAAACAAGTGAGATTAATCTCAATATGCCTTATAAACCTAACATATCCAAACTATAATCATTTCAACATGTAATCCATGTAACAAGTTATTAATGATAATAACTTACCATTATAATGATAATAAATAATAGTAACATTATTTTTTCATGCTAAGCCTTTGAAAGGCAGTGTGTATTTACACTTAGGACACATCTCCATTTGGTCTAGTCTTATCACACGTGGCCAGCGCTGCTGAACAGGACAGCACAGACACTGCCACAGAGCGGGGAAAGACGTGGGCTGGGCAGAGAGCTGACAGTTCAGGGTGAGGAAACTGAAGTCGAGAAAGAAAACCTAAGAACAGCGGGTTAAACAGATAGCAAGGCTTATCGCGGGGTGGCAGGTTGAGACAGGGAAGTCAGGGACCAGCAATTCCGTGCATGTTGTGGAAACTGTACGTTTATGTGTGCTGGAGACAGGAAGAAGATGGAAACCAAGCTCCAAAAGATTGGTAGTATATATAAAATTAATGTGCACACACATGACCAAAGGCCCCAAGTTGGTCCATGCGGACAGAGGGGTTACTCAGGGTGTTGATCGCACAGCACCCACCTAAGGGCTGACTGGGGCTGGAACCTAGCCAAAGCTCCACTCGACAGGAGATGAGCCCTGGGCCAAGGCTCTGGAGAAAACAGTGGATTTTTCTGGCCAGCACAAAGGTGCTGTCCAAGTGCTCGGGTGCTCTGTCTGCCCGGGGGGCCACCTTCTTCTACTCTGCACCAAAGCCCTATATGAGCTAGCTGAGGTCTCGGAGAGAAGGCAGCAGAGCTGGCAGCTCCAAGCTCCTACTTACACATAGCAGGTGCTCAGCACATTTTATTGCCCGACTGGTCCTGGCCTGGTCTTCACTTACCACGGATGAGGAAGTAGCCTCCCACAATGAGCACCAGGCCAATTGGGGCCAGCACGAAGCCAGCACGGTATCGGTAGTTCTTGTAGCCCACAAAACAGATGCCGCTCACGGAATCCCCATCCACCTGCAGCAGCAAGGGGTGGAAGGGACAGTCAGTCACTGGCCCCCTCCCCGGAGCCCACCCCACACAGGTCCCCAGCCCCTTACCAGTCACTATACCTGGGCCACAGCAAGAATCGCCACAGTGAGGACGAAGGGGAGTGACCACGTGAGCAGGTGGAAGTAGGAGGTCTTGCCCGAGAGAGGCTGGTAGGTGGTGCCCAAGGCTTTGAAGGAGGTGTGCCAGGCATAGGTGAGGACCACAAACCAGACCACGCCAGCCATCAGGGCATAGTACACAATGACAAAGATGATGACGCAGGACAGGGTCTCATTGGAGCTGCACAGACATGTGGGGTATCACTTGGGGAGGCCACTCTGTACTCCCTCCATCCTGTCCCCAGACCCTGGGCTGCTGAGGTCTGGAGCTTCCCAGGAGTCAGGGCTGGGAGAGAGGACCGAGGTCAGACCTGAAGAGGCTCTAGAAGCTGCCCCTTTGAGCAGATGCAAACAATCAAGGTCCTGATATTGAAACCAAGGTCCTAACACTGGAGACTCTGGGCGCAACAGGCGGAGCTGAATCCTACCCTGAAATCTCAGTTTCAAGCACAACCTATCCCCTTTGTGGTAAACACACATTCCAGCCTTCCTCCTCCCACCCTCACCTCGGGGTCCCCAAGCCACCTACGTGGGCTCCCCAAGCCTCATGGTGCCGTCTGCACGGCAGACAATCTCCCGGCGGGCGCCGTCCATGAACTGAGCCAGCCAGCCAATGCTGCCCACGAAGAAGCACGCGTTGACGTAGAAGAGAATCACAGCAGGGTAGCGATTTGAGTTCCGCCAGTCAGCCACAAATGTGGCCTAGAAGAGAGAACCACAGATGTGGTTCTGCAAGGTGAGTGTTGTTCTACTGAGCAGACACCTTCATCTGAGCCCAGACCCCTGATCATGACCTGCCCCAAGGACCCCACCTCTTCTGGCCCCCTCCCTCCGGCTCCCTTCCCACTTCCCAGGCTGACGGTACCCTGCCGCCTGCCCCTCCCCGACCCGGCCTGCCATCCCGCTGACCAGGGTGAAGAGTGTGCAGAGGCCCGTGACGGCCCCAAAGGCCGCGATGTAGCTGTGCATGTCCTGGTGCTCGGCCTCCGTGAACAGCGGGTTCTGGCACTGGATCCCGCAGCCCTCCACGTCCTCGTACCAGCTCTTGGGGTTGTCGGTGCGAACCAAAGGCGCTTCGCACTGGCCTGAACTGTTGAACTTGATGTTCTGTACCTCGTTCTGGCACCGGGGAGGGACGGGGGAGGGGATGGTGCAAAGGCAGCTCAGGGGCGAGCCCCTTGTTTGGTGAAAGGAACCCAGTAGCATGAAATGGTGGCTTCCAGGATTCAAATCCCAGCCTGGCCACTCAATGGCTGTGCAGCCTTGGGCAAGTTATTTGACCTCTCTGTACCTCAGTTTCCCCAACTATAAGATAGTAGTACCTACCTCATGGTATGGTTTAAGGGTTAAATGAATCAATAAATGTAAAAGGCTTATAATGGTATTTGGCATGTAGTAACAGTAATAGTATTATTACTATCACTATTACTGTTATTATTATCATTTACAATCTCCCCTTCACCACCCAGAACTAGATCATGTCCTCTGTCTTGGTGGCTCTGGCTGCTTCCAATGCGCAGCCTTGACTCCCCACACGTAAGATAACGTGCTGAGGACAGGCTCCTGTCATCCATGATGCCTGAAACACCCCAACACCCAACAGAGTGGGTGCACAAAAAATATTTGCTGAACATGTTCCCTTTGATAAAGGAATGGAGAATCCCAGGGAGCCACAGTTTGGGTTTGTGGCCTGCTGACCGCATGGCTATAGGCTCGGGGTCTCCCCGGAGAAAAGGCTGGGGGCTCCCCTGCTCCGTGCTGGCCCCTGCCCTGTGCCTGGCCTGCACAGCCTAGAGAGCCTGGACCTTGCCCCACAGAGCACTCACCGGGCAGCCTTCAGGGAAGTGGTCGGGGGTGCAGCGCAGGAAGTCGGGCCAGCCCCGCTCCCTCTCCACGATGGCACAGGGGCCTCGGGTGGCCTGGCACAGGGTGCGGCTGGGCAGTTCTACTCGGTCATTCTCGCACTTGGGCATGTACACAGCACACAGCAGGGGCTGGATCACTGCCCAGCAGCGGGGGGCGTTCCGGAGGCCTGGAGGGTGGCGACAGTGTGGACACATCACGCTGAAGACCCCTCCTCCTCTGACCCACAGACACAGCTGCACCCCCAGGCCTTTGCCACACCGCAGGCCGTCACTGCACAGACCTGTCAGGCAGTGCTTCTCAACAGTGCACCTGGGCGGGACGATTCTTTGTGCTGTAGGACTGTTCTACGCATTGCAGGACATTTAGCATCCCCAGACCCTGCTAACTCAGTGCCAGTGGAACCCTTAAGTCATTGTGACAAACAAAAAATGCCACCATGCCCCACCTCCACCCAGGGGCAGTGACTAGAAGAAGGCCTGAAGAGGAACTTCTGGGAATGTTCTATTTCTTGATCCAATACTGGTTACATACGCTGCTGGTAATATTCTATTCTTGATCTGGTACTGGTTACACGAGTGTATTCGCCTTGTGAAAATCAAGCTTATGATCTGTGCACTATTCTCTATACTATAATTCAATTACAGTTTTTTAAAAAACAGCTGCCATTTCCAAATGCCCTGCTAGGGAGTGGTAGCACCTCTGGTTGAGAACCCCGGTGGATTTACCTTTTCAGGGGTGTTCCTAAAACCTTCTACAGCCTTCTCCTGGGGAGAGGGGGGTTGTGGGACCCACCCCTCACAGGGCCCACTCCCCAGAACCAGGAGATGTTTCCCCTTGCCCAGACCCCAAAGCCCCTGTTCCTCTTACCGAGCTGAGGTGAGAGAGAGAGGAGGTGGGGGCTTAGGAAGAGGTGGTCAGAGGAGCCAGGTACTCCAAAGCCAGAGGAGGAAGCAGGAGATCAGATGGAGAGAAACAGAGGAGGGTCTGTCCAGTGCAGAGAGAGGAAAGGTGTGGTCAGCAAGACAGAAACAGGCAGAGGTCTCCCAGCACCCCTGCCCCAGCCCAGGCCCCTACCCTGCTCATCCCAGTAGCTGGGCTCACTCTGCATTCTTAGCCCCTCGGGAATCAACCCTGCTTCAGGAACATCTATTTCCCAAGCAACAAGTTGTATTAGGAGAATCTTCTGAGGATGTGAGAGCCAACGCAGGTGACTGTCACATTGTCAGGCTGGGGAGGACGGGGCGGGTACTGCTCTTTTGCGGGGAAGGCAATTTAGTGGAGGGTAAGGAGCAAGGGCACTGCAATTATCTAGCCTGGGTCCAAATCTTGGTGCCACCAATCTTGGTGCTGTGTGATCTTGGGCAAAGTACTTAATGTCTAGCCTCAAGTCTCCTCATCTGTAAAATGGGGATGATGGATTTACCTTGTGGAACTGTTGTGAAGAGTTGAGATAACGCGTTAAATGTGCCTGGTACAGTACCTGTCGTGTAGCAAGCACCCAGGAAATGTTAGCTATTATTATTACCTGTCCGAGGCCTTTTTTCACAGCTCTCAGAGTCTACTGCAGGGCGAAGGCCAAGTTCCTGCCAGTTAAGAAGCAATGTCCTCAGGCAGGAGCTCCTACTTGACTCAAATCAGAATCACCTGGGGAACCTTTATCACCTAGATGGTCACCTAGTCTCAGAAATACCGAGCAGGTGGGTGCCGGTGGAAAACAGTGCTGGGTGTGGGGGATTGTGGGGAGGGGAGGGTTTGCCTGCAAAGCAGCATGAGAGAATCTATGAGGTGGTGGGACTGGTCTCTATCTTGAATGTGGTGGCTGGTTACACAACTCTATGTATTTGTCTAAACTCAGAACCAAGAACATGAATTTTACTGGACGTTTATTACATAATACATTTTCAGCGGCTGGGGGGGAAGCTCTCTGCAGTAAAATGTATCCTAGAGGAGCGTCAGTTAATTTTAAATGTTGTGTTATTTTTCTTGATTATGTGATATTTGTGGTGACCATCAGCTTTTTAAAACATGTAATTTGTTATTTTTCTTTTTTTTCTCATTTTAAATACTGTTTCATACTTTAAAAATAAACTCCCTAGGGAAAAGACAGATTATTAAATAAATCTTAAAGAACAATTGAGGAGCCATCTACGGAAAAGATACTTCACCCCATTTCTTATAGAAAAGTAAATTCCAAAAATAACTACATTATTTTTCTAAAAATTAAAGTACTAGAAGAAAAGATGAGAAATGGTTTTTAAACCTTGGAGTGGAGAAGGCCTTTTGAAGCATGACACAAAACCTAGAAGCCATGAAATAAAAGATTTAAAGAAAAGACTTCAGAAAAATAGATGAATTCAGTAAGGTAAAAAACAAAATCATAAAAGCAAGTCACTGAGAAAATATATTTTCAATACATATCACAGGTAAAGAGCTAATTTACTCATATATATAAAGCTCTTCCAAATCAGTAAGAACTGCATAACCCTACAGAAATATGGCAAAAGACAACAGATTACACAGAGAAGATAACAAAAGCCTTCGTAAACATAAAGAGATGTTCAACCTCACTCTTAATAAAGGTGAAATAAAACTACAATAAAATCCACTTTTTTAACTTGTATATTTTTCATCACTTTTTAAGTGATAAAGATCAAAACATTTGAAAATACTGTATTGTCAAAAGTGGCGGGGGGGAACTGGTACTTTTATATATTGTTGGTAGGAATAAAAATTAGTAAACACGTGTGGAGACCATTTGGCATTATCTATCAAAATTTTATACTAGCAATTCCATTTCACATGTTCCCAAAGATACTATAGAAGATTATTCATTGCAGCATTGTTTGTAATAGCAAAGGAGGAGAAAACAGCTTGAATTCATATCCATCAAAAGGAGACTAGCTAAATAGTATACTGTACATCAATATAATAGAACATAATTCAGGCTAGAACTACAATCATGCATTGCTTAAAGACAGGGATATGATCTGAGAAATGCATCGTTAGGCGATTCTGCTGTTGTGTGAACATGATGAAGTGTATTATACTTACACAAACCTAGATGGTACAGCCTACTATACACCTAGGCTGTACTGTATAGCCTATTGCTCCTGGGCCAGAAACCTGCGCAGCATGTTACTGTACTGAATACTATAGGAAATTGTAACACAATGGGAAATGTTTGTGCATCTAAACATAGAAAAGCTACAGTAAAAATATGGCATGATAATCTTATGGCACCACCATTGTATACATGGTCCATTGTTAATTGAAACGTCATTATGCATCACATCACTGGATAAGCACTGAAATGGAATGATGTCCAATATGTATTGTTAAATGGACATGGTTGAGTGGAGAACAGTCTGTAGAGCCTGATACTGTTTGGGGGGCAGAGGAGAGACTAAGGGACACATCTACATCTGGACAGATGTCAGATACCTATAAAAGGACACACAAAAACCAGCGTCAGTGATTGCCTCTGGGGAGGGGAAATGGATAGCTGGAAGCAGAAGTAGGACTTAACTTTTGTTCCTTTTGAATTTTGTACCATGTACATGTACTACCTATTTTTTAAAAGTAACCTTAAAAACAAGAGAAAGAAATATACAAATTACTAAGATGGGGAAGCTCCCCAGA
>NW_012155396.1:4344219-4358167 GCF_000956105.1 Propithecus coquereli | reverse complement strand
GCCCGGCCATGTTCGCAGACTTTTAAAATAACATTTGCCACAATTTGATCTAGAATTTTAAAAATATTTTTTGTTTGTGTGATTCTGATGACCAGTCAAGTTGAGAACCACTGTTGTAAGGTTGGTTTAACATTAGATAATTCAGGCCGGGCACGGTGGCTCACGCCTATAATCCTAGCACTCTGGGAGGCCGAGGCAGCAGGATCACTTGAAGCCAGGAATTGACGTTAGCCTGAGCAAGAGTGAGAGCCCATCTCTACTAAAAAAAAGAAAAAAAAAATTAGCCAGGCAACTAAAAATAGAAAAAATTAGCTGGGCATGGTGGTGCCTGCCTGAAGTCCCACCTACTTAGGAGGCTGAGGCAGGAGGATCGCTTGAGCCCAGGAGTTTGAGGTTGCTGTGAGCTAGGCTCATGCCATGGCACTCTAGTCCGGACAACAGACTCTGAGACTCTGTCTCAAAAAAAAAAATGCTGTTTATTACATTAGCAGATGAAAGGAAAACAATCATATGATCATCTCAATGGATGCAGAAAAGTTGATAAAATTCAACATCCATCTATAAAATTAGGAATAGAAGAAAACTTTTTTAATCTGATGAAGTGTAACTAACTACAAGAAACCTATACCAAACATCATATTTAATGGTGAAAGGTGAAAAAGCTTTCTCTTTACAATCCAGAAAAGTCAAGAATGAAGAAAGCTGCTTCTATTTAGCAAGGTACTAGAAGCCTTAAGTAGAACAATAGAGATAAATAAAAGGTATAAGGTACTGTTAAGGAAGAAACAAAACTCATTATTCACAAATGATATGACTATGCATGTAGAATAAATTTGGCAAGTTTACTGGATTCAAAATCAGTTGTATTTTTATGTATCAGCAACAAACAGAAAGTGAAATAAATATTAAAGGCATCATTTACAACAGCATCAAAAACATCAAGTACCTAGGAATAAATCTAACAAATAATATGTATTTAAGAACTCTGTACAGAAAACTGTAAAAAATATTAAGAAAATGAAATAAGATCTAAATCAACAAAAATATATAAATGTTCAATGTTTGAAAGACTGAGTATTGTAAAGATGTCTTTTTCCCCCAAATTAATCTATATAGTCAATGCAATGCTAATAAAAATCACAAGTATTTTTATATTAAAACACAAAGGATCAAAAATAGCCCAGACTCTCTCCTAGAGACCGATGTACTATAAAGTAGACTAAGTTTGTATCCTGTGGTTCATAAAGCATTCTTGGAGAAATTCAGGGGTCTGTGAACTTCGATGGGAAAAAAAGTACACCCAACTAAAACTTAGCCCTTCCTTCAATTATGAATGTAAGGAACATACCACACAACATGTTAGCAGTACCTTTGGCTTTGTCACAAATGGAAATCAGATGTTTTTCTTGCAGACATCTCAAAATATTGTCAATGCCCATCACCACTTCATCATGATAGTGGTTATTATTATACCTGCACTAGATCTTATTTAGTGTATTAATAAAGAAGTGCACATACTTGTTTTTTATATTTGATAACTGTATGTCAATATAATTCATGTCCTTGGTAATCCTATATGCTTTTTAAAAATCCTATGTGTTTTACCTTATGAATTTAAAAATATTATGTTGAGAAGGGGTGCATAGGTTTTACTAGAGTGCCAAAGAGGCGCATCACTCAAAGAAGGGGAAGAACCATACTATAAAGATATGGTCATTAAGATGCTGTGATACTGGGAAGGCAAAAATCAACTCAAGAAGGATAACAGACTTAAACCTAAGGCATGAAACCTTAAGAATTCTAAAAGAAGATGTTGGGAAGACCCTTTCAGACATCAGCCTAGGCAAGGAATTCCTGAAGAAGACCCTCAAAGCAATCACCGCAGCAACAAAAATAAACAAATGGGATCTGATCAAATTAAAAAGCTTTTGCACGGCCAAGGAAACTATCATTAGAGCGAATAGACAGCCTACAGAATGGGAGAAAATATTTGCTCTCTACACATCTGATAAAGGGCTGACAACCAGAATCTACCTAGAACTCAAAAAAATCGACAAGAAAAAATCAAACAACCCTATCAACAAATGGACAAAGGAAATGAACAAAAACTTTTCGAAAGAAGACAGAATAATGGCCAGCAAACATATAAAAAAATGCTCAACATCTCTAATCATTAGAGAAATGCAAATCAAAACCACAATGAGATATCACCTAACCCCAGTGAGATTGGCCTCTATCAAAAAATCCCAAAACAAAAAATGCTGGCGAGGATGTGGAGAGACAGGAACACTCTTACACTGCTGGTGGGACTGCAAATTAGTGCAACCTCTGTGGAAAAGAATTTGGAGATTCCTCAAAGAGCTAAAAATAGAAATACCATTCTATCCAGCAATAGCACTGTTAGGCATCTACGAAAAGAGCAAAAAACATTCTATGATAAAGACATCTGCACCCGAATGTTTAGGGCAGCACAATTCACTATTGCAAGGATGTGGAAAAAACCCAAGTGCCCGTCAATTAATGAATGGATTATTAAAATTTGGTATATGTATACAATGGAATATTACTCAATCATAAGAAACGACAGTGATCTAGTACCTCTTATACTTTCCTGGATTAAACTTAAGCCCATTATCCAAAGTGAGGTACCACAAGATTGGAAGAATGGGCTCCACTTGTACTCGCCATCGAATTGGTACTAACTGATGAACACTAGGGTGATCACATGGCAGTAATACTCTCCAGGGATTAGGAGGATAGGGAGGTAAACCCGCAACTAAAGGACAGGGGGAGCATTGTGTCACTTTATAATTAATTACTTAGGACCTCTGTGTTTTATGCACTTTTCTGTATGCATGCTATATTTCACAATTAAAAAGTTAAAAACCTGAAGCAAAAATGAAAATTTGGGCCGGGTGCAGTGGCACCGACCTGTTGTCTCAGCTATTTGGGGGGCTGAAGCAGGAGGATTCCTTGAGCCCAGGAGTTCAAGGGTGTATTGCACTATGATCAGGCCTATGAATAGCAACCGCACTCCAGCCTGGGCAACATAGCAAGACCCCCAGCTCTAAAAAATTAATTAATTAATAAAAAATAAATTAAAAAAAAAAAAAAGAAAACTTGGGCCCATGGGTGTTTTTCTGTATCTTTACACTTTCCCAAAATATATATTCTTTTAACTGATTCTGGTCACCAGCCAGGTCTGGGAACAGCTCTAAGGAAATTCTTCCTGATCTGCCCCTGCAAATAACTCATCATCACCAACAGTATCCCTCCTCTCACCTCTCAGCTCAACGTGTGAGAAGCAAAGGAGAAATTCCTCCCAGTTTTTCTGTTTCTTTCCTACTTACTGGCTGCGCCCGGGCTGGGTGACAAGACCACACAGCCAGGTACACACGCAGAGCGCAGCAGTGGTCAAGGAGGCTACGTGCTGGCTCTCAGGGACCTATTTTTGCTGCCAGCTGCTGGCCTCTCTGCTTTCTTGCCCCATTTATTAAACCAGTGTGGCCTACGGTGGACCACGGCCTGTACATTATGTTTATCTGGTCAGCTTGGAATGCCTGGGAGGAGAAATTTCCAGCTGTAATAGGGAGAGATGCTAAGTGATTGAAGAAGTCCAAGGCCAGAGAGAGGAAAGACATAGGAGAGCCCTGAGGTCTATACAGACCTAGAAATTGGACCAACTTGAGCTATAAACTTCCTCCTCAGTGGCATCCTTCCAAAGCCTCAGCAATCTGGGCCAAAGAAGCACATAGTGGCCATCCCTTTTCAGCAACTCATATTTCCAGATCTGCTGGTAATCTCCACATAAATGTCCAGTGAGCACCTCTCATCCACACAGCTAAAACTGAAGCCATGCTTTCTTCCTAAATCTACCCCTCCTCTGGCACTCTCTAACCTAGTGAGGGAATGGCACCACCTCTCATCCAAGCCTGAAACTCGGGGCCTCCTGCTCACTCAGGTTTCTCATCCAACTCATCAGCAAGTCCCATGGGTTATACCTCTGAAACTCAAAGGGATCTGCCCACTTCCTCCAGCCTGTTGCCCCAGAGCTGACCGCCAGCATCTCTCACCTGGACTACTGCAACCATTCCCTGGGCAAGCAGCCAGGCTCCAGGCTTCCCCTACTCCTGTGGCTTCTTCTTCTTCTTCTTTTTTTTTTAACCCCAACAAGCCTAACTGAGGTGCCATCCTGTGGCTTCTTCACATAGCACCCAAAGAGAGCTTTCTAAAATGCAAATATGATTACATTTTTCCCTTGCTTAGAAGTCTTCAGTGGCTCCTTATTGTCCTCTGGATAACATCCAAACTTAATATGGGGTATGAACGAATCTCTGTTTGGTCTTATCTCTTCCAATTCTACCCCTTACATACTTTGATCCAATTCTACTACAATTCTTATACTTTTACTCTTTAAAAGTACCAAGCTCTCTTACCTCTACACTTTTGTACATGCTATTTATTTCCTCTTCCTATCCCTTCACAACTCAACCCTCCCCTGGCCCCAGTAGTTCCTGCTTATTTCTCGAAGTATGGGTTAAATGTCAGTTCTCCTGGGGATCTTTCCTTGTTCCCCAAAATCCTTTGTGTTCTTTCAGCATCCCAGAATGTCACAATACTTTTCACAGGTGTTTCTAAAGCCTGTTTAACTGTCTGCCTTCCTCTTGATGACACAGGGATCATGTCTGTATTTTTTATCTTTATATGCCCCAGAGCTTGACCCAGGATGTAACACAGAGCATGCACTCTATACATAACTGAATGAATGAGTGCATATATAGCTGTGGATATATCGGCTTTGAAAAAAAAAAGTAAAGACCAAGCCTCTACCTTCAAAAGTTTACAGATGAATACAACCTAGATCATCCTCATTCTTTACCCACAAAAACACTTCCAAAAACTGGGTGACACTGACCACATGTAATGCCAAATCAATACCACTCACTCAGGACGGGACAAATCACTAGCCAGAGGTTCCCAGCTGAAGACCTGGCTGTGATTTTTCACACATGGCTCAGGTTCACTTTACCATCCATGACTCAGCTCACACCAACACCTGCTCTGGCCCTACTTCATAAACCAGGAAGCAGCAAGACCCAAAGCAGAAAGAGTACAACCAGAACACACTTGGGAACAGCACTGAGCTGAGGGATGGTGGATGGTGGCAGAGAAGAGCTCAGAAAGAATTAACTGCCCTGGGCTCAGTGCTGGTGCCTCTGCAGGACCCTGCCCTGCCACAGGCACAGTTAGTGAGATTTGAACCTGCACAGCCAGCAGATGGTTCTAACTCACACACTTTCCTGCCAAAACCACTTCAGTTTGCTCAGCAGCTGCTGTCAGGAGCATGGGCTGGAAAGAAGTTCCTACCCTTCCTCCTGGATCTGATGGTAACTATAGAGGGGCAGCGTCAAACATGCATTTAACTTAAGAGAATTCGACCAAGGGCCCCCACAAAATCCAGCGAGAGGGGAGACAGAATATCCTCTCAGAGCATGAGCAACTCAGAACTGGGTGAGATTCTAGTACTGAGAGACTTGGATCTTCCGTGCAGCTGGCTCCTAAACTCGTCTCATTTCATGTGGTGCTCAAAGAAATCTTGCTTAATCTTTCTTTCATGTTCCTTTTTTATTTTCAGTCTTTTGCATGTATGTAACTTTAAAGACTACAATCATTTTCTATGTATACCATTCTTACATGTGTACATTACTATACGTTACACATTTATGCAAACATCATAAAAGGAGTGCAAAATCACAAAGGCCTCACGTTATGGTAATATGTGGATTTTCCAAAGCTTCTGTTGATTACACACAGTTTCTATCTTATGTGTTGGCTTTAGAACATGATCCCCACATAGGATACAGCTCTACCTCATAGGTACCATCCTCCAAGTTCCTACTCCAGCATCTGCCCCAAGCCAAGAACCTTTATGGCTTTGTCCAAGATTCCACAAAAGCTGAGAACTCTAGCGGCCAAGCTGACAATGACAGGCAGCCTACATACACTCTATCCCTTAGGGTCCTCACCAGTCCCTGGGCAGAGCTAAGAGATGTAGCACCCCACACCTGTCAAAAGGAGGAGGCTCCTAGGTCTGCTTCTGGCTCCTGATTTTTTTTTTTCTTTTTCAAAGACAGTTTTACAATCACACTGGCCAGAAGTGAGGGATGACAAGGCCAGTTCCCCTCCCCAGCACCCTCCAGGGCCCACCTTCGAATGCTCCCATCCAGAACAGTGACAGATGGGAGACAGTCCACTCCACACTCCTAAGGAAGTGCCTGTTTGGGTTCAGTCTGCAGTTTTTCTTGGGCCCTGCCATAATCCCACCTGGACAAGAGACAGGGGACCTCTGGGACCTCAAACCACCATGGAAGTATCCAAGGATCTCAATAGCCCAGACTTAAGTGTCCTTTCCCAACTCTGATCAGCCTGAGGATCCAAATTTCCAAAAAACACAAAAGTTAATTGTAAGAATGGCTGAATTCCCTCATAACCTCCTGCATGGATCACAGTCCCCATTTTTCAGATGAGGAAACTGGGAAATCTGTGAAAGCAAGACAAGATCGCAGTTTTCCAGACTTCTGTCGCCCAAATCAAGACTAACAGAACTTTCTGGTTATCTCTTAATTATTCATCATCAGAGGGTTTCTCTTCCTTCCCAAGTTCTTTTCACTCATTCTTTTCCCCGCCCTTTCTCTCCAAACGTCTAAACCTCTTCCACAGCCATCTTTCCCTTTTTCTTCTCCACCCCCGATTTCCCCAAGGTCTTAAACACCTTCTTGAACCCCAGAGGACCTTCAAGAGCAGGTGGAGCACCTCCCCTTCTTAAAAAATGTTCTTTCCTGTGGCTCAGAGCCCCCTCCTCACAGGCCCCTCATCCCTCCACTCTTTGCTCACCACCCTGCTCAGGCCCTTTGGGACCGGCCTCCTCGACTTCCTTGCCCTCCCTGTCCCAACACCAAGGGTCCCTTCCTGCTCGTTACCTGTCCCCAAAGTTTCGGACTCTGTCCTTCCAACTCTCCCGGGTGCGGCCCCCTCCCTCTCAGACGCTCAGGCCTGACTCTATTCTTTCCAGTGTTCCCACCCCACCAGCGCAGCCCCCGAGGCCCTGCTCCGGCGCGCTTACCCGACCAGAGCACGAGCTTGCCGTGCGCTTCCTCCTGGGAGTCCGAGTCCCCAGCCAGCAGCGTGGAGGTGGCCCCGTAGGGCAGCGCCGAGCCCAGACACACGTTGTAGCGCAGCGGCTCGCAGGGGGCTGCCCGGCCACAGTGGCTCAGCAGCGGCGGCGGGCCGGTCACGGCTGCGCTTCTTCTCGTGCTCCCGCCCGCGGTCCGCGGCCCAGACCCGGTCGCGTTCCCGCTCAAGGCCGCCCCCCGGCCCGGGCCCCCCAGCAGCAGCAGCAGCAGCAGCCTCAGCAGCGGGAGCTCCGGCCCCCGCGCGGGGCGGGCAGAGGCCATGGCCAAACCCGCCAACTCAGCAGAAGCCCCGGCGCCCCCGCCCGCTCCCCGGAGCCCCCAGGCCACACGAGCAACCCTCGGGGCCGCGGAGGCGGCTCAAGCGACCTGTGCGCCCCGCAAGTCCGGGCCCGGGCCTCCCCGGACACTCCGCGCGCCCCGGCCCCTCGGCGCCCAACTTCCCAAACTTTGGAACCAGGGGCCCATGTTGGGCTGCAGAGGCCCGGGCCGGGATGCACAACTCCCAAGCCCCTCGCCTGGCAATCCAAGTTGTCCTCAGCCCCGGGACCCCTCTGGACCCCCAATCCTCCGCCCCATTCCCTCTCCCACCGTTAAAACCAACTCCCGGCCGAGCGAGGGAGGCCCGCGCAGGCCGGGGGTTCGGGACTGCGTCTCCGGCTCCGCCCCCGCGCCAGCCCGCGACCCAGCAGCCACCTTCGCCCGAGCGCGCCGCAGCCCCCCGAGTTCTCCCCGCCGACTACCCGGCTCCTTTGTTGCTCTAGCTCGCTCGGCTCTCTGGAATGCATGGGCCTCGCTGAGCCAAGCCCGGCCCCCCCTTCGCCGAGGCTGTGGGAGGGACAGGACGAGGGAGGGAAGGGGAGGAGAGCCGAGGGGAGGCGAGAGAGGAGGAGCGCGAGCTTCGGCCTCCCCGCGCCCGGAGGGGCCCGAGCTGGGGGGGATCCGGTGGCCCTGACCGCCGCCGCCCCGGGCCCCGGGGAAAGAGATGGATGGAAATCGTGGGCCAGAGTTGCAACTAGAGATAAAGCCGGCACCTTAATTGGTCTGAGGATCGCTCAACTTGGTAGTCTGTAGGGAGCGGACTTTTCTCCTGGTTTAGCGTGGTAGAGTTAAGGGATGCCTGAAGTCAGCGGGAGCTTGTACTCCATCTCTCTCTGCCTTTTCCCAGGACCGTCAGTCTTTCCTGCTTTTGGTTAGATCTTTCAATTTATCCCGGGGCCCTATGGAAAAGAACTTGGGTATGGGGTTCCCGCTTCTCCAAATCCTTCTGCAGTTTTCTGATTCTCAGTGATGACCTCAGAGTCACCCACGAAAGCTACCTGGGCTGCTGTTACCTGTGGGAGCAGGTGTCTGGAAATCAAATGTGCCAACATCAAGACTTTATTGCTACAAATGTGTGCAGTCTGAACTGTGGTTTCCAGTGCCTGGCCTTGGCATGTCTTTGGTTGTGTCCCAAGGAAGCCAGTCCCTCTTTGATCGCCATTATTGCTCGTGCACCTGAGGAAGTTTCTGCTGCTCTCTTCCCCACTCTGCTCATTTTGTTTTTCCTCACTTTGTGCATTATGCTTTCAGTCACCACACTTAATTTCACCCTGCAGCAGTTACTCCTGCATAACCAGGTATGACCCCGTGTAACCAAGGGTCCAGCCAGGAGAGTGGGCTTGCATTGAGCAACTTATCCACCTTGCTGCTCCGACATCACACCAAGGTAGTTTTTCCCTTCTGACCCCTGGAAGACTATCTTATGGCCTAGCTGAAGCTGAAGTTCTGTTACCTTTCACCGTTTAAGAGCAAATTAGCTATTGCACGTTAGCTAACATCCTTAATTGGCACATGAGCCCAGAAAATGAGAAAAAGAGAGAATTTAATTCAGTTTAGCAAGTCTTTCTAAAATCTCGGGATGTGCGTAGCATGGCGACATCCTTGAAGAACTTGAGGACTTACATTTTACTGTGAAGACAAGGCTTGCCCTCAAGAAACATATATCATGGCAAAGCAGCAAAGTTTCCTCCTTCGTGGCAGGGGCTTTATCTTATTCTCTTTGTGTTCACAAAGCATGTAGTTCACTCGGACATGCATATCAATCACTTGATAAATAAGCTGCCCAAATGAGGTGTCCTGTGAGTATACTACAGGAATTTATAGCAGAGAGGTCAGTGCAAGTAGAAGTGGAGGTGATGGATTTTGAATTCAGGACTGACGTGTGAGTTAGGAGGAGTTAGAAAAGTAGAGAGGAGTAGAACTGGCATCAGAGGTGAAGGAAACTATGACTGCAGCTCAGAGCATGACTGGCCTGGCACTCAGGAGGTAGGGACCAAGGTAAGTAGGGAAACTGATTGGTAAGAAGCCTTAATTGACATACAGAGGAATAAAGCCTTAATTTTATTGGCAATTAGGAAACAGTGCAAATTTTGATCAAGGGAGTATTATTAATCCTTAGTAATTAATAAGCCAATGTGAGGATGGTATGAAGGGCAAGAGGCTGGAGACAGGGGGCCATTTTGAGGGAAGTCACTGGTGATGCATGGAAGAAGTGGAAATAGACTGTCATCAGGGAATTATGTTCCCACTAGAAAAATAATTTAAAACATTATGACCGGCTGGGCGCGGTGGCTCACGCCTGTAATCCTAGCACTCTGGGAGGCCGAGGCGGGCGGATTGTTTGAGCTCAGGAGTTCGAGACCAGCCTGAGCAAGAGCGAGACTCCTTCCCTACTAAAAATAGAAAGAAATTAATCGGCCAACTAAAAATATATAGAAAAAATTAGCCGGGCATGGTGGCGCATGCCTGTAATCCCAGCTACTTGGGAGGCTGAGGCAGTAGGATTGCTTGAGCCCAGGAGTTCGAGGTTGCTGTGAGCTAGGCTGACGCCACGGCACTCAGTCTAGCCTGGGCAAAAGAGTGAGACTCTGTCTCAAAAAAAAATTAAAAGTAAAAACATTATGACCTACTTCAGTTATATTTTTTTCTGTGTTATAATGAAATGACTGTTATAACATGTCCTAGTATGAGCCATAGAGAAAGTTGCCTTGGAGCCTGATATGACATTGATGCTCTTTGCTTTGTGAACTTTCTCCACTTTTTTTCTATATGGTTGTTATTGTGGCATTTTCTCAGTATTCCATATGTGCTCAGGCAGCCCCTTAGCTCTCTGCCTAAAAATGTCAGTGGGCAATTCTTCAGGTAGGAAGGCTCTACCATTCCTTGTCTGGGATTTCTTGGGAGGTATGAGGAAGATTCACATTGTCATAATATAGTGCCTTTACACTGGAAATAGAAGAGGGAAATTGAGAAGATCCTAAGATGTTATCTTCTAGCCAGAAGGCTCTTCCCTTCAGGGGAAAGGAGAAGATAATCTGATTTCTCAATTCCATGTGCCTATATGCGCACAGGCGCACACATGCTCCTGTTGACCAGGCTTTGGCATTCCTTCCTGGGAATCCTGGCCTAGCAAAGGACGACAGGAAGGCAGACTGAGAAAATTCTCATGGCACTGTCTACTGCTACTGGGCCAGGTTCCCATCAGTGGCAGCTGCACCAACGTGCTATTCCACAGATACAAAAGGAAGTAGAAAGAGATTTAGGAATCCTGTCAGATAGCAGGTTTGGGAGAAGAAGGAAAGTGCTGAGCAGGGACTGGGAAGAGAGAATTTCCTGATGGTTCCTGAATGGCATTCAGGGTCCTGGAGAGAGCTCATCCATCTGCTCCTGCAGACATACCAGGACTGCCAACGTCTGTTAGAGATGCCTCAGAGCGACTCACTAGACACACGGCCGTCTCCAACCTGGTGGCAGGCCGGGAAGTGCTTCTTTCCTGAGCCTGGGCCACCCCCCACCCAGTTCCTCAAGAGTCTTAGCCCCATCTTCATGTCATAACACAGTCCTTTTGTCAGGGATGAGAGGCTATCCTGTTGACAAGGCATTTTAGTACTTGATTTACTACAAGTAGCTTCTTGATTTCTGAGTCATTCTCATCAAATATTCTGGCATTTCGAGGTCACACACTCAATGTTGACTCTTTGTTATTTGCCTTTGGGCCCTTCACTCAAAGAAGGTTGACATGAAAGTACCTCTGGGATATTCCATGGGTATCCTTGAGAACTTGGTTGCCTCCTTCTGGTTCAGTTGTTACCCTGGCCAGAATTGGCAGTGTAATTGTTGCGGTGCTCCAGTTCTTTTTTTCCCTATGTTTCCTATTTTGTAATTAAGAGCATTGAGTCAAAGGCAAAAAGCAAAATGGGAAAGGGGCCAGATAAGCAACCTGCTCAGAGAGACAGCACAATAGATTTGGAGTTAGAGCCCTGACTTGGATCTTACTAGCCAAGCACCTTTGAACAACTTATTCTAAGCCTCTATTTCTTCCTTTCCAAAAATGAGGACATTATCAGTTGTGTTTCTATATACCAGTGATGAATAATCCGAAAAGGAAATTAAGACAGCAATTCCATTTACAATTACATCTAAAAGAATTAAATACTTAGGGATAAATCTAACTAAGGAAGGAGACAACTTGTAAACTGAAAATTAAAAAATGTTGCTAAAAAATTAAAGAAGTCCTAAATAAATGGAAGGTTAGACTGTGTTCGAGGATAGGAAGACTTAACATTGTTAGTCAATACTATACAAAGTGATCTACAGATTTAACATAATGCCTATCTAAATTCCAACAGCCTCTTTTACAGAAATGGAAAAGCCAAATTCTCAAATTCATATGGAATTTCAAGAGGCCCTGAATAGCCAAAATAATCTTTAAAAAAATAATAAAATTGGAGTACTCACATTTCTCAATTTCAAAATGTACTACAAAGCTACAGTAATTAAAACACTATGAGGCCAGGTGAAGTGGGTCACTCCTGAATCCAGTGCTTTGGGAGGCCCAGGCAGGATCACTTGAGGCCAGGAGTTGCAACTTAGCAAGACCCTGTCCACAAAAAATTTTTAAAAATTAGCCAGGTGTGGTGGTGCATGCCAGCTACTTTGGAAAGTAGAGGCAGGAGGATTGCTTGAGCCCAGGAGTTCAAGGTTACAGTGAGCTATGATTGTGCCATTGCACTCTAGCCTGGGTGACAGAGCAAGGCTCTATCTCTTAAAAACAAGAAAACCCAAAAAACCTGAAAACACTATGGTATTAGCGTAAGGGTAGACATATCCCTATAAACCCTCACATATATGGCCAATTGGTTTTCAACAAGGGTGCCAAGACCATTCAATGGGGAAAGGACATTCTTTTCAACAAATAGTGCAAAAGAATGAAGTTGGACCCTTACCTTATACAATATACAAAAATTAACTCAAAATGGATCAAAGACCTAAATTTAAGAGCTAAAACTATAAAACTCTTAAAAGAAAACATTGGTAAAGCTAGGTGTCATGGCTCAGGCCTGTAATCCTGCACTCTGGGAGGCCAAGGCAGGAGGATTGCTTGAGTTCAGGAGTTCAAGACCAGCCTGAGCAAGAGTGAGACTCTGTCTCTACAAAAACTAGAAAAATTATGGCCAGGCGCGGTGGCTCACGCCTGTAATCCTAGCACTCTGGGAGGCCAAGGCCGGTGGATTGTTTGAGCTCAGGAGTTCGAGACCAGCCTGAGCAAGTGCGAGACCCCATCTCTACTAAAAATAGAAAGAAATGAATCAGACAACTAAAAATATATAGAAAAAAATTAGCTGGGCATGGTGGCACATGCCTGTAGTCCCAGCTACTCGGGAGGCTGAGGCAGTAGGATCGCTTGAGCCCAGGAGTTCGAGGTTGCTGTGAGCTAGGCTGACGCCACGGCACTCTAACCCAGGCAAGAGAGTGAGACTCTGTCTCAAAAAAAAAAAAAAGAAAAAAAGAAAAGAAAGAAAGAAAAGAAAAGAAAAAGCAAATGGGCAAAAGACATGCACAGACATTTCACCAGAGAATATATATGTGGCAAATAAACACATGACAAGATACTTAACATCATTAGCCATTAGAGAAATGCAAATTCAACCACAATGAAATATTACAATTTATCAAAATGGCTAAAATAAAAATAGTGATTAACACCAAATGCTGGCAAGGCTGTAGAGAAACTGAGTCACTTATATAGTGCTGGGGAACATAAAATGATACAGCCACTCTGGAAAACAGTTTGTCCAGTTTCTGAATAAAACCACACATACATTTACCATACGACCCAGTAATCACACTCCTGGGCATTTATCCAAGAGAAATGAAGACTTATTTTCACGAAGGAACTTGTACACGAATGTTCATGCAGTTTTATTTGTAATAGCTCAAAACTGGAAAGCAACCAAATGCTCCTTAATGGATGAGTGGTTAAACGAACTGTGGTTAATCCATACCATGGAATACTACTCAGAAATAAAAAGGAACAAAGCACTGATGCATGCAACAACTTGGATGGATCTCAAAGGAATTATGCTGAGTGAAAAAAGCCAGTCTCAAAAGGATACCTACTGCATGATTCCATTTCTGTAACATTCACAAAATAACGTAATTATAGAGATGAAGAACAGATTAGTGGTTGCCAGGGGTTAGTGATGGTGGGGAGGAATGGGTGTGGCTATGAAAGGGTAACACCAGTGTGTCTTGTGATCACAGCACCATTGAGTATTTTTTGTAACAGATTTAGTGGAGATATAATTCACATACACAGTTGAGTACCTTGATTGTTGCGGTGATTACACAAGGCTACACATGTGATAAAATTACACAGAGCTATGCACATATATGCAAATAAGTACATGTATAATTGGGGAAATCTGAATAAGTGT
>NW_012155396.1:4328095-4343873 GCF_000956105.1 Propithecus coquereli | reverse complement strand
GTGGGAGGATAGTTTGAGCCCAGGAGTTCAAGTCCAACCTGAGCAACATAGTGAGACCCTGTCTCTGAAGAAAAAGAAAATTCCTTGTCCAAAATTACCCTCCCATCACTCTCTATCCTCTTAGCTTGCTTTAGTTTTCTTCATAGCCTACATCTCTACCTGATTTTATAGTATATGTAATGTATAAGATATAACATATATTTGTATAAATCCGTCACCTCCAGTAGAATGTAAACTTAGGAGGGCAGGTACTTGTTATGTTCTCTCCCTGGTACTAGAATGGCACCTAGCACGCTGTATTTTTTGAGTAAATGCATGGGTTTACCTGGCTTCCCATTTGCTTATTTTGTCTATATATAAATTAGACCTTATAGCCCTCTGCCAGAAACAATACCTTTATCAAGGTATCCACCCCAGGTTCTCAGTTCAGAGAAGACTTCAAATTTTTTTCAAATGGCCTTTTTCCCAGTAATTACATTTTAATAAATGCAGCTCTTTAGGGTGGAATACACATTTCATCCCATTCTGTCCATTGCTCTCTGGCTCCAATGAGGACTTTTGTGAATAAGTCCTCATTCAATGTCTTTCTGGGAGAGCTAAAACTCCAGCTATGAGAAGGCAGCTAAATAAAGGTCCTTGAATCTGACAGAGTTGACCCTATGTTCCTCAAAAAGGGCTCAGACTGAGTTGTTCAAATGAAATGACACAATTTTGTAAGAAAAGAAACAACACAAAGAAAGACCATTTAAACTCTCGGTCACCTATCTTACTACAAATGGTCGTAATGAATCTTATTATGCATCTGTGATGGCAAAATAAGAGGCCTTAAAGATGTCCAGGTCCTAATCCCCAGAACCTGTGAATATATTACCTCACATGGCAAAAGGCTCTTTGCAAATGGATGTAATTAGGGTTAAAAATCTTGAAATGGGGAGAGTATCCTGGATTATGCAGATAGGCTCAATCTAATCACACAAATGGCAGAGAACCAGAGAGGTGGTGGTGTGAGAAGGACCTGACCTGCCATGGCTGACTTTGAAGATGGAAGAAAGGGGCCACCAAACAAGGATTGCAGGAGGTCTCAGGAAGCTAGAAAAGGCAAGGAAACAGATTCCCCCCTGGAACTTCTAGAAAGAAATACAGCTCTGCTCACACCTTGATTTCAGCCCAGTGAGACCCACAGCAGACTTCTGACCTACAGAACTATAAGGTAATACATTTGTGTTATTTTAAGCACTAAGTTTGTGGTAAGTTGTTACAGCAGCAATAGAAAACTAATACAGCATCTTACTCTGATTCTAGCTTTTCTATTAGCTTTGCTTATAAGCAAGAGAAACCAAGTTGAGCTTCCTTAAATAAACAAAGCAGGCTTTACTTTAAGTATACAGGGTGCCTTGCGGAACCCAAGGCAAGAAAGCAGTAGAGCTGCAGAAAGGTTCTGGGGTCGTAGAGGAAATTGCCTCCAGGAAGACCCTTCTTCTGCCCCTTTCATCTCTGCTTCTCCATCCCACCTCCACTCTTTCATTCTCCTCTTTCTGTAAACAGACATTCTCTGCTAGTCCATGGAGTCCGGAGGGCTGAGCCTCAGCTCCACGTTGCCTTCTCTTTCTTCGTGAGATCAGCCTAGGCTGTGACTAGAATCTCAATCTCAATTCCAAAGTCCCAGGGAAGGAACTCTGCTTGGCACAACTTGGGTTAGGTATCCGTTATAGGTTGAATTGTGTCTTCCCAAAAAAGATACGTTGAAGCCTAACCCCAAGTACCCCAGAATGTGACTTTATTTGGAGATAGGGTCATTGCAGATGTAATCAGCTAAGAAGAGGTCATACTGTAGTAGGGTGGGCTCTTAATCCAATATGACTGGTGTCCTTATAAGAAGAGGGAAACTAGGACACAGACACAGAAGGAAGACGGCCATGCGAAGACAGAAGTAGAGTCTGCAGTTATGCTGCCACAAGCCAAGGATTGCCTAGTTACCAGAAGCTGTAAAAGACAAGGAAGGGTCCTCCCCTAGAAGATTCGGAGGGAGCATGGCCCTGTTAACATTTTGATTTCAGACTTCTGGCCTCCCAAACTGTGAAACAACAAATTTCTGTTTTAAGCTACCTAGTTTGTGGTAGTTTGTTATGGCAGCCCTAGGAAACCGATACAGTGCCCAAGCCTGATCCAATCAGCTATGCCTAGGGGACCAGGTCTCATAGTATAAATGGGGCTCCTTAGACTCAACCCTGTGGCTTGAGGGGTGGGGACTAATTTCCAAAGAAGAAAGATTCATTGTGAGTTGGGCAGATACACTGAAAAGCTGCCCACTCTAGCTCCCTAGAGCTAGGACAAATATGATATTCTGATTTTCTTTTTTGTTCTTGTTGTTTACTTTAAAATATTTAGCTCTTTTATCCTTCCAGAATGCATTATAGTAGTATGTGATGTGAGATATGAATCTGTTACTTATTTTTCATACTGTAATCCATTTGTCTAATAACATTTATTAGTGATTTCCCCCCTCCCATCGCTGTGTTGCTTCTTGTTTATTAGACAGTGAGCACTGATGTTTCAAAATATTTCTGGAATCTCTATGCTATTCTATTCATCTGATTGATTTACCAGGTTCCTGGCATGGTAGGGAGAGGACTCTGGAGGCTTAACTTCCAACCTGAGTTCTAGACTGTAGTTACCATTTACTTTATTCCCTCCTCTAAATGCTTTATCTATGATGACAGGAATATCGAATTATTCTTATTTTCTGGAGGGTGGGGGTGTTTACAAAATGTTCCTGATCTTTTTAGAGTAATGGACCAAGAGGATTTTTCCGATGGAAGAAGTCGTGCTGCTCCCCTTTCTGAAAGGGGTCCCTGGTCCTCTTAACATATCTAGTCTTCAGAAGGAGGATAAGTCAGAAAATAGCAAAGGCTGCATATTAAACTTCATAATAAATATGTGCCTGGCACACAGTAAGCACTCAATAGGTGTTAGGTAATTATCAAATGAAGGCCAAAGAACACCTTCCTCAAACTCTTGCCAGTATCCAACATTAGCTCCTTCCTACATGTCCCCCACCTGAAGCCATGCATGAGGCTAGAAAGGGGGATGTGATAGGGTAACCAATACCACTCCAAAAATGTCCATGTCCTAATCCCCAGAAGTCATGCATATCTCTCTTTACATAGTAAAAGGGACCTTGTAGATGTGGTTAAATTAAGGACCTTAAAAGGGGAAGAACATCCTGCATAATCTGGGTGGGCCCAATATGATCACAAGGGTCCTGTATGAGAGTGGTAGGAGAGTCAGAGAAAAAGGAGATGTGAGATGGAAATTGGAGTGCTGTGCTTTGAAAATGGAGAAAGGGCCTACGTCAAGAAATGCAAGTGGCCTCTGGAAGCTGGAAAAACAAATTCTCTTCTAGAGCCCCCAGAAGGAATGGAGCCCTGATCACACCTTGATTTTAGTTCAGCGAGACCCATTTTGGATATCTGACTTCCCCAATGGCAAAATAACAAATTTGTGTTGTTTTAGGCCAATAAATTTGTGGTAATTTGTGACAGTAACAATAGAAAAATAATACAGAAGGAGTCAGAATTTCATTGAACATTCTACAAAATTTGCTCTCCTGGGCACAAAACCTTGTTTAACTGTAGGGACTGAAGCCCAGAGATCCTCATGGTGCCTTTCTGGCCCTGCCACCCAGACAGGTTTTCACTATCCTACAGGTCTCTTCCCTCCACCCCTGCCCAGCCTGATTTCTGCTGTCCCCAAGAAACTCCTTCCTTTCAACCACCTTTGGGGCCTAGATTTGATTAGCTGTTCTAAAGTACTAGTATTAATCCCACATGATTGGGACTAGGGTTGCTATTAATAGAAATAGGTAGAAATTCAAGGAGCAAGTTCAATTGAAACATGAAATAACAATGAGAAACCTTTTAAAAACTGGAGCATTTTCTCCCTCAGCATTAGGCCAAAGAGGAAAAAAACTAGAGAGAGACTGAGACCCAGAGACGCTGATAATCTGGAATCTAGCCAGGAACACCCAACTGCACCGTAAGTTTCTGAATGTTTGCTCAAAGCGTTTTAAAGCGTTAGTCCAGGCCCAGAAGGCTAGATATCGAGAGACAGCATAGTGACCGTGGTAAAAGTGTAGTTTGGAGTTTAAAACAATTGAGATTTGAATCCTGGTTCTGAGGACCACCATTCCTGGTCTCTTACTTCCTCCAAGAGGCCCCAAACGGAGCCCGCTGCCGGGTGACCGCCTCAAAGCTGCCGAACCTGCAAAGTGCATCACCCCAACACCTAACCCAAGACACTGATTTCTGAGTCTGTGTCACTGAAAAAAGGAAAAGTATAAAATGCACGTCTCTGGCACTAAGCAAGAAAGGCACATTACCAAGAAAGCGCGCTTTTTTACTCTTCTCTCCCAGAATAAAATGTTCTTACTTTTTATTTTATATTCCACATGATTTTACTTTTTCTTTCCGTTCTGTTACCAGCTGGGAGCTAAACATTGGCGGGGGCCCCAGGCGGCTGCTGGAAAGGCGCCCTCGCAGGAGCAGAAGGCTCGCTTAGGAGACGCTGGGGGCGGGGAGCGAACTCGCGACTCCGTCTCCCCAGCCGGGTGGATTCTCTCGAGGCTTTCCCCGGCCAGGCCGAGACCCCAGCCTGAGCCCCCGACAGCGGGGGGCGGCCGGGAGACTCCCGGGACACTCCCCGGGCAGCAGGCTCACGCAGCCCCCAGCTCCTCCCGGGCAGGGGCCAGGGCCGGGCGGCCGCGGGGGCGGGGACCACCCACGGAGCCGGGCGGCCCGCCCCGCCTCCCCGCCCGGCGCGCGGCTCCGAGTCTTCTGTGCGTCCTCCCTAAAGCAGGCTGGGCTTCGGTACCCAGCGTCTTCGGAAAGCGATGGAGAAGAGGGCTCGAGGGCCCAGACTCCGGGTGAAGACATGGCCTCCTTCCTCCTCATTTCCTTCCCTCCTCCCGTCCTAAATTTTGAATGGCAAATTAATTTTAATCCACTTTAATTCGTAAGAAAAATAACATCAGGGTTTGGAATAAAATTACGCTGTTCCCAGATCAAAACTGGTAATCTTTCGACCTAACTGAGACCACAGAGGGCGAGGTTGTGGGAGGGTGGCAGTGCGTCCGGTTGAGGGAGGTGGATCGTGTGGTGAGGCCGCATGGGGAGGTGCTGCGGCGTTTAGGGGAGTCTCCAGTGCCCTCCTGGAGACAGGGCCCACCAGCAAGGCCCTTCTACCCCTCCCCTTCTAGTTGCCAGAATGGAAAATTCATGGAGTCCGGTTTAGCCCAGGTCAACAAACTTTTATTGCCACTTCTGGCTCCCCCAACCCCAGCAAGATTCCTGCTTCTTACGGCCGTAGCAGTATTGAGCTCTGGTGCAGAGGTGGCGGGGACCGGGGGACTGGGTGGGTGTTACCACTCCTCTGCACACTGCCAAGTTAAAGAAAACCCAGCTTGCTGGAGAGGGGGGGCCAGACAGGGAGGAATTCAAGGGCATGTATGGCTCAGTCCCTCTTCTGCCTGTAGAATGTAGGGACTATGGTTCCAAACTTCTTTTGAAGGGGGGTGGGGTGGGGATGGACTTGGCTGCTGTTGTACCCCTTGCCCTTGCTGCCATGTTTCCATGGAAATGAAGGAGGGGCAGGATGTTGCTCACTCTGACTACCTGGGAGGATGGCAGGGCAGGCATTTGGTAAACATATCCCCTTTCACTCCTAACTAACACATACAGCTGTCCCCAGCCGACCCTCAAACTCACTCCTCACTGCCTGCTCCACTCCCTTTCTGGAGCTGGCATCATGCCAACTGGACTCCAGGCAGGGCTGCTGGTATCTACTCTCCAGGTCTTGCTGGCAACAGTTAGAATCTAACTATGTCCACCAAGCTCAATAGCAGCCCTAATAGAGCTGCTGGTTGTGGTGCCTCGGGCAAAAGCAGCAGCAGCACCCCCACAACTCTGTGCAATTGGTGTTTCCCAAACATCTCTGCCCAAACAAGGATTAAAACATAAACCCAAATGCTTAACGTTATAACACTCAAACAATGTTGAGGGCTAGGATGGGGAAGAGGAGGCACATCCTTCTGAGACTTCAGGAGCCACCTGTGCACCCTGCCTTCTTCTGCCCATCTGGACTTTGCTTCTTTCTACAGGGCTGTCACTGGGGGGCTGGAATCCAAATCTCCACTTGGTGCTGTTCTCAGCACCCATTGCTGTTGGTCAATGAGGCTTGCCTGTTGCCATGGTGAGGAGGTACAGGACGGATTCTCAGTACCATGGATCAGCCTGGTGCTGCTGGTTGTATAGCTGTAGCTTGATCTGATCTTTGATCTGATTCACGAGGATCTGGGATAGCAGGATTCCCACCAGCTGGGAGAGGCAAGAAGGAATTGAGCCCTCAGCAATGAGTGATGCCCTTGTTTTGCCTGACTCAGTCTTCCCAGTGCCGTCAGTACTATCCCTTCTGCTACCCCTCAGCAATGTCAGTGCTTGACACCCTAGCTGATCCCCAGGTGCCCTCCCCAAAACAAAGGAGTCTTTGCAGAGTTTGTGGGACCCACAAGTCTCACAGGGTAAGTTACCTGGGGGATGGCCAGGCCTAGTGCCACACCACCAAGTAAGAATAGGTTGCTGTGTATCCAGTTGACCAACTTGTCAATACAGCCATTGGTGTAGATGACTTTGCTAGCTTCTAAGTAGTCCACTTCCTGCATACCTTGGCCACACATAGTGTTGATCACTACCTGTGGAGAGAGTTGAAAAGCCAAGTGGGACTCCCATTCCAATAACTTTTTGTCTGGGGCCCTAGCTGATGGGCTTTCCACCCTTCCTAAACTCCTGAATTGTTAGAGAATATATGTGGAGGATGCTGGGCTGGAAATCACTAAATGTAGATTTCCCTTCCTCTGACAGGTCTGGATCCAGGTCTTGCTTTAGATCTGCCACTTCTGAACCCCCATGTGGGCTACAGGAGTGAAAGGTTAACAGAACCATAAGATTGGAGTGAAGAAAAACACCTGACAGCTGTCCTACAAAATTGGTTGGTAAAGTTAGGGAATGGGGATCCCCAATATCAGCTGCCCTGATTGGAAAGTAACTTAGATCACTGCCCAGGGGGAAATGAGGTGGGATGTTTACTCACCTGGTCAGGGACAGGCAAGCAACAGGAGTAAGGCACAGAGCAGCGCTCACGGCTGGGGTTGTCTTCCGAGCAGTTGAAGTACATGTTCTGGGACCAGTCTTTGTAGGAAATCCCTCCACAGCAGCTGAACTGCAACAAAGCCCACCAGAAGTTAAGAATCACCTACCCCTCACACTGAGGTGACCAGGGGAATTCTCAGAGTGGCCACAAGTGTATGGCAAGCTTCTCCTTGTAACTTCAGGTTGTGTTTAAACACAACCTTGAACCCTGAGCTCAAGCTTCCTAGTTGCTTTCACCTGAAAAAATTTTTTCTCTTCTTAATTTCTATTACTTTATATATCTTGTTATAACTCACCAAGTGCTTGTTGGTATTACAGTTGTGTATGTATTTTGTTTTACACATTCAACTATAAGCTTCTTCAGAGAAGTTTCTGGGTTTTATAGTCCTGTACAACATAGAGTCTGGCAAAAGGAGGTGATCAAAAATACTGGTTGAAATAATTAAAGGATTAGTGCTGAAAAACTTTGTCTTAAGATAGAGACAACCCAGCAGGGGAATCTTCAACATTGTGAGTCTATAATTACTCCATGAAAGCAAACTGGATCTCAAAGTCAAGTGTCTGTTGTACCAGGGGAAGGGGAACTCAGCATTGAACTCAAAAGCACTTTTATTTAAAAGTTAACTTTTGATTCATAGCAGCATTATTCACAATGGCCAAAAGGTAGAAGCAACCTATGTGTCCATCGATGGATGAATGGATAAACAAAATATGGTATATACATATGATGGAATATTATTCAACCATAAAAAGGAAGGAAATTCTGATATATGCTACAACATAAATGAAACTTGAAGACTTGCTAGGTGAAATAAACCACTCACAAAAGGACAAAATACTGTATGATTCCACTCATATGAGGTGGTTAGAGTAGTCAAATTCACAGAGACAGAAGGCAGAATGGTGGTTGCCTGGGAGAGAGGAAAATAGGGAGTTAGTGTCTTATGGGTTCAGAGTTTCAGTTAGGGAAGATGAGAGTTCTGGAGATGGATGGTGGTGATGGTTGTACAACAATGTGAATGTACTTAATGCCACAGATCTGTGGCACTTTAAAATGGTAAATTTTATGTTATGTAAATTTTCCAACAATTTAAAAATTGTAACTTTTGAGTAGCTAATATTAAAAAAATCTGTTCAGTTCCCCATTCTGCTATAGGTAACCACTTATAATAATAATTTCTTCTACATCCTTCCAGATTCCTTTTGCAAATATGAACATACATTTTCTCCCTTTTTTTTTATACAAATGGTAGATTACTATATATACTGTTCTGTGTCCTTAAAAGTACTCTTAAAGCACTCTGCTATGTACGTTTTTTTGCCAAACCCCTTCCCAGAATCCATTACCTGGCAGGTAATGAAGAGGCACACAGGCCTAGAGGGTGAGGTATCTCTTGGGATGATGTTCATTTTTACCCACAGCCCCCGAGACCACTAGCTGACCCCATCACGCTTAGGCCATACCTCCTTCTGGCCAAAATCAATGAGGTTCTGCAGATCCAGATCATCCCGGTAGTGCACAATGGCATTGTTGATGATCTCACTCACTTTCCCCCGAGCCTGCCAGAGACATGGGTGGGCAATCAGGACCTAGGACTAATCCCTAACTTACTCCTTCCTGCAGAAATAACAGCAGACAGGGGTCATCCTTCTTCATCTGAGTCAAACTTGAAATCTGAACTGAGTCCTAACAATGGAAGATAGCCAGTTTCAAAGCCCTTATGTCCCTGAGCCCTCAGGCACCAGCGAGCAAAAGAAATGCTGGACCTGCTGTCAGAGATTCTCAAAGCCACATTTCAAGATAATCCAATGTTTATCTACCCCTGAGGACTATTACCACAAAATACTTGTTGATTGATGCAAAGTAGAGAAACTTTTTTTTAATTGGCAGAAGGGGCTGAGGCACTGACCTCTAGTGGACATTATAGAATTGCACCTCTTTAGACTCAAAACACATCTGTATCCTTTCAGGATCTTACTAAGCCAGAAGGACTAGGAAATTCTGAATTAACTCAATGGCTCTCGATTTCATAATTTTCTACCATGGTCTCTTTCTTCCTGCTCCACTACTTTTCTCAAAGTTTTCTACCATAGTCCTATACTCTGCCTCCAGCAATCATTTGCCATTTGGGAAAGGAATTCTGGTTTTTAATGAAAAGGACAGTCACCAAATGGCAGACCACTTCCAGATATGAGCACTGTTCAAAATCTGTTTTATTTTCTCCCTTTCATCCCCGTGTTTATATCAATAAACAATTTTTAAAAGAAATAAGAGGCACCTCATGTTGTCTGTGCCCCTCTTGATCACTGAGTTTTACTTAGTCATTTGCTATTAAAGTTTGCAAATTATTTTAACTTGGTGTTCATAGAATTTGCTTCCCTGTTGGCCTCTCAGACTGTCAGAGGAAAACACCTTACAACCTTGAAATTCTCTTCAAATATGGTGACCTTGGGGGTGGGGGGCAAAGAAAAAAGAAAAATAAAGTAAAAACAAAACAAAACAAAAAAACTCAAATGTGACCTTAAAGGCCATTCACTCATTCCTAAGGAGAACCTTTCACAGGCTGGTGTTTCTCAAGGGAGGGGGTGCTGTGGTTAACTAATCAGGCTAAACACAAGCAGGAACTTTCCCTTTCTCCATCTGGGTTACACCTGAGGAGGCCTCTGGGCTCCCAGTGTTACCTTGTCTGAGAAGACGAAGCCCAGGATCCCAGCAGCCAGCTGGAGCAGGAACACGATGGTGAGGCACAGGGAGAACTGTGGGGAGCACGTGGGAAGAGGAGACGCCTGTTACCACTCTGGGCAGCCGCCCCTCCCAGGGCCATGGGGAGTGCTGGGCAGTCACTGGGCACTTTTCCCAGATGCCCCCCACACGGGAAATGCAGCTGCTTCTGGGACATCATCACCTGGGGCTGAGCTCTACAGTAAGGAAGTGGAGAGCACAGGCTTTGGAGAGGGTGGGACAGGGGAAACCGAAAGGCTGCAGGAATGACATCAGGAGGTCTTTCTCGTGGGGCCCCTGACCACTCACCGTCTGCAGGAGGCAGATGTTCTCACGGAGGGATCCAATATAGCCACAGAAGGTGAGCAGGAACATGAGGACACCCACCACGATCAGCAGGATGGCAGGATCCACTGCCAGGCAGGCCAAGGCTGCTTCTGGGAGAGGAGCCATCCTGCAGTCTGAGCCTGGTGCCCACTGGGGATGGGGTGGGAGGATGCCCCCAAACTGTTCTCCTTCCCTTGGTGGGGGAATCTCCAGTATGGTCAGGTGAAGGGTATGGGGAGGTAGTACGCACCTCTCAGGGGGAGAAAAAGGGCCCAGACGGGGTTGTAGTATTTAATTTGAGGAACTAACGATATAAGAGCCTTTATTTCTGGGCTTAAGAGAGGAGGGGCCACTTTCGCTCCAGAAAAGAATTAGAATGGCATTAGGCTCACCGGCTTTGCGGACTTTGTTTCCTGGAGACTGAGGAATGGAGGTTGAGTTTCTCCAGGACAGAGCTAGGGAGGGGCTAAAGCCCTTGATTGCTCTCTACTTCCAGAGGCCTCCCTTCTTTCTCAGACACTTCCTAAGCCTAAAATGGAAGACTCATGGGGGATCAGGGAAATCCAGGTGGACTGGCATGGGTGGTCTGACACCTAAGTAGACCACTAAGATTTGGCTACAAGGAGGCTGCCTTCTTGAGCACCACAGCTTATGCAGGAAGGCACGCAAGAGGGCTAGGGCTGAAGGAGGCAGAGGAGAAAGGGCATGGCCAGAGTCCTGGGGAGGTGGCGGGAGACCTATGCTCACCTGCGTGCTTCATCAACCTCGCGTACACTCCCACGGCCACCAATACCATGGAAATCACCTGTAGAGACAGGGAACAAGCCAAGCCCTGAGATTTTGGAAATCAGAGAGCCCTGAATACCATGAGTAACCTTCCAGGAGAATAGGAGAGAGACAACTTCCCCAGGACCCAGAGGCGAGCATCTTTCCCCAGGTATATTGCTGATAGTATCTGACAGTGCTTTAGCTCCATGAGATAACTTTTACCAAATCATTTCATTCAACCTTCACAACACAATTATCTCGGAAGGTGGATATTTTCCCAATCTTACAGGTGAGGAAATTAAGTCAATACAAGGTTAGTACAGAATTTCAGAGTGAGTCAAACTTAGGCTCATGTGGGGCAAATTTCTGAGCCTCAGTTTCTGTATCTGCAGATGGGAATTAAGAACAAACAAACAACTGCATCTAACAAGATTACTGTGAGAATCAAATAATATAATGCATGGAAAGCAGTTAACACAATGCCTGACAATACATATTATCTATCATTCCTAACAGTTAACTTGCCCAGGGTCACAGAGAAATGGTGAGGTTTTGAATTCTAATCCATCTACGTCAAAGGGCAGCTCTTACAGCTAGAGCAGGCCTGGGCAGATGCACACTCCCAGCTCTTTAACCTTCTTGGAGGTCAAGATGGTGTCAAGTACAAGAAGAAAGTACACTCCAATGTGAAAGAGTGTGCCTAAGTACTGGAGCTGCTGAGGCAAAGGAACCTTTATCTTTATAAACTCTGATTCCAGTGTGGAGTAGTAAGAGGAGTTTAGATCTTTCAAATTTTGTGGCTTCTCCCTGAGAGAACAAACCCATCAGAGACTACCAGGAATCCCCAAAGAAGCCTTCTGAACCCACCAGGCCTCCAGGAGTGAGGACAGCCCAGTGTGTGCCTCCCTTGGCTACCCTTTCTTTGTGCCCAGCCTCCAGGCTGGTGCTAAGCAGCAGCTGGCTGTTGCCATGGCAATAGATGGGGCCAAGCTCTGGCAGGAGAGAGTTCTCAGCAGCAGGGACTTGACCAACTCAGTGGGGAAGGAAGTGGCTGGCTAGACTCCACTGTCCTGTAAGGGAGAAGCCAGCTGGAAAGAGCCACTTTGGGGCTTTGGTGAAAGAAGGGAGCTGGGCCTCTAGAACAGGCAATAGGGTCAGATTAGTGCCTCAGGAGAATGACATTTTTCCTTGTAGGCTTCCTCTATGAAGGTCCTCTGCCATGTGGCAGGGGAGGGCAGGTGCATTCAGCAGTAAATGGCAAACACTAATCTAAAACCATGTCTTTCAGGACGCTCCTCAGCCCCGTCTCTTTGGCCCCCATCATTTGACCCTGCCTCTAACTCAGGGCCCAATGCATTATCCACCAGCCCTCACACTCTGTGCAGGAGAAAGGGAGCTGCTAGCAGAGCCCTGTGGGGCTGGAGGTGCCAGCTGGCTTCTGGTCCGACAGCACGACCAGGCCCAGGGAACAATGGGGGAGGCAGGGAAACCACACGGCAGAGATGCCAGTCATCCCCAGGCCTGGAGGCCAGCCCTCTGCCAGAGTGAGTGAGCATCTCTGCCCTTTAAAACTCACCAGTGCCAATTACAGTTCTGAATATCATTTTACCGAACCATTTAAAATGATGTGTCTGCTCTTTATTTCTGTTGCTCCCAGGCTCCTCACTGTTTATTCACATGTTAACTTTTCACTAGGGTGTGTAAGTTTCCACAAAGATGGTCTCTGACTAAATCCTAATGTAGCTAAAACAAGAAAGGCAAAGTAAAGAGATGCCGCATAGCACAGGGTACTCAATTCTATTTATGTTGTAATTACAGCAGTTGCTCTGTCTTTATCTGTGGTAGGTAGAATAATGTCCCCCCAAAGATGTCTATGTCCTAATTCCTGGAACCTGTGAATATGTTACCTGACATGGCCAAAGGGACTTTGCAAATGTGATTAAGGATTTTGAGATGGGGAGATTATCCCTGAGGACCCAAAAGACCTTATAAGAAGGAGGTAAAAGGGTCAGAGTCAAAGGAGATATGACAATGGAAGTAGAGGTTGGAATGATGTGGTGCCATGAATCAAAGAATCCTGGAAGCCTCTAAAAGCTGGGGCAGGCAGGGAGATGATTCGTCCCTAGAGGCTTCGGAAGGAATGTGGCACTGCTGAGACCTGATTGTAGCCCAAGAGACCTGTTTTGGACTTCTGACCTTCAGAAATATAAGAAAATAAATTTGTGTTGCTTTAAGCCAGTAAGTTTGTGGTAATTTGTTACAGCACCAATAGGAAACTAACACACTGTCCAAATCCAATTCATCAGCTGCTGTGTACAAGGTACCCTGAGGACCTATAAACTATGTGTTACATGGTGGATGGACAATAGCATTTATAGCTGAAAACAGTGGTTCTTGACCTTGGCTGCCATTAGAATCACCTGGGGGTTTGGGAGTGGGGGAGAGACTTAAAAAACTCCTAATGCCTAGGCTGTACCCCAAATCAAGTGGATCAGAATCTTTGGCCCTGGGATGCAGACAACAGTATTTCTGAATGAGTTCCAGGTGATTCAAATGTGCAGCCAAGTCTGAAAACCTATAAGCCTAAAGCACAATCAGCCAGGGAGCTAGAACAGCAGATGCAGGCTACATTAAAATCAAGATTAAGACTTTAATATTATTTTTAATATTTAATATGATCATTAATGATGCTTCTCCCTTGAGCTCTCAAATTCTGCACTCCACAGCTGGACCTTGCACACTGCCATTCCTGCTCCCACTTCCCATCCTGGACTCCTCAAGGCTACTGCCTTTCCAAAGTTAGTGATGCTGCTGTTAATAGCATCACTTTTTATTTTTATTTATTTATTTAGAGACAAGTTCTCACTGTGTTGTCCAGCCTGCAGCACAGTGGTGTGATTATAGCTCACTGTAGCCTCAAACTCCTGGGCTCAAGCAAGCCTCCTGAGTAGCTAGGACTACAGGCGTGCACCACTATACCTGGCTAATTGTTCTATTTTTTTGTAGAGATGGGGTCTCACTATGTTGCTCAGGCTGGTCTCAAACTCCTTGCCTCAAGCAATCCCCCTGCCTCAGCCTCCCAAGTAGCTGGGACAACAGGTGTGCACCACCACATGCAGTTAATTTTTCTATTTTTTGTAGAGACAGGGTCTTGCTATGTTGCTCAGGCTGGTCTTGAGTTCCTGGGCTCAAGCTATCCTCCCTCCTCAGCCTCCCAAAGTGCTAGGATTACAGGTGTGAGTCACCATGCCCAGCCAGCATCACATTTTAGAGGTTAATAGAACTTTAAAAATGGGTTTGGCCACTCACCTCTCTTTATAGATGAGGCTGAAAGACTGGTAGTGATACTTGACCACATGCATATGGGTGCACTGGCAATATCTAGACTAAATCCAATTTTTTGATCTCATTCTGGTGCTCTTTCTACTACATCAGTTTTTGCTGCAAAATCTTTATAAAACCCCACAATATCACCAATGACCTCCTTTCACAATGAGGATGGAGATAAAGATACTTCTTTTCTTAGGATGGCTTTTCACATTCTGGCTAGAATGAAGCCTGGCTAGAAACTTTTAAAAGCTAGATACAGTTTTTAAAATGGCTGAGTCTAGCTTTTAGCAAAATGTATGTTCCTGATAAGTTGTCAATCAAATTATATGAAATAATTTGCACGCACCAGTACTTTTATCCTTATGTAAGGAGAGTAATCACCTTGTAATAAAAATAGCTATCCCCTGGGCTCCTTGGAGAAATGGCTGATTCTAGGACTGGGGCAGGAAATATACACGATGAACCTGGGGCATCTTGTAGTACCAGAAATTAAGGAAATGCTCAAAAACAAACAAAAACAAAACCCCCACCTCAATACCCACATCAATGTGAGTATGCCAAACAGACACGGAAGCCAAATGAAAGAGCCAATTGAAATGCCAATGGAACAATTTGAGCATCAATATAAATAGAGAAGTATTGAATTATTACTCAAAGTATAAAATATATATATGTGAGTCCATGCTGATATAAATAAATGACTTATTGAATAAATAAATGGGGGAAAAAAGACAAATCTTCCATGCAGTAGAATTCTGAATGATTTATGTAGATATCCCACCCTCAATGAGATAGAGCATAACTCCTTACTCCTAAAGTGTAGACTGCGCATAGTGACTTTCTTCCAAAGCGCATAGTACGAAAAAGGGCGGGGCTGGGGGAGGGGGAAGACTAACTATACCATGGAGAAACCTGACAAACACTACCTCAAGCCAGCTGATCAAAGTCAATATCAACACTGATGATGTTGACGAATCACTGGTATGATATGATAACATGCAATGAAAATGGCATGTTACCTCTGTGGTCTTCCTCCCAAAAACTTATAACTCCAGTATAACCACGAGAAAAACATCAGGCAAGTTTCAGTAAAAGGACATTATACAAAATACCTGCCCAGCACTCCTTAAAACTGTCAAGGCCATCAAAAACAAGGAAAGTCTGAGAAACTGTCACAGCCAACAGGAACCTAAGGAGACATGACAACTAAATGTGATGTAGTATCTTGGATAGGATCCTGCAACAGAAGAAGAACATTAAGTGAAAACTAAGGAAATATGCTGGCACAGTGTCTGTGTTGCTCAGGTGGTTTTGAACTCCTGGCCTCAAGTGATCCTCTTGCCTTGGCCTCCCAAAGTGCTAGGGTTATAGGAGTGAGCTACTGTGTCTGGCCTATTTTTAGTTTTTTGAGACATGTCCATCTCGTACT
>NW_012155396.1:4315700-4328026 GCF_000956105.1 Propithecus coquereli | reverse complement strand
TACATTTATCCAATCAAAAAGACACAGCATGAGTGACTCTATAAAAAATGGTGTAAGTGGACCTGTGCATTTGTTAGCCACATTGTTCAAGGGTCAACTATACTTTTTTTTTTTTTTTTTTTTGAGACAGGGTCTCACTTTGATGCCCAGGCTAAAGTACAGTGAGCTCACTGCAACCCCAAACTCCTGGGCTCAAATGACCCTCTTGCCTCAGCCTCCCAAGTAGCTGGGACCACAGGCATGCACCACCATACTGGGCTAATTTTTCTATTTTTGGTAGAGACAAGGATCTCGTTCTTGCTCAGGCTGGTCTGGAACTCCTAGCCTCAAGCGATCCTCCAGTCTCAGTGTACTAGAGTGCTAGGTTACAGGCATGAGCCACTTCGCCCAGCCTTATATCTACATTTTTAAATATCAGATTTTCTTAAACTGGAGTTCACTTGCATACCGTTTTACAAAGTTTAATCAGAGTGATTTCCCCTCAATCACACCAAAGCTTAAGCAGTGTATCTTTAAATTGTTCAAATGACAGAGTACTGGGAAGCCACAGTGCTCTGTTGGTGTACACGACAGATTCTGACTTATTAAATTCTTTTTTTAAAACTTTAACATACTATTACTGTTACCTAATTTATAGTCCCTAACTTTCTCCAATTATCCCCATAATGTCCTTTGTAACTGATTTATTTATTTATTTATTTTTCTGATTCAGGATCTGATCAAGGATCATGCATTTAGTGATTAAATCTCCTTTAGCCTGGAACACTCTCTTGGCTTTTGTTCTTTTCTCTTTAATTTTCCTCCTTTGTTTTTGGTCTTTCAAGACACTGGATTTTGAAATCTGTGGTAAAATACATATAACACAAAATTTACCAATTTAAACATGGTATTTTTAAATTTTACCATTTTAAGGTATACAGTTAAGTAGCCTTCAGTACATTCAAATTGCTGTGCAACCATCACTACGCTCAGGTTCCAGAGCTTTTCATACCCCAAATGGAAACTCTGTCCCCATTAAACAGTCACTCCCGATTTCCTCCATCTCTTTACCTTCCCCCAGCCCCTGGTAACCACAAATCTGCTTTCTGTCTCTATGAATTTGCCTATTCTGGACATTTCCTATATAAATGGAATCACACAGTATGTGGCCCTTTGTGTCTGGCTTCTTTAGCTTAGCATAATGTTTTCAAGGTTCATCCCCATTGTAACATGTATCACAACCTCATTTCTTTTTATGGCTGAATAATATTTCATTGTGTGAATATAACACAACTGGTTTATCTATTCATTCACTGATGGCCATTTGAGTTGTTTCCATCTTTTGGCTATTGTGAATAGTGCTGCTATGAACATCTGTGTACAAGTTTTTGTTTGAATACCTGTTTTCCATTTATTCAGGTATATACCCAGGAGTAGAATTGCTGGGTCATATGGTAATTCCACGTTTAATTTTTAAAGGAGCTGCCAAACTGGTTCCCACACCATTTTACATTCCCACTAGCAATGTATGAGGGTTCCGATTAGATATTTTTTGGACACTGACATTTACGGTAAGTCCCAGCCAATTGTTTTGCACAATGTCCTTCAATTTGGATTTGTCTAGTTGTTTCCTCACCATTGGATTTAGATTACACATTTTTGACAGAAATATTACCAAGATATTATTATATCCTTCTCAGTGTATCATGTGAAGAAGCACAACATATTAATTTCTATCATAGAAATAAGAAACAATTCTACTAACAGAACTGTGGCTGTTAGACATATGTCTCTCAATCTCATAAAACAATACAGGTAATACTCTAAATCAATAGTTTCCTAGTTTTCCATAATATTCATTTGCTTGTGGTCCTTTTCCCTTTGCCTTTTGCTAGCACTTGCTGGCAGATTAGCAGCTACAGGTACTAGTGTTCATGGGAGAAAACCGAAGATGGAGAAAATTCTCTCCATTATCTTAAATTTTTTCTTACATATTGGGAAAAGATAGCCTTGATTTGATGTTTGTGAGGAAAAACCATTATTCTAGCCCCTAGGACACTACTTCAAGGCCATCAGCACTAAGAGAGGAAAGGTTGCAGGGTCCCACGCTGAGGTCCTACGACCTCAAGGATTGTTCTCCTGGCTCTGAAACCCAAATGTCATTAATTACAGGCAAATTAGGTCCTAGAGTCCATTTCCACTGGATTGCACCTTAAAACCAAGGTGGTGTGACAAGCTCTGAGGAGTAGACCTAGGGAAGGCCCTCAGAGACAACAGTGGGACCCTGATCCTTGGATATATATGAAATTTCTCCATAAACTAGAAAATATAAAGATATCATTAGGTATCATCTCCCTCTGGCTAACAGTGGCAATGTGATCAAAGGAGGTTCAGCAAAGGTTGGCCCTTACCTAAACTTGAACTCCTCCCAGCTTGGACTCCCAAAGTGTTGGGACTATAGGTGTGAGCCACCATGCCAAGCCTTTACCTAGACTCAATCCCCATCTGCTTGCCTCTCTCTTTCCTCTTCCCTGGAGAAGTGGTCAGCCTAGCTCTCCAAATCCACTCCCAATAGGTGACCTCTAGGAGCCATTTCCAACGACAATAGCAGTAGCTGCCTTTTATTGAGGGCTAAGGGCTAAGTGTTGGACTAAATGCTTTATATATGCTATCTCACTTAATTCGGACCACAACCCCAAGAGGGCATCAGTATCTCCATTTTATAGAACTGATGTTCAGAGAATTCAAGCAACTTTACACAGTTCACTCAGTTAGTGAGTAGCCGAAGTGGGACTGGAACCTAGGTCCAGGTGTCCCCAAAGCCTTATGACCTCAGCCACATGGCTGCCTTCCTGTCTCTGCCTCACAGCAACCCCAGGGTCCCGTGCGTTCACCTCAGTCATCACTGGAGGTAGGAAGAAGCAGCTGACTACAGTTCCCTTGGAGAGCAGCTGGTAATCTCTAAATGGGGTGGGGCTCAAGCAAGGGAAGGAAGATAGGGCCAGGGGGTGCCAGGGTGGTGGTAGGCCCAGCAGATAGCTCAGAGGGAAGTTGCTGGAACAGCACCCTGAAAAGGGAAGACACAGCATGGCATGACGGCATGCCAGCCCGAGCAGCCTCCGAGGGAAAGCCCTGGTCTTGTCTGTCTTCCAAAATCCAGTTTGCAAGAAGCAAGGGAACTGGCTCAGAGTCCCCTCCTCCTCCTCAGAATCTCTTTCCCTCTTGTTTTGAAGATGATGATGGGGGACTGCTAAGGGTAGATTGGTTCCTTGTGTGGGAATCAGACCCTGTCCCTACTCAGAGGAAAGTGGGGAGGGAGGGGCCTTCACTTCTGGGTGCTCAGTCCTTTCCATCCTTATTTCTGGATGAAGTCAAAGAAGTCACAGCTTTCTAGACCCAAAGCAGGGCACTCTCTCCCTGCCCAGGATCTGCATATGCTGGTCCTTCTGTGGTCACCCTGGCACTCCTGTTTCTGGATTTCTGAGCTGGCAACTGTCCGTGTGAAACTGGCTCTCAGCTATCTCCCTCTGGGTTGGATGGTACCTTCCCGCTGGAGTGGAGGAGTCCACAAGACTCTTTCCTTGCCAATATCTGGGGCCAAACCTTTGGCATCTTCCTCAGGCCATGGCTGGTTTTGGTCTTCTAAGCTTATGAATGAGGAAGGGAAGTCCCCAAGGGCTCACAGTAATATTAATGTAAACATTCAAACCCACGGCCCTGGAATGACCAGTCCAACACACAGCCTAATACCCAGACTCTGAGAGGCATTCTACGTTTTCTTTTATTCTTTTTAAAGGCTGCTTGAAGTTTATGATTTTCTACTTGGTACAAGGCAAATAGAGCTGCTAGGAGAGTTAGGAAAGCATGCATGTGACCTGCATAGCAAAGGGTATGCTTCTCTTCTTCATTTTTAGTATTTTGCATTTTTTTTGTGGTTTTTATAAAAAGAATCTGGCTATTTCAGTTATTGAAGCCAGCCTAGTGCCTGGGGAAGGTAAGGGGGAAGTGGGAGGGGTGAGCTTTGCCTCCTAGTGTATTTGAAGTATGGAGGAGGATTGGGGGGTTGGGTGGCTACTTAGAAGGGCTTTTTGCCAGGCTTGATGCCTGGTTACTTCCTCGTGGCTTCTGAGCCAGGTGACAAGATGGTGCTGCAGGTGGTCTGTGGTGATTCTGAGTGCTCTAGGGACTCCCATACAATGCTGCTGGATGGGAGAGTGGATTTCTTGAGGAAGATGCCTCACCAGTGGCTTGGATCAGCCTAGGGTGGATCTGAATGGGGGTCCATAGTGCTGCAGTGGAAGTGAAAAAGTTCAGATGCTATAGAGAGTAATTATGTGTGGCTCAGAGAAGATGCTGGAAGGGCCGGCTGCCACTTTTTCTCACCTGGCTAGAGAGAGAGGTGCCAGGCCACAAGACCCATTTCAGAGGAGAACACAGTTGGGTACCATACCACCAAGAATGCTCGAGGACTCCAGGTTGTGCTGCATCTTGACAGACCAATGTCCATGAGGGAGGCAGGAAGGGTATTATGCCTCTGCCCTGTGGGGTTTGCTCTCTCACTCTCCATTCTATAAATATTCAATAAGTACCCAGTTTCTGCCAAACACAGCTGGGCACTGGGAATCCAGAAGTGAATAGGCCAGTGCCTACCCTCAGGAGCCTGAAGTCTAGAGGAGGAGACAGATAAATACACACACAATTGCAGCACAGGTAAGAGATGTGACCATCAAAGTATATGCAAGGTGTCATGGGAGCCTTGAGGCATGGCCACCAAGGAAGCCTGGGCTGAGACACAGGGGCTGGAGATCTGAGCTTCTGAGCTCTGCCTGACTCAAAAGCCACCCAACTCCTGCCCTGAGTGGGAAATAGGACCAGAAGGGAAGGAAGAGGGCAGCACTGATAATATTCCTGACAACATATGCCCAAGTACCACCCCCAATGTCTTACCTCTGTGCAGAGCTGTCCAACAGAGGGAGGTGAGGAAAGGCAGCTACTTCCTAACTAAAAGATTTAAATACCACTTCTAGGATCTTGGAGTAATTAGTCTAGGCCATGGGATCCCAACAATCTGTAACTCGGCAACATGATTCTGGGAAGAAAATCAGAACTCCCAGGCCAAAGGAGAAGTGAGACTTGAAACATGAACACCCAAAGGAGCCAGCAGCTTTCTGAGTCAGACTCCAAATGCCCCAAGAGTCAGGGCTCCTAGAACAGTTTCAGAGACAGCCACCACCACCACCACCACCACCACCACCACCACCATTGAGCGTGAGCCCAGGCAATGCTGGCCACCTTCCTAATGTGTTCCAGGCACAGATACAAACACCACCCCTACACAGCAACCCTAGCAGCTGGCCAGAACATGTACTCTGCCTGCAAAGGGTATGAGATGACCATCCCACCCATGGGTGCTTCCTGAGCAGATGAGGGGAATTTGATTAGGATGGTAGAATTCTGCAAAAGAGAAAGCACAGTAGCCAGTCCCTGAAGAGGTGATGACAAGAAAGATAACCCCTGATCTGGGGAAGCAGCCCTTTATCTCCAGCTGTACTTGTGTGGAATGTAACTCTGCAGCTCTGGGCCTGGGGGAGAAGTGACACTCAGTAATGCTTGAAAAGTACTGGCTCCCTAGGAAGGACAACATTCCAGAGAGACCAGGACACAGAGATTCATCCTTAGATCTAGCCCCAGGTCTTGAAGAAAGAAAACAGTCCCCAAAGTGATTCACTCATCTCTAAATAGTTCACCAAGGCAGAAAATTTTTCTCCTTTAGAGGAGAAGCATTAAGGACAGAGAGACAGATACATTGGCTTAGGGTCACACAGTAAGTTGGTGCCAGAAAGAAGCTGGGCCTCTTGTCCTGTAGTGTGCTATTTCTAGAGCCTCCGACTTTTTTATGAGTCTACTGTAGGTCCAAGAGGGGCTCTACTCTAATTTGGGGTGGTGCTAGCTTGGCTAGCCAGGTCCTTTGACCTTGAGTGAAACATTCTTATCATGATAAATGGGTCTACGGAGCCAAATTCTCTCTTGGCTGCAACCTCCCAAAGTCATTTGTCTGATAAAAGGGGGGTGAGGAAGTAAAAAAAAAAAAAAAATGACTAGGAACACAAGTGTAACAGATGCACCCAGCTGTTGTTGCTGGGGAGCACAGACAAGGGTGAGTTGCCAATGGCTCCAAAGGAGACAGTCTTGGCTGACAGAGGAAGCCAGAACGACAACCTGAGGTCTCTGGGATGCTAGTGTTGGCTCTGAGGATGGCATGTCACTGGCCTGGCACACCCAGTGAGCATGTAGGAAGCTTCACTGGTACTTGCCTGTAGGTGGGGAGTTCCCCTTAGCACATTCCCCCAGCCCTGGCAGAGTGGTGGAGAGAGATTTTCTGCTGTTCTTCCCTAACCTCCAGCTGAAGCAGAACCTAGACCACGGGAACTTGGGTTGACTGGTTAACTACTAATGCTGCCAATACCCCAGTGAGAGTAGCAGCCATCTAGGCCAAGGACTTCCCCTAGAGGCACTGTGCTTCAGTAGAAAAATCACCAGACCAAGCCCGCTAACCAGCCTTTGGACTTTTGACAAAACATTTAACATCTCTATGCTTCAGCTTTCTATATTTTATAGGTAAAATGCAGATGCTGGACAAGATGTCTTCTAAATTTTTTTCTAGTTCTAAAACTGAGAATTTTATAGGAGCCTAAATGTCATTTTTCCCAGGAGTACGATGGCGGAGAGTGAGCTGTCATCACCACCTTCTGGGATTTCTCTCATTTGTCCCAACAGGCCACCACTTAAGAGCTTTGTGTCTGTACTTCACCCCATAGCCCCTGTGAAACCTTTCTAGCACTGGTCTGCTCCCTCTCCTAGGAAACATATTTGAGACTCAAGATTCCTTCCTCCTCCAAGTCTGGACTTTAGGTCTCCAGCAGAGGTGGACCATGGGTTTTTTGACCATGGGTTCCCAGAGCAGCAGCTCTGGTGTGGAAGGAGACAGAAGAGAAATGCGGGACGGGGGGAAGGACCTCCCTATGGTCTCACATCCCAAGGGGCCCAGGGACTCTTTAGCCATGAAACAGGATTGAGCTAGCTCTTCATAATCTGGTCCAGCCGAATTCTCAGCTCCAACAGAGTATTTCTGCCACCCCAATCATACTGGGTTTGATTTTATGGGGGAAGGAACTAAAGCCTGCAGATGTGAACATAATTGCCCGGGTCAGTCAACAATTACTGACAGTGGGGATGAGAATCCAGGTGTCTAGAGCCCCAGTCCAATACTTTTTCTACTTTTCCACCCCCAAGAAGAAGATTCTGAAAAGACCCCTGGCCTTCCAGCCCAACAGAGGGTTCTACTTAAAGAAGCTGAGGACTGTCAGACCCCAAGGGTGGAATCTGGCCCTGAGGAAGGGAAACAGGCAAAGTTTGAGGCAGTGTTGGAATGGGAAAGACATCTGCACCTGGAGGCTATTCTTCTCAGCCTCGGGGGGCCACCAGAGGCCTGCAAAAGGAAGAGATGAAGCCCCTTAACCCATCCTCTCTGAAGCAAGGGGGAGGGAATGTTTGGGTTTTTCCCTCCCGTTCTCTTCTCCCTTTGCCAGCGGGGCCTCCCAGCCCTCAGGACTGAAAGTCCCCCAATCATGAGCGTGCCCGTGGGTCTGCCTTGGGCCAACAGGAAAACCCGCTCCTCCCTTGAACCCACCTTGTTGGCCTGACACAGACCCTCATCCAAGCCCCAGAAAATATCCGTGTCTTTACTGAATCCCTTGCATACCCCCCTCCTTCCCACGCCACCTCCAGACGCGGCGCCACTGTGGTGTCCCTCCCCAGGATAAATTCCCCCAAAGTGCCGTCGGCCCAGAAAACTAGGTTGTGCCGCTCACCACGCTCGCCTTGTGCCCGGCATCTCGGCCGCCCCCTCCTCAGCCGCGGACAGCCCACTCCGCCCTCCGGGGTACCCTGCAGCCCAGGTGCCCCCACGACCCCCAAGACTCACCCAGAAGAGCATGTTGAAGAAGAAGAGCAGGTATTTCACCAGCGGGCTGACGAAGGAGAACTCATCCCTGTAGGCGGCCGGCGCCCCGGCTCTCCGCGCCATGGTCCCGCCGCCGCCGCCCCCGGGGGCCTATTTCCCAGCGGCGGCCGGCCGGCCTGCGCGCCCCGCGCCCGGGGGCATGAGCCGCGCCACCGCGGGAGCCCGAGCGGCGGGAGCTGCGCCGCGGCGGGAGGCGCCCGAGCAGTGTATCTGGGAGCCGCGCGGGCAGGGAAACGACGCCGCCACCGGAGCCGCCGGGAGTCGCCGGAGCCACCGCGGGCGGCGTGAGCGGCCGAGACTCCGCGGCGGCCGCAGGACCAGCCCGGCCAGCCCGGCTCCCAGGAAACCTGGCCCGCCCCCGGCCGCCCATTGGCGCGGCTGCCGAAGCCTGACTTCTCATTGGCCCGTGGCTGATGTCACTAAGTATCCAGCCATCCCTCTCCACTGAGAGTCGGGGGAGACACCTGTTCTGTGAGGGACAACTTGTTAAAGGGTCAGCGGTTCTGCTTCCCCCACTCCCCGAGAAGGAAAGCATCCAGGCTGCAGCTGCTCAAAGGAACAAGAATGGGGAGAAGGAATGCAAACTGCAACCCGCACCCACGTCCTCTACCCAGTTGCTGTGCACATATGCAAACACACATACGTTAAAATCAACAAGTACGCACACCATGTGTTGAGCAATGCGCGGAAAGCTTTGGGAACACAAGAGAATAGAGATAACCCCGGGGGATAACAGCAAAATCAGAAAGATAAAACTAACCTACCCATAACAATTATACTACGTAACAGTAAATACAATCCTGTTTAGTAACTCTGTATTGTAAATACTTATTTCTAAAGCTCTATAACCCAATAGTGAAAATTTGGAGACATCACTGACAAGCTTGCCATCCTAATTCATTATTGTGTCAATCCCCCCCCATCTCCTTGGAGTCTTGGTCTACAGGCAGACACCGTTTTTAACATGCGGAGCTGACATACAGGTTGAGTGCAGTGTAGGTGGTGGACGCTGCGCTGGCTGTGATAAGTAACACAAACGTGAATCTCAGGGAGGGATCTGATTCCACCACCATTAGCTGCATGATAGCTGCAAACTACTTAATCTCCCTGAGCCTCAGTTTGTTTAATGTTAAATGGGAGAGTCCTGGTCTAATGATATTAATATGCGGATTAAATGAGATAATGCAAGTCGATCACTTTGCACGTGGATGGCACACAGAAGGGCTCACTAAATGCAGCATGGAATTTTAACAGAATTTAGAATCCAGCATGGAAATATGAAAACTGCACAAATAACTATATACATTTGGTGGAAGGTTAGTGAAGATATCATGGCAAGGGAAATTAGGGGAGCAAGAGATTTAGAACAGCAGAGATGGAGAAGCATAATCTAGGTGAACAAAAAAAGGGTGAGCCAAAGCCTGGAGGTGCAAAAGCACATGTTGTATTCTGTGAAAAATAAACAGACGGCTTTGGCTGGAGCATAGAGTATGCTTACTATAGCGGTGGAAGATAATGCTGACTGATGCCAGTACGTATTGAATTGTGTTAAAATTGTGGAAGTACTTGAATATCAGATTGAAGAGTTTGTGCTTAATTGATTTGGAAATAAGAGTATTGAGGAAGGGAATGATATAAAACCTGCTGTTTTCAGAAAGAGGCTGGAGAGAGAAAGGTTTGTTAGGAGCCCACTATTAACAGTCCAGATAATCAGAAATTAAGATCTGATTTAGGGGTAATAGACAATAATAGATTGAGGGGAGAGGAGATGAGTGAAGCCATTGGGAAGACAGAATCTCTAGGGCTTCGGCTATGGTGGGGAGTAGGTGTAACAGGAGAGCCTGGAGTGGGGGTGGAAGAAGTGAGCCGTGGCCAGGTTACTGGGAGATTGTCCATTAACAGGTTAGAAGATCACTTGGAGACCAGTTTTATTATGAAGGGTGTAGAATGGACAGAAACCATTTTATAAGAGGTCAAGGAGTGAATGAATAGGTATCCATTTTCAGATGTTGGAGGGGTGAGGACAGAGAAATAGACCAGCCTGCTGAATATTTCTATTAGATGATCTTCCAGAAATCAGTTGTAATAGAGAAAGAAAGCAGCAGGCAGATCACCAAGAGCCAAGGAAAAAATGGGTGGCGAAAAGGAAGCTGTGGATGAAGACTATGGACACTTCTATCTAGAGGTTTGCAGGTTACAGGAGCTTTCAGGGACCTCATAGTAAAGGGAAAGTTCTCTCTTAGCATATAAGAGATCTGACATGTTTGTAGGGGAAAAAATGTAAGTCAGTAAAAAGGGATTGAGATGGATAATGGATGGAACAAGGTTTTGGAATTAATGGGAAGAGATAGGATCAGGAGTCAAAGTGATGACCACAATGTCCATAATGTGGAAGTCAAGGATGACATCCATATGGTAGGGAGCCAGGCATCTGTACAACAAAGAATGAGGAAACTCTCTATGCACTGAGTTGGAACAATCTCCAAGATAAGTTATTAATTGCAAAAAACGAAGTGAGGGGCTGGGCACGGTGGCTCACACCTGTAATCCTAGCACTCTGGGAGGCCGAGGCGGGAGGATCACTCGAGGTCAGGAGTTCGAGACCAGCCTGAGCAAGAGCAAGACCCAGTCTCTACTAAAAATTAAAAGAAATTAGCCAGACAACTAAAAATATAGAAAAAATTAGCCGGGCATGGTGGCACATGCCTGTAGTCCCAGCTACTCGGGAGGCTGAGGAAGTAGGATGGCTTGAGCCCAGGAGTTTGAGGTTGCTGTGAGCTAGGCTGACACCATGGCACTCTAGCCCAGGCAACAGAGCGAGACTCTGTCTCAAAAAAAAAAAAAAAACAACAAAGTAAGGGACAGTATATATAAATATATTACATTCTAATTAAGAAGAGAGAGGGAAAAATAAGGAATGACATTTGTATTTACTTGTATCTGCCTAAATAAACTCTGGAAGGAAACGTAAGACACTAAGAAAAAAGTTTCCATACTGGGGTGGGAATGAGAACTAAGAGAGGAGAGTGACTTTTTGCTGTGTACCATTTTATTTATTCTGATTTTACAACATGGAGTGTATTAACTATTCAAAATGAAAAAATTACAAAAATTGAAAAATCGAAAAAAATTTAAATGTTGAAAAAAATTACATTCTTATTATGGAATGCTACACAATCATTTAAAATAATGTAGAAAATATATGTACTGACTTGGGAAAAGGTCCATGATCTAGGAAGTGTAAAAACCAGGTTGTAGAATAAAGTATGTAAAGTGTCTGATAACCAGGGAATGGTTCCAATTTATTTCAGGTCATCAGAAGGTATTTCAATTCTTTGGACTATATGATGTGGCCATTTAAAATGGAACTCAAAAAGATTATGTAATATATATAAAATTTTAACAATATAAGCATATCCCCAGTAAAGAAATATGTGCAAATTTCTAGAGAGATGATGAAAATGTAAATGTAAAATCAGTTGCATTGATGTGGTGGGATGTGTAGCAATTTCTAACTTTAAAAATGTATTTAATGTTATTATACATGATTATGAAAAGAATTAAAATATTTGAATGATATTTCTGTAAAGAAAAAATGTGAGTCATGTTGCTGGAGCTAAATTGGCAAGAAGGCATGTTTGAAGAAAAGAGCAGTGGCAAGGTGTAGACTGGGAGCCTTAGGAAGGAGTTCTAGGTAGAGCAGGGCAGGAAACCCAAGGCAGCGATGGCCCAGCTGGAGTGGCTGATGGCTGTGGTGATCCCAGTTAGCCAGGCTGGTGATTTCCTTCAAAAAGCACATAGTAGCGTGGAGAGCCTACAGTGAGACCTACAAATGCTGGCACCTGCAAAGAACCAAGTGGTTCTGGGATGGTTTGAAATGCTCCATTGATCTAGGTGGGATCTAGGATTGTAAGAGAACTAACGGCTGGTATGTGAGTCTGCGAGGTTTATCTGCATCATTCTCTCTGTTTAGTGAATTTTCTTTCTTTCTCTTTTTCTTTTTTTTTTGTGTTTTAACTTTTTATTAACATATAACATACTTAGAAATTGTAGCATTCTCTCTCTGTTTTTTTTTTTGAGACAGGGTCTTGCTCTGTTTCCCTGGTTGGAGCGCAGTGGTGTCATCATAGCTCACTGCAACCTCAAATTCCTCAGCTCAAGTGATCCTCCTGCCTCAGGCTCCCAAGTAGCTGGGACTACAGGCATACACCACATGCCTGGCTAATTTTTCTGTTTTTTGTAGAGACTGGGTCTTGCTCTTGCTCAGGTAGGTCTCGAACTCCTGGCCTCAAGCAATTCTCCTGCTTCGGCCTCCCAAAGTGCT
>NW_012155396.1:4304184-4306700 GCF_000956105.1 Propithecus coquereli | reverse complement strand
AGCAAGACCCTGTCTCAAAAGAATAATAATGATTATTATTATTTAAGCAAAAGGACAGGCTGAAGTAGGAAAAGAAAGATGATTTTTTAAAAACTTTATATCACCGTATCAAATATATATATATGTAAAGAGAATGAGAATGAAAGTACAATGAATTCCCTTGAACCCAACACCCGGCTGCAGCAATCATCAGTTTGTGGTCATTCTTATTTCATCGCCACTCCCACTTACTGCCCCCATCACAGGATTATTGTGAAGTAAATCCGTGGCATCATGTTGTTGCAAAAATGAAGATATTTTCAAATTATGTGTTAATATTTATTAGCCATCATTATTACATTCTTAACTTTACATCTAGGCAGGATTTCAGGCATTTTTCTTGCCCTGCAAGTTTTCATGACACGTATCACATATGATAGAAACAATTAATTATTAAAACTGTTTTCATTATAGCAACTGCTATTGATTATTTCCTGATCTCTTTCAGGAACTAACTCTGTGGGCAGGAAAAAACCCTGACTTTCAACACATGGCTGCTTTAACAGCTCTGATCTATTTTAATCGCAATGATGGGTGAAAAGGTGATGTGAATACTATGTTTGAAACTCATGCTAATGGTCATGCTGATGATGATAGAGAAAGAAAAGCAACCATAGATGTAATCAAACACTGCATTTGCTCAGTCATATTGAGACTTTATAGCTATACACTGACAGCTATCAAAACAACATTTGTTATTGAAATTTCTGCAAGAAAACTGTTATTACGAGTCCAAAATTCTCCAGTTCTCAATTCCTTTTTTTTCTCGTTAAGATGTTATTCTTGAAGAAATCATTTCATAGGTTTTCTCGATGATTGAGAAGAGAGTAAACTGCACATTGTGAGAGTGAGGACTGTCTGGCTCACCTCTGTACTCTGCAGTGCTGGCATGTAGCAGGTGTTCCATAAACATTGTTGAATGGATGAGTGAACAATTCAGTTATCGCTGAGTAGATCGTAGCTGTGATAGCAGTAGTCTCTGTATGTGTTAATCATGATAAGAGAATATAAACTGATACATTTTAAATATGTTATTCGGGGAAAGAATTTATTTACACAAAATAGAGCCTTATGACCAGGTGGCACCTGTAATATATTCCTGAATGAGAGGTTAGTGTTACTCATTAACCTAGTCCACCTTGTCTTCTTGGCATCCATAAATATCACTTTCAACCATACCTAACTTTCAGATAAAGACAAAAGCAAAATCATACTGTCACCTAACAAAACAGTAATGCAACTATCCCTTGTACAACAGAAAGCATACCAACCCTCTTCCCCAAAAAGGATAGAAAGTCTCCTTATTCATCTTTGAGTAGTGTTCATCTTCTTTTCTACATGATTCACATTCCTCCTTTCATGTCCTTATGCAACTCAAATACTGAGATGTAAGGTTAAACACCATTAACACATTTTATGTTAGATTGTAGAAGAATGGGAGAGGAGAATAGAAAAAAATTGGTAAATATAGACACAAATATATTCATATCAAAATAAGGAAAAAATATTCATAGCTATTGCACCTGGTTTCTGCAACTGGTCACATGGTTGCAGTTGGTATTTGTAGCTGCCTTTGTCCACTACTGCGTTCCTTTCGCCCTCAGCACGCACCTCAGCTAGTTGCGATCTGATGGAGAGATTCACACCTTCGTTCCTAAAGGATCTGGTCCTTTAATGGTCCTGATTACATGGGATATGGTAATCGTTCACTATTTAATCATATAGTATGTGTGATTCTAAGTGTATCTAACAAACATCCGGGAAATAACCTGCAATACAGATATACTCCTCCTGTCTTAGCCTGTTTGGGCTGCTACAACAAAATACCTTAGCGTAGTTTATAAACAACAGAAATTTATTTCTTATGGTTTATTTATTTCTTATTTCTTATGGTTCAAAAGCAGCAAAGTTCATAATCAAGGCACTGTCAGATTCAGTTTCTTGAGGGCCAGCTTTCTGGTTCATAGGCAGTGCCTTCTTGCTGTGTTCTGGCAGAAAGGACAAGATAGCTCTCTGGGGCCTCTTTTATAAGGACACTAATCCCATTTATGGGGGCTGTACCCTCATAATCTAATCATCCCTGAAGGCCTCACCTCCTAATACCAACACATTGGTGATTAGGTTTTCAACATATGAATTTTGGTGGGACACGAATGTTTAGACCATAGCACCTCCTTACTCCCGTTGTGTAATAGCATCTCAATTTCCCCTTATTAGTCAGGATCATCCTCCTAGCCAGTATGGTAACCTCCTTCTTTGCCTACTGATTCACTGCCATGAGGAGTTCAAAGTGGCCAGGAAGCTGTCTCAAGGTCCAATTTATTTTTTTATTTTATTTATTTCTTTTTTTGAGACAGAATCTCACTCCATTGCCCTAAGTAGAATGCCATGGCGTCAGCCTAGCTCACAGCAACCTCAAACTCCTGGGCTCAAGCGATCCTCCTGCCTCAGCCTCCCAAGTAGCTGGGACTACAGGC
>NW_012155396.1:4300194-4304134 GCF_000956105.1 Propithecus coquereli | reverse complement strand
GCTGTGAGCTAGGCTGACGCCACGGCACTCACTCTAGCCCGGGCAACAGAGTGAGACTGTCTCAAAAAAAAAAAAAAAACAATAACTTCTAGTCCAATAAGGAAGACAAAATTGGGTAAGACTATTCTGAGCCTAAAAAGAATTAATAACTTAAGAAAGCCTAAACCAAGGGAATATTAAATCAGAATTATATTGGATTGTGTTCATTTCAAATTTATTAGACAATTAGAATATGATACTGTGCAGAATTGCATATATGAAATGGGAATATGATTGGCAGTGCTCAAAAAAGGAAGGCGGTAGGGTTCTTATGACATATTTAGAGGAAGCTTAGCAAATTTAGTTAAAATAAACTTAATAAAGAAAGCAGAACATTTGCTGAAACCACATAGGAAATTGTGTGCTCTCATTGAAGCTTGACAGTTCTCTCCCCTCCAGAGGGAGGTTGGACCCTCCTTGATTATATTTGAATTAAGTATGATATGTGTGGAGATTGGTACTGAACTGAAGAAAAAAAAGAAAAACCAAAACTAGCTACATTTACATTCCTGCCCAGCAAATGATTCAAATTTGTTTGGATTATTTGGTGGTGGTTCTTAAGATTTTCTGAGCATGGAGATCCCCTGGGAAATTTGTTAAAAGGGCAGATTTCCAGGTCCTAGCCCCAGTGATTCTGATTCTTAGTTGGGAGATCAGATTGGACAAATAGGCACTCTGGAAATTTGCCTTCTTAAACAAGCAGGCTGTGTAATTCTGAGGCACATCATCCATGGATAATACTTTGCAAAATTTCTCTAAAGGGCCTAGAAGGATCTAGTATCTTTCCTTAGGTAAGAATATGACTTGCACAATTAAAAAATGAGTTCTAGTTTAAAATAGGTTTGTTTTTTTTTTTAGACAGGGTCTTGCTATGTTGGCCGGGCTATTCTCAAACTCCTGGGCTTAAGCCATCCTCCTGCCTCAGGCTCCTGAGTAGTTGGAACTACAGGCATGCGCCACCATGCCTGGCTAAAATAGTTGTTGTTGATTTAAGTTTGTTAGGACTATATTCAACTGCAAGTAACAGAAAACACAACCAACAGTGGCTTATACAAACCAGTTTTGTTTTGTTTTTGTTTGCTTTTTGTCTCCGGCAATGAGAAGTCTAGGAGTATACTGTTCAGGTCTGATCCTTTGTATGCAAAGACTTAACAATGTCCTCAAAGAGCTAGGCTCCTATTTTTCTGCTACCCTATCTTAAGGAGCAAACTTCATTCTCATGGTCACAAGATGGCTGCTGCACATCCAAACATCACATCCACACTCCAGATGGGGGAAGAGAGAAGCAAAAAGTTCAATCCAGATACATTCATCCCTTTTACAAAGTATTCACAAATGCCTTACCAGCAACTTAGGCTAATATTTTATTGGCCAGAACTGAGTCACATCACCATCTCTGGGAAAGCAGTAAACATTGCTAACTAAATGTTAATATTTCCCCAAGGAAAAAAATTGGGGTTCTGCTAAGAAAGATGGTGAGAAGGAATATGGACAGGAAACTAGAACAATGTCTGTCACACAGTGTTTATTATATGTCAGAATGTCTATTAGAATATGTCTATATGTATTAATTCAGATGTTTGTGTGAGCCTAATGTGTGAGTTAAGGGCCACAGAATTGGTTATAAATTCATTCAATAAATATTTGTTTCTTCGCAAAGGCACGCAACGATGAATGAGCCACTATCACCGTCCTCGAGGAGCTAACAGTCTGGCTGGGGAATCAGACACGCATGTAACTCTAATGGAAACTTTTAGATGACCTACCATGTCCCCAGTTCCCCTTAACTGCTCCATCCCCATCCACAGAGGCGGTGGCTGTTTTGCACAATGTGATACTGCCCACCCACCATCCATCCCACCCCAGATAAGTCCTGCCCTAAACTTGGCCAATCAATTGCTTCACTTTTGAAAAGAGATAGTCACTCTTCGTGTGGCTTAACCTCTAACAGATAAACTTGGTAACTGAGGGACACCCACATTTTTTGGCATGGGGACTAGGGAGCAAAAAAAGTTGATTTTCAGCAGGAGAATGAACCAGTCACCCAGAGAGGATCAGGGACGAGAGATGGTTGAAGAGTCTGCCCACCTCCTCAGTTAGTCCTTCAGGCTCAATTGGCTACTTGCACATGCGTCTCGGGAGTTTCTTTCTTATTCTTTTATTAATAACAGATTTCCTGTTCAGCTAGTTTAAGTGAGTTTCTCTTTCTTTCAACCAAATAATACTTATTAATACAACAGCAAACTGTATGATGCAATAAATATTACAATGGAAATATAAGCAAAGTTCTGTTGGCACAGGAGGAAAAGAAACCTTGACATTTCCATTCCAGAAGGGAAGTGAGGCAGAATGAAAGGGAAAGAAAGAGTTGGAGAGAAGTGGCATTTGAGCTGAACCTAGAGGAATGAGGGGGATTTTGCCAAACAGAGAAAAGGGGAGAGTGCATGGTGATCCACGGGTGTGCAAGTCTACGATCAGTGGGAGGCAGCCAATGGTCCCGTGTACAGGGTATGCGAAAGCAGTGGCAAGCAGTGAGGCTGCTGGGGGAGAAGACAAGCACGTCTGTTCTTGTCATCATGGTTACACGTGTTTAAATATGTGGCATAGCAAAATTTATGCTGAGAAAGATAGAAAAGAAAAGATCAGAGCAACTTGAAATAATAGGCAGAGGTAAATTGAAATAACTGAAGCGAATAATTTAAGCAGGCTGGAGTGTGGTGGCTCATGCCTATAATCCTAGCACTTTGGGAGGCTGAGGCAGGAGGATCACTTGAGGCCAGGAGTTCGAGAACAGCCTGAGCAAGAGCAACACCCAGTCTCTACAAAAAAATAGAAAAATCAGCTGGGCGTGGTGGCATACAACTGTAGTCCCAGCTACTTGGGAGGATGAGGCAGGAGGATCACTTGAACCTAGGAGTTTGAGGCTGCTGTGAGCTATGATGATTCACTGCACTGTAGCATGGGTGACAGAGCAAGACCCTGTCTCAAAAGAATAATAATGATTATTATTATTTAAGCAAAAGGACAGGCTGAAGTAGGAAAAGAAAGATGATTTTTTAAAAACTTTATATCACCGTATCAAATATATATATATGTAAAGAGAATGAGAATGAAAGTACAATGAATTCCCTTGAACCCAACACCCGGCTGCAGCAATCATCAGTTTGTGGTCATTCTTATTTCATCGCCACTCCCACTTACTGCCCCCATCACAGGATTATTGTGAAGTAAATCCGTGGCATCATGTTGTTGCAAAAATGAAGATATTTTCAAATTATGTGTTAATATTTATTAGCCATCATTATTACATTCTTAACTTTACATCTAGGCAGGATTTCAGGCATTTTTCTTGCCCTGCAAGTTTTCATGACACGTATCACATATGATAGAAACAATTAATTATTAAAACTGTTTTCATTATAGCAACTGCTATTGATTATTTCCTGATCTCTTTCAGGAACTAACTCTGTGGGCAGGAAAAAACCCTGACTTTCAACACATGGCTGCTTTAACAGCTCTGATCTATTTTAATCGCAATGATGGGTGAAAAGGTGATGTGAATACTATGTTTGAAACTCATGCTAATGGTCATGCTGATGATGATAGAGAAAGAAAAGCAACCATAGATGTAATCAAACACTGCATTTGCTCAGTCATATTGAGACTTTATAGCTATACACTGACAGCTATCAAAACAACATTTGTTATTGAAATTTCTGCAAGAAAACTGTTATTACGAGTCCAAAATTCTCCAGTTCTCAATTCCTTTTTTTTCTCGTTAAGATGTTATTCTTGAAGAAATCATTTCATAGGTTTTCTCGATGATTGAGAAGAGAGTAAACTGCACATTGTGAGAGTGAGGACTGTCTGGCTCACCTCTGTACTCTGCAGTGCTGGCATG
>NW_012155396.1:4292648-4297439 GCF_000956105.1 Propithecus coquereli | reverse complement strand
ATCTTCATGCTCTGTGACCACTTACATACCTCTGACACATACGACTTCCCCGGACCTTGTCACTAATTTTCCAGTCATATTACTTCCGTGTCTCTGACTATGCAACCAAATCACTAGCCTCTGTCCATGAGTCAGTCTAAATATGTACTTCTGTTCATTTCTCTTTTCAGGCATGGTGAACAACCAGGGACACTGCTTGAAACTCTTCCCACTGGGGGGAATTTCCTTCATATTATCCTCAGGGCCTCCTTGGAGTGAAGCTATAGTGCTGCAACCATTCATTTTTTAATAGGGCCAGCTTACCACACTGAATTGTCTGTAAACTAACCTTAACTTTTTAATTCCTTAGTCAACTGGTCATAGGGAACTCCCCATGAAGTTGCTGCAGATGCCATAGGAGGAGGAGGCAGTGTGGCAGGAGTGTGGGCACGGGCATCTGTGCTACTTGCTCATGCAAATTACTTGTGTCTTTAGGATCTGCTTTAGCTCAATCTTCCAATCTTGTATATAACACTTCCATTTGCTGGTGGATGGCTGCTGTGCTTGCCAACTTTATGGCTTGCAGGATGGACAGCTCAAGTCACATGGTAACTTGGTAGATCATGACCATGTATTCAATCTTTACTGAGCCCCAGTAGCAAGTCAGAGCCATTTCTCAAAAGGGGAGTCATTATCTGCAGAGGATGGTACAGCTTTGCTCCAAAATCCTAAGGATTGATGCTGTGATTCACCTATAGGGGTCTGCTGAAGGCTTCATACAGCATTTCTACATGTCATGGATACTTCAAGGACCATGATATCTGCCGGGTCATATGGCAAGGGGCAGAGGAGCTTGCATGGCTACCTGGACCTATTACAGAGCCTTCTCTTGTTCTGGGCCCCCCTCAAAACTGGCAGCTTGTCAAGTCACTCAATAAATGGGTCAGAGTAGCACTCTCAGATAAGGTATATGTTGCCTCCAAATCCAAAGAAGTTCCCTAGGTATTGCACCTCTTTCTTAGAGGTAGGAGGGACTAGGTGGAGCAAACTGTTCTTCATCTTGGAAGAAGATGAAGGGTTATCTCAAATGCCCCTGACCACTGGATCCCTAGAAATCTGAGGTGGCAAACTGTCGAAGTTTTGTGGATTTATTTCCAACCCTTTAGCACACATGTATATTACCAGTGTGTTCACAGTAGGTGCTACTTCCTGCTCACTGAGTCCAATCAGCATGATATCATCAATGTAATGGATCAGCACTATGTTCTGTGGAATGCAAAGGTGATCAAGGTCCCTACAGACTAGATCATGACACCATGACATGATGCTGGAGAACTGATATAGCCCTGAGATAAGACAGTCAAGGTGTTTACCAGTCTTGCTGGCTGACAGCACACCTCATGATTAAGTTTCCATTAAACTGCTTTCATTCTCCAAGATCCCTTTATCTTAGGCTAAATAAGCAAGTCAAATGGGGATGTGTTAGGAATCATCACTGCTGCATTGCTCAAGTCTTCAATAGTGGCCTGAATCTCAGGAATGTGGTATTGCTTTTAGTTTACTAGATTGGTAGATAGAGGCAGTTCTAAAGGTTTCCACTGGGCCTTTCCTACGATAACAGCCCTTACTCTATGAATGGAGAAACCAGTCTGGGGATTCTGCCAGGCACTGAGCATGCCTGTGCCAATCATACGCTACAGACCTAGGAAAATACTAGAGGGTGGTGTGGGAACCCACTGGGCCCACTGTGAGATAAACCTGAGCAGAACTCCATGTATCAGTTGACAACCATAAACCCCTATTCTGACTAGTGGGCCACAGTGGCATTTTGGGAGTTCAGGAATTAGTATTAATATCAGCTCAGAGCCAGCTGCAGTTTTCCCTAAAGCATTTATTTCCCTGTTCCCAATGCACAGTCATCCAGGAAAAAGCTGCAGTTCCTATTAGAGATAGCTGACAAGAAAATGTATAGTGTAAGTTGTTGACCGTGTAGCAGGTCCTTTCTTCAAGGGAACCTGGATTCCCCTTCATGCACAGGGTCCTGGGTCTGTGAACTTACTCCAGTGCGGTAACTGGTTGAAGCGCTAAGATTACCTATCGTGGTGATTCATGTTAGACGTCTGTTACCAGACTTGGAGCTTTTCCACTCAGACAAATGAAGTAAGACTTTAGTTGGCTGCCCATCTATTTCGGTTCTAGGAACACTATGATCAACTAGCATGCCAAAGATCTCTGCGAGTCAGACTATTTTGATTATTGTTTTGGTTCCACTTCCCATTACAATAACCACATTGCATTATCTTTGTCAAGTAAGTGCCACCGCTTGGTCCTTGCCACTCCAGAATCCCATCATCCCCACCGAATTCAGGGAGCCTGGTTTAATGATAGTAATTCTGACCGTGGCTGCTGGCCCACAGAGAACAGCGCCACAGAGTTCATTAAGAAAGCTAGAGTTTTCCTTACAAATATGTTTCTCACTGCCTTGGGGGCCCTCCTGGGGGACGTAGTAAAGGGTGGGTGATCACATCTTATGTGATAAATCTACTCTTGCTTTTCAATATCCTTAAGCCTTTGGAAACTTTCCTTTTTGGCAGTAGTTCTCTACTGAAGGTGATTTTGCCCCCAGAGACATTTGGCAATGTCTGGAGATACTTTTGGTTGTCACAGCTAGGTGGGTGCTACTTGTATCTAGCGGGTAGGGGCCAGGGCTACTGCTAAATGGGGCCAGGACTAGGATGAGGTGAGTGAGGCATCCAGGGCACAAAATGAGATAGCTCACTCACTTCACTCTGGTCTCAGTCCTGCTGCTAAACACCCTACAAGGCACAGAACAGCCCCCCACAACAAACTGTTATGCTACGTCAACTTAAACAACAGAGAGGGACTCTTTAAAAGAAAATGATGTTTATTCGTGAATGGGCATTGAGTGGGAATATATGTGCCATAGTAAACTATGTGCATATTCAGGGAGGTAAAGGAAGACAAAGAGTTTTAAAGGAAAAATGAGGATTACATAATTGTTTCGAGATAAGTATCCTTGGCTACAAGGATCAATAACAAGGGTGGCACCAGTCTAAGGTTGGACAGGCAGTTGCTGGGCGGATGTCCTCACAGAAGTATTTTTTTGTGTAAGGTTGTGGTGGCCTTTGTGAAAGTTTGGTTTTTGCAGTCTTTTGTGGTAGTTCTTGTTACCAGGCATTTGTAGGTAAGAACCTTCCTTTCATGGCCTATTTGTCAGGGTTCTTAGCACAAGTGACTCCACATTGATTCTGACAACTTTCACAGTTAACAGTGCCAAGATAGAGAAATTCTGCTTTATAGTACGGCAAGGAAACTTCATTCACTCTAGGACACCTTTCAGTCCAGATTTCAGTTAACTAACCAAACAAACTACCAGAGCCATTTCTAGCAACTTGAGCTAACATATTAAATCCAGAATTTCTGTCTAGTGAGCTCATAGCAATAAATGTGGCCTGGTCCAACTTATATTTCTTTCACCCTGATCCTATACTCTTAGAATCTATGCTCACACATATTTCCAGGTTGATATATTAATAAATTAGTTGATATGAATTGTTGAAATAAATTGGTAAATTCATGCAAGGGGCTGTACATCTGTGAACTTGTTCCAGTCTGGGAATTGGTTGGTATAAATTGGTAAAATAATGCTGTTCTTCACAGGTTACACTTTGTACCTCATTCTGTGGGGCCTGCTGTAACTCGAATCTCATAGGTCTAGAAGCAATGAGAAGTAGTGGGGATGGGTCCTTAAGAGGACCTGCAGCCCCTTGCAAAGCATCTGCCTCAGGGAAAACCATTATGGGTTCTTCAAGCAAGAAAAATCTGTCACAAATTCTTAATGGAATGACATGGGAAGAATAAATAGAAATATTGAAGTATAATTGAATTTTACATTTCAAATGTGATCAGTTCTTTATAGATATGATTTCTTTACATAAAAATAGAAGCAATTTGTCTCTTTTTGAGAGAAGTTGGACACATATTGGGTTTCATAGACTACATTAACTCTATTAAGAAATTCATATGTTTGTGATAGCAGTTGCTGGGGTAGAAATTACCACGGGCAATTTTGACCACAATTAGTCTTGGATTTTATGTCATGTTGATTATAGGAGAGTTGTGACTCACCTTTTCAAGGTGATGTATTTGAAATAGGATACTATTCTCTGCAGTGCTTTTGGTGGGTGCTCACCATGGATGAAAACGTGTGATAATAGGTTTAAACTACGTAGCCTGTGAAAAGAATTTGGATCCTTGCAGCCAGAATGAAGCTATGCTTAAAGGAGTGTGAATGTGAGCGACCAAGCCCCGCCTAATATACTGTTTAAAAGCAAGTTTAGCCCATGTTTCTCAACCTTTCAATACCTTGCACTTTATATGTTAATTCATTTAATCCTTTCAATGTTGACATGAGATAGGTACAATTAGTATCCTCACTTTACAAATGAAGAAACTGAGGGAAACAGAGGTTGTCTAACTTGCCCAAGGGTATACAGACACAGCCAGGAAACCATAGAGTTTGGGTTTAAACCCAGATAGGCTAGCTCTGGATCTGTGCTCGTAACCACTGATCCTTACTTCCTCTCACAGGAAAAGTGTATCTGCAGAAGCAGAGACTTGGAATTGACCAAGTCTAGGAAAGATCCAGAGTCTGACTCTGAGAAAAAGAAAAGAAGCTGACGTTTCCAGGCTGTACTCAAGTCTTCATATAGCTCACTTAGGATTACATATGATTTCATATTTACATATGAAAAGTGGCAAAGAAATGATATTCTAGCCAGGTGCAGTGGC
>NW_012155396.1:4286631-4292048 GCF_000956105.1 Propithecus coquereli | reverse complement strand
CAGGCTGGTCTTGAACTCCTGAGCTCAAACAATCCACCTGCCTCAGCCTCCCAGAGAGCTAGGATTACAGGCGTGAGCCACCGCGCCCGGCCTCTGGAAGAGTTTTAAACAATAAGTTCTAACTCCACCAGATGAGAAGCAAATGTACTGCCCAGGAAGAGTCCTGCAAAACAGAAAAACTTTAAGACAAGCCTAAAGAGTAGTTGCAGACTTGTCGCACATTAGATTCTTTGGATGGACAGTTGAGTTTTCTCTGTTTCACAGCGTCTTAAAAATGTTTAATTTGAATGCCTTTAGCTTGGGCTTACACCTTCCAATTAGCCATCATCTTCACCACTCCTAGTTACAAATTCCTAGTTACCTTCCTAGCCCTAACAGGCACTGAAGATTACAGTCTCAGTGCTAAAACTATTCCTATGTTCTCATGAAGAGCAGGATGCATAGAGGGAGATAGAGATCATTTGTCCTGCTAGAGTGATACAGCCAATGAAGAATGGTTCAAACTAATTAGGGGCACATTGTTATGGGGATGGGACTAGGGAGAGGTAAGGTTTACAGGACAGGAACATACTGTAGAGGAATCTAAAAAATCTAACAAGTTGTAGGAATGGTGAAAAGATGATCTCAATGAACATGTGAATTGGCAAAAGGCCCTGGGAGATTTTGAAGGTCTACGAATCAGCAAATGAGTGAAGTTTCAGGTTCTTTTGTGCTCACTCATGAAGTCAAAAGCAGTGAGGTCTGTTAGACTCCAGTGAAAAATTCCCATTTTTTTCAGCCTCCACCGACGATGGTGTTGTTCTAGATCACAGTGGATAGAGGAGACTCACCACGTAGAATTGAGTGCGGTGGCAGGAAGCAGCCTCATGTGCAAAGGTGAAGAGGTGAGACCATGTGTGCAAAACCAGAACGAACTGTATTGAGGCGGAGCAAGAAACAAGTTTGGCGCTGATTGCGAAGGACTTCAAAAGGCAGGCGGAAGAGTTCAGATTGTTTGATGGGGGAACAAATAAGGTTTGTTCTGTTACCTGAAGCCCTGGAGTGCCTTGGAGATGTTCTTGTAGGATATCTGGAACTGGAACATGAGCAAGAGGTCAGAAGAGCAGCTGTAGATGCAGAGGGCAGGAGGCAGCGAAGGGAACAAGAGGGAGGGAGGTTGCCTTTTTCTGCAGAGTGGGGTCTGGTCAGAGAGGAAACTGGTCAATCCAGTCAGGGAAAGCAGAATGGTTTGGTGCAGTTGGACTGGAGCCTGGACTGCAAACCAGAGTGCTGGGAACATTTCCTGCAGGAGCAGTCTCACATCTGTATAGGGGGAAGGCCACTGTCCACTTTTGTGTCATTTGAGGAGCTCCATATAACTTCCCTTCTACTTCTTGCCCTCACCAGCTTGCCTGAAATTCCTACCATTCCCTAATCCCCATTGTTGTTAGATTAAGCTGTGGAATTGCTTTTTATAATGTAAATATTAAAAAAAAGAAACAAAGAAAAGAAAATGCAGATATTTCTGGGTTGAATACCCAGCCCAATACCTGTGCTTAGTAGTTAAACATCGAGACATTTATTTTGTATGCCCTCCCTTCAAGCCACCAGAAATCAAAGGATGACAGAGCTCCAAGAGAATCTCATGTGTTTGAAATTCAGCCACTCTGATTTTAGGGTGAAATTATTTCAAACACTTAAATGGGTAGCACTGAACCCTCGTTCATTATTTTTCCAAGCCCGGCACCTCTTCCTCCTTCTGATACCAGCACACTAGATTTCTTTTGGGGAAACCATCCCACCTCCCATCTCAGGCTAAGTGAATATGGCAGAGATCTACCCTTAGGTCCCAGAGTTGGAGCACTGGACTTTGTTCTGACCAATCAGAGCCCAGGGATGACGTGATCCAAGTTGGTCCAATCAGAATGAAGGCTAGAATTCGGTGGGAGAGGAGACCATTCCTGAAAGAGATTCCCTCTCTCTCTTGCTGGGACCCCTAGCATTACAGATGACTTGCTGTCACTGGGGGCCACCACAAGGATCCTGAGCAAGAAGATAATAGCAAGGAGAGGCAGGGCTGAGAGATGGGGTTAAACCAAGTCCTAATGACATTGTATGAGCCACAGATCCGATGGTGCCTGAAAGAAGCCCTATCCTTAGACTTTTCAGTTATATGAGTCAATAAAATTGTGTGTTTGTTGATCTGGTGTTTTGTTTTGTTTTGTCTTGCCCGAGTCAGATAAAAATGGATTTTCAGTTGCCTTGCAACTGAAAAACTACAAACTGGCGCAGCATTCCGCCAAGTTGTATGCTGTGCTCATTAACCAGGTTCACCTTTTCTTAGGAATTCATCCCACATACAAGATCACCATCCTAGCCAGTTCTAGGATGCTTGTTTTTACAGCTTAGCTGCTGACTCTTGCCTTACCTCTGGCAATTGCCTATGACCTCCTTTCAGCAGCTCCAGCAAGGAGAAGCACAATGGGGCTCCTTTAACGGTGATTCCAGAAGTCTGGTTATGTGGACAGCAAACCATCATTAACTGCGGTAACCACTGCTGGCCTGGGCAGTCCTGAGACAGGTGATCCACCCCATACTGTGGGCAGCTCTTCCCACAGTGCTTAACCCCAGAAAAAACCCACTAACCAGTTCTTTACTAAGGTGGGAAATAACCCCAAGAAACCCAGCTCGCTAAGCCTGGGACAATCAGAAACGAGTCAGCCTTCTGGAGAAAACCGTTTGTCCCACAGTCTGTGACTCGCCATCTCTGCCAGGCCCCCGCCCCTAGCCCCCACGTCAGTAAGACCTATGCATTTCTTTTCAAGAGCATAATGGTAGCTTATATCTGAAAAGCAATGAATGCTGTACCTCTTTGAAAGTACTTGTGCATTCATTATCTCATTATCTCATCATTATCTCATCAGATTTGCTATTTTTTTCTTCAGATTCTTTTTTTTTTTTTAAAAACCCTCAAATCCAGCAGAGAAATTTTTTTAGGTGGCTTTCAATGAGCCTTGAGAAGAGAAAATCAGAATTCAATCCAAGAGCAAAGCTTTTCTAGAGACACAAATATAATCCTTCTCTCTCCTGCCAAAAATAACAAGGGGGCAGAGGCTAGATTCTAGAGGAAAGAACACTGAGTGGGAGTTGAAAGCTTTCTAGTTCCAAATCTATCACTAAGTAGCTGTGAGACTTGGACAAACCCCTGGATCTCTCTGCACTCCAGTTACTTCCTGTGGAAAATGGCAACATAGAGACTTCCTGGGGTCATTGGTTTTAATATTTCCTGAAGACCTTTAAAGCTCAGAGGTTTTATGGCTTGGCGAATTGAAGCGTCTGAAGGGACTGATTTATAAGCAAGTTGGCATGTTTTTATAAGCCCAGACACTTCTTTGGTGTGTGCAGAGGAGAGCCCCTGTCCAGGCTGTCAGGAGCCGTAGCACAGTGGGACCACACTGAGTGTGGCCCATTCCCCAGAGACTTCAAGGCCCTCCTTAGGCCTCTGACGGCAGTGGGAACTTGGTAGTGGTTGGTTGGTTAAATGAAGGGCAAGTGCCCGACCACTCACAAAGTGATACCTCTTAATAGATCAGGAAGCTCTGCCATCTGTGGGATGAGGGAGACACAAGCAGATGTCAGAGTAGTTATTAGAACGGAAGGTAAGTTGGACCCTGGCATTTTTGTGGAGACATGGCCTCTGTAGGGCTTGGCAGGCCAGCGTAGTAGGCCCTACTTAGCAGTATAGAGACAGGCCCGAGACATTTTTGTTGCCAAGTTCAACCTTCTCTTTACAACCATTTCTTCTAGCAGGTACTTTCTGCCCAGCAGGGAGCTGGGAGGTTCCCTACCCCCATGAGTCCGTTCTGTGTGCCTGTATTCTCCAACATATCCTGGCTCTTCCTTCCATTTCCAATGACTTCTTTGAGAAACTAGGATGTCAGTGGTCCATCGTATCTCACTAGTACCTGAATTATGCTTTCTCTGAGAGCAGGGACCACGAGCTGTCAGATTGCCCCCATCACATTCAGCACTGCTTTGGCTCTGGATGCTCCTTCAGCCTCTTCCTTTCCCCCCAACACACGCACACAATATTAAAATAACCAATTACCTCCACCACTAACAACAAAACCCCTAACCATCCCATTGTGTATCATGTCTTCTCAGGAAGTTTTTCTTTGTTCCTAAACTAATTCATACTAATGTGCTGATGGCTGCTCAGGCTCATTGCTTGTCCACCTGCCCTTCCACCGAATATGGATTTGTATTTTAAGAAGGGAATTTGGGCCCAGTTTGTAAAAAACGATCCCATTAGAAGAACAAATTTGTTTCAGAGTCCAGCATTTGACCTATGATGTGAGATATTTTCATCTTCATCCCTCAAATTACTGAGAGGAGTCTGGGTACTGGTGAGGTCAGAGTGACTGGTGAGCAGCCACCAATCAGGCCATCCCCTGCGCCAGCAGTGCCATCCTATTCACACTGTAGTTTCAGCATCCAGAACAAAATCGTACCACACAAAGCAATCTACAGATTCAGTATAACCCCTATCAAAATACCAATGACATTCTTCACAGGAATAGAAAGAAATAACCTTAAAATTTGTATGGAACGACAAGAGATCCCAAATAGCCAAAGCAATCCTCATCATGCCCTTTCTGCTCCCTAACACTGATTTGGTGGCACAGTAAACACCATGGCACCAGAAACCTTTGTTAGGTCTGAGGAATGAGCCTCATAGAGATTGGGACACTTGTGGGGACCCTGTAAGGAATCACTAAAAACAAAGAAAGAGAAAGAGGAATGTGAGGGCTGAAGCTGAAGGGAACCTGCTAACCAGTGAACCACAATCCAAGGCCTTCTGAGCGACATCGGTGGCTGAGTAGATTCCTACCGCTGGGTAGATCCTGGTGGACCTTGTTTGGCAACAAAACTGGAGCAGCCAGGCAGACTTTGTTCCTAACCTCACTTCTCTTATCATCAAGGGGCTTTATCATCATCTCCAGGCTTCTGAAACCTCACCACTCTTTCCCAGCTAATTACCCCAGAACAAGACATGGGCTAACACGGGCAGCAGAAAGGTTCTTTGCCTGTTTCTTGGACTCGCATACTTGCCAGCAACAATCATGACTGCCAGAACCAAGAGGGCAGAGCGAGTCTGGGTCAGCCTTGCTTTATGCAAAACTGAGATATGAACATCCAGATTTTTTCCCCCAAAGTGATACATTTGGGAAGTGATTACGTATTCGTTGCTTATTTCTTTTAATTTTTTGCATTCCAAAAGCATCTCTGGAGGGTTTCTTTAGCTTTTCTATGGCTTTGTTTTTAAAGGATTATTTTTGATATAAAATTATATAATCACATTACCAAAAAAATTGGAAAAAACTTGAGGAAAGAAAACAATCATACATGACTCCATCATCTTAATACATCTGTCACTT
>NW_012155396.1:4249597-4286166 GCF_000956105.1 Propithecus coquereli | reverse complement strand
AAAAAAAAAGTATACAATAAAAAGTAACAGTCACTCTCCTCCACTCTTGTCCCCAGTGACTACTGTTAACTCTTACGTATCTTACCAAAAAATAGCTTTTCATATAAAGAATGTGGCTGGGGACAGGGGTTGGCTTGCACTGTTGGGGGAAGGGGCAGGCAGCAGATCTGCTCCTGTTAGGACTGTGGTCACATGAACCACATGAGCAGCCCCTCCCTGGTGTCAGAATTACAAGATGTATTATAAAACTTGGAGCTGCCAGCGATGGCATTTCTGGCCATGTAGCTAAAATAAGAGAGGGAAACACTGGAGAAAGAGCCCCAATGCTATTAGAGATTCTGAATCTAGCTCTTTCTGAAGTTGATCCATGTCCTTGGTCTTCCATAGGTTGGTTGTTCAAACTTTCTCAGAATTTACAACCAATAAATTCCCTTTCTGCTAAAATTTATTTGACTAGGTATATATCATGTTCTAACAAATTAGCACATTCATCATAAGCATTTTTCTTTCTCTATTCAATCTTCATATCCATAATTTTTAAGGATAAATAAGAGCAACAAGAAACAAAAAAATTGGATCTTATCAAAACTAAAAACTTCTGAGCTTCAAAAGACACCATCAAGAAAATGAAAAGCTAACTCACAGAATGGGAGAAATTTGCAAATCATTTATCTGATAAGGGACTTGTATCTAGAGTATAGTAAGTACTCTTACAACTAAGTAATAAAAAGACAAATAGCCCAATTAAAAATTGGGAAAAGGATTTGAATACACATTTCTCCAAAGAAGATATACAAATGTCCAATAAGCACATGAAAAGATGCCACCTGTCATTAGCCACCAAGGAAATGCAAATCAAAACCACTGTGAACTACCGTTTCACAGCCACTAGGATGGCTGTATCAAAAAGACAAGTAACAAGTGTCAGTGAGGATGTAGAGAAATTGAAACTTTCATATACTGCTGGTGGGAATGTAAAATGGTGTAGTTGCTTTAGCAAACGGTCTGGCATTGCCTCAAAAGGTTAAACATGGAGTTACCAAATGACCCAGCAATTCCACTCCTATGTATATCTTCAAGAGAAATGAAAACATGTCTACATAATGCTTGTACATGAATGTTCATAGCATATTTTGAATATTCATAATAGTCAAAAAAGTGGAAACAACTCAAATGTCCATCAACTGATGAACAGATAAATAAAATGTAGTATATCTATAAAATGAAGTATTATTCAGTGATAAAAAGAAATGAAGTACTGAAACATGCTACAACTTGGATGAGCCTTGAATACATTATGCTAAGTGAAAGTCAGAAAGGACCACATATTCTGTGATTCCATTTGTATGAAACATCTAGAATATACAAATCCACAGAGACAGAAAGAAGATTTGCCTACGTATGGGAGCTTGGGGGAAGATGGGGAATAACTGCTATTGGAGGTGATGAAAATGCTCTAAAATTGTGGTGATGGTTGTGAAATTCTGTGAATAACTAAAACCATGCATCTTAGCACTTTATTTATTTACTTATTTTTTGAGACAGAGTCTCTCTCTCTCTCACCCTGGGAGTAGTACAGTGGCGTCATCATAGCTCACTGCAACCTCAAACTCTTGGGCTTAGGTGATCCTCCCACCCCAGCCTCTCACAGTGTTGGGATTACAGGTATGAGCCATCATTCTGCCATATTCCTCTATTATTAATACTGCTCTGTGTTTCATATCATTTAACAAATATTTACTGAGTATCAGATATGCTGGGAACATAAAAAAGTATAAGAGCACGTTATGGCCCAGCCAAGGAAGCAGCACCCATGCACAGAAGTTAGCTAATTGGGCAAAGTGACACATAATAAATGCTACTGAGTTCAGAGGCGGGCTTGCTGTCATGGGCTGGGCACTCTAAGGAAGGCTTCACTAAGGAGGTGAAAACCACTGACTATCGAAGGATCAATGGAGAGAAACAAAAATATATACAGCACAGTTATTATTTGTTGAGTACTTACCATCATGGGCACTATTCTAAATGCAGTATATAGAGGGTGGGACTTCCAAAATGGCAGAATAAAGAGTTAGGTGTGCAGGGCACAGTAGCTCACGCCTGTAATCCTAGAAATTTGGGAGGCCCAGATGAGAGGATCACTTGGGGCTAGGAATTTGAGACCAGCTTGAGCAACATAGTCAGACCCCCATCTCTACAAAAAATAGAAAAATTAGCCAGGCAGGGTGGTGTCTACCTGTAGTCCCAGCTACACAGGAGGCTGAGGCAGGAGGACCACTTGAGCCCAGGGGACTGAGGTTGCAATGAGATGTGATCACGCCACTGAATTCTAGCCCATGTGACAGAGCAAGACCCCGTCTCAAAAAAAAAAAAAAAAGAGTTAGGTGGACCCTCTCTGCAGCAAAACGACAACTTTACTGATAAAAATTATAAAACAAAACACAAGCATATAAAATCTCTAGAAATTGTTCTAAGGGCATACAGCAAATGGAGAACTATTTAGTATTATTCAAGAAAATCTAAATCTTGGTAAGAACAACCAGCATTTGAGCCATGACCATTCCTTTCCCTCTCCTCCCCCAGCTCCTTGTTATGGAAGCTCCACCTGAGAGCTGTATTCTCAATAAGAAGGTTCTTCCCAGCTCCCAGTCTCAGGCTACAGTTCCACCCAGGATGGGACAGGTTGTCAGGGTTTCATGCCCTCCCCAGTCCTCTGCACAGAAGCTCTATTCTAGGCAGAATCCATCTCCCTTCCCCCACCACCCCAATAATGGGGCAGAAACTCTATTCCAGGCAGGCAGGCTGAGGCTACTGGGGCTCCACTGCTCCCTCACCCAGCCAGCTTGTGGAAGTTCTATTAGGTTATTAAGTATGAAATGTCTGATTTCCTTAAGTACTAAGTTTAACAGTTGAAACTTCTGACGTTTCACTTTGACACTTCTTGTTTTATTGTTATTGTGAAGGTATATGCTCAGTCTTTCCAACACACGTTTTGACTTGTGATTATCTTTCAAAATTTTCTTAGAGCAATTTTTGTGAAACTACAGACGAGTCAAAAATTTGAGTTATTTTCAAATATGAGTCCTGTCGTGGAACCAATGCAGCACAGACAGCTCAAAACATCAACGAAGTGTTTGGGAAGGATGTGGCTAATGAACACACAGTACACTGATGGTTTGAGAAGTTCCGTTCTGGTGATTTTAATCTTGAAAATGAGCCACGTGGGCAATGTGAGACCAAGGTGGATAATAATGAGCTGAAAGCTGTAGTAGAAGCAAATCCATCTCAACCTGTGCATGAATTAGCAGCAAAGTTTGATGTTACTATTAATATTCCAACAATATTGGACCATTTGAAACAAATGGGCAAGGTAAAGAAGCTGGATAGATGGGTTCCACATGAATTAAATGAGCGTCAGAAGGGAAATTGTCTAAAAGCTTGCCTTTCTTTGCTGTCACGACATAAAGGCCAACCATTTCTACACTGTATTGTTATGTGTGATGAAAAATGGAGTCTTTTTGGCAATCACAAGTGTTTGGCAATGATTGGATAAAGGTGAAGTGTCGAAACACAGTCTAAAACCGAATATTCATGGACAAAAGCTACTGGTGTCTGGTGGTCCAGCGCTGGTATTATCCACTACAGCTTCATGAAACCTAGTCATTTGATTACAGCAGATGTCTACTGCAACCGCTTGGACAAAATTATGAGTATACTTGTGATTAAGCAGCTGAGATTGGTCATAGAGACAGGCCAATCCTCTTGCAAGATAGCGCTCAACCATATGTTGTTGCTCAAACTACAGAGGCTGGACTTGGAAATTTTCTGTCATCCACTGTGTACCAGACCGTGTACCAACTGACTCCCACTTCTTCCAGGCCTTGGACCACTTCTTGCAAGGAAAAATATTCAATTCTCAACAAGCTGTGGAAAATGCCTTTCATGATTTCATTACCACTTGCTCTCCAGGCTTCTTTGCTGCTGGCATAAACAAGCTACCATTAAGATGGCAAAACAGTGTCAATAGTTTAGGCCCATGTTTTGATTAATTGTATTGCTTCTTGTTTGAGATATAATAAACTACACTTTTGATTAGAAATTGGACATTTCATATTTAATGGCCTAATACAGCAGGCGGGGGCAAGCAGAGAAGATCAGTGGCTTCCACCAGTTCCCTGCTGATCACTTACAGAGCCAGGCATCACTCCAGGGAAGGTGGGGCCCCACCTCAAGTTCCAAGGCAGTGGCACAGGGGTTCTGCCCAGGAGGAAAGGCAGCCCATAAGGACAAAGAGCTTTAGAGCTCTGCTTGAAGACACAAACTGTATTTGAACAGAGCCTGGAGAACACTGCCAAAGGGTATTATGGAAAACAACAGAGATCTTGATGTAGAGCAATTAAGAGGAGGCTGGTAGCTCCATGATGCAGCAAAATGTCAGAGCAGCTAGAAATTTAATAGAGAACCAGGGAAACAGAAAGCAGAGCCCTCCTGGAAGCACATTCAACACTAGGGGTCAGGAAGGCTGTGCACATGTGCTCAGCTGCATGGGGCAGACTTAAAAATATTCCCAAGCCACACTCAGACCCATTAACACAGGGCAAAAGGCTCATTGGCACAAGGGCCTTAAACAGAACCTCTGACCAAACACTGACCAGGGCAACTTCTAGGAAGCCAGGCTTAAAAGCAAAATCATACTCATGCCTGGCAGTCAGAGAGACTATGGGAATGCCCAAAGCTGCACTCTCTCGTGAGCCATCAGAGAGGGAACCTCCAAGCTACTAGGCCCTGGCAAACCAAGGGGAAAAAGGATTTAAAGGGAGATATGATACCAATGTCTCATCAAACAGAGAATATCACTTACAATAACCAAAATGAAAAATCCACTAGAGGGACTCAGCAGTAGATTTGATCTGTCAGAACTAAGAATTAGTAAGTTTAAAGACTGATCAATAGAGATTATGAAATCATAAGAACAAAGAGGAAAAAAAAATGAATAAAAATGAACAGCGTCTCGGAGAAAGGTGGGACACCATTAAGTGCACCAACATATACATAAGGATAGTACCAGAAGGAGAGGAGAGAGAAAGAGACAGAAAAAAATATTCAAAGAAATAATGGCTGAAAACTTCCCATCTTTGATGAAAAACATCCAAGACATGGCCTGGTTTTTCCTTGTTGCTGACAGTAAAATGAGACAGGAAAGAAATAAATTGAGGAAGGAACCACAAATGGGTAATTTGAAAAACTCTCAGCTTATCCACATTGCAAAAGATGAGAAAGGGTGCCCTGGAGAGAACATCCAGGGTGTGCCCGGACAACTATATGCTAAAGAGATTAGACTTAGGGATCCGATCAACTATCTGAGCAGAAGCCAGGAATACAGTTATCCAGGAAGAATTTGTGAAGAGTCCTCGTGTCTAATGGCGTGAATTCCCTTGACATCACAGAAAACTGACAAGGTTTTTGAGAATTTTATACCGGCAGAAATACTGCCAGCCTAGACTGAATGGGACAGATGTGATAAAAGAAAAAAATGGAGGAAGAATGAGTCTGAAGACAGAGCCATGGATGCAGAGGCCAGGGAGGGCAGGGCCACGAGCTGAGAGGCAGGGCTACCACGGAGGGTCCCGAGGATAGAGCATCACCCCACAGAGGATTACTCTCAGGCTTCGGAACCTCTTGGAGTTGCCTTGCTGGGTTGTGAGCATGTTTTAGACAGTCACTCCCCTTTATTCCTTCCATTTCTCTCCCTTTTGGATTGGGAATGTCTCCTATGCCTGTCCCACCATTGTATTTAGAAAATAACTAATTTGTTGTCTAGGTTTAACAGGTCTATGGACAGAGAGGAATTTTCCCCCAAAATAACCATTCCCAGAGTCTCATGTATACCTGTTTAAATAATTTAGATGATGAGATTTGGGACTTTTTGAGTTGATATTTAGTGAGATTTGAGATTTAGAATTGGTGCTGGAATGGGTTAAGACTTTTGGGGGGGTGTTGGGATGGTATGCATGTATTTTGCACATGGATGTGAATTTTGGGGACCAGAAGGTAGACTATACTAGGTTGAATGGTGTCCCCTCAAATTTATGTCCACGTGAACCTCAGAATGTAGGCTTGTTTGGAAATAGGGCCTTTGAGGATAACTAGTTAGGCTGGGATGAGGTCATAAAATTTGGATGGGTCCTAAATCCAATATGACCAGTGTCCTTCTAAGAAGAAGAAAGGGCACACACAGACACAGATACACAGGGAGAATGTCACATGACAATGAAGGCAGAGATTGAAATAATGCATCTATAAGCCAAAGAATGCCAAAAATTGCCAGCAGCTACCAGAAGCTGGGAGAGAGGCATGGGATGGTTTCTCTTTCAGAGCTTGCAGAAAGAACTGACACTCATGACTCCTTGATTTTGGACTTTTGTCCTCCTGAACTGTGAGATAAAAAAATTTTCTGTTATCTTAAGCCACCCAGTTTGTGGTCATTTGTTACAGCAGCCCGAGGAAAAAAAACAGTGCCAAAACCATTCAACAGCAGAAAGAATAGTCTTTTCAACAGAGGGTGGTGAGACAACTGAATATTCACATGCAAAAGAATGAAATTGATCCCCCACTTCACATCACATACAAAAATTAACTCCAAATGGATCAAAAACCTAAATGTAAGGACTAAAATGATAAAACTCTTGTAAGAAAACATAGAGGTAAATCTTCATGATGTTGGATTAGGCAATGGTTTCTTAAATATAACACCAAAAGCAAAAGCAACAAAAGAAAAAATAGATAAGTTGGAATCATCAAAAGTAAAAACTTTTTTAAAATTAAAAAATTTTGTAGTAGAACAGTGGAAATCAAGTAGGGGGAGGGGGAGGAGAGGGGCAAAAATCTACATAATGGGTACAATCAACGCTATTTGGGTGATGGGCACACTTATAGCTATGACTCAAGCATTACAAAAGCAATCCATGTAACCAAAAACATTTGTACCCCCTTAATATTTTGAAAAAAAAATTTGTGCTTTAAAGGACCTGTTAAGAAAGTGAAAAGACAACCCACAGAATGGGAGAAAATATTTGCTAATCATATATCTGATAAATGACTTGTATCAAGAATATATTAAAGGCCAAGCAAGTGGCTGGTGCCTGTAATCCTAGCACTCTGGGAGGCCGAGGTGGGAGGATAGCTTGAGGTCAGGAGTTTGAGACCAGCCTGAGCAAGAGCGAGACCCCGTCTCTACTAAAAATAGAAAAAAAATTAGCTAGGCATGGTGGCGCACACCTGTAGTCCCAGCTACTTGGGAGGCTGAGGCAGGAGGATTGCTTGAGCACAGGAGTTTGAGGTTGCTGTGAGTTAGGCTGATGCTATGGCACTCCAGCCTGGGCAACAGAGTGACCTTGTGTCTCGAAAAAAAAAAAAGAATTTATTAAAGATAACTGCTACAATTCAACAATAAGAAGACAAATAACCCAATTTAAAAATCGGAAAAGGATCTGCATAGACATTTCTCCAAAGAAGAATTACAAATGACCAACAAGCACACGAAAAGATGCTTATCATTAGTCATCAACAGTCACTGAAGGGTGAATTTTGTGATATTTGAATTATAGTTCATTAAAAAAGCAACTGTGTAAAATAATATGTATAGAACTATATTTTGGGACCTATAGCATGTGAAAATGTGATATATTTGACAATAACAGCACAAAGGAGGCAGGTGGGAGCAAAGCTATATCGGAGTAAGGAAATGACACCAGATGGTAACTCAACTCCATAGGAAGAAATAAAGAGGAACAGGAAGGGTAAATAAGATGGTTAATATAACAAAGTCTATAAATATATATGGCTCTCCTTCTCCCAGATTCTTTAGAAGTAATAATTATAGCACTGTATTGTTGCATTTGTAACATACAAAGAAATAATATGTGTAACAATAACATCATGAAAAAGAAGGAGAAGGGAACACAGCTATTTAAGAGTAGAGTTTATATATCTCACTGGAACTATTTAAAATGTAAATGCCAAGGTCTGCCAAATCAGAAGTTCAGAGGGATGGCCAGGGCTTTCTTAGTCCATACCGTGCCTTTGCGTGAGTACAAAAGGCCCCCCTTTTTCCCATCAAATGTAGCTCCGTGCCAGGGCCAATGGCTTAGCAAGCAGAGCATGAGCTGGATCAACTCCCCACTCACCCTTGTGCAGTGAATAATCTGCACAACTGTACAAGGAGATGGTCCCAGGATCCTCTAATAATTCTAAAGTACAGCCAGGGTTGAAAAATACTGGGTTAAGGAATCATTCAAAAAGAATCTGAAGTATCAGGGAACTGATTAGATTTGAGAGGCTGGGCACAGTGGCATGTTCCTGTAGTCCCGGCTACCTGGGAGGCTGAGGCGGGAGGATCGCTTGAGCCCAGGAACCCATATGAGAGATGATTGTTAGGGAGGATTTAGAGGGAAGACTCTGAGGTTTTTTCATCCTGAAGACCAAGAAATTGGTCACAGAAATAGAAAAGCTAGAGGGAAAAACCTGATTTGGAGGGAATGAGTTTTGTTTTAATTATGTTAATGTGAGGTCATGGCAAGACATTAAGGTAGGAATGTCTGGCTGATAGTTGGTTGTTTGGTTGAGAAAGATGGTTCTGAACTCAAAAACTGTCTATTTAGGAAGCATGAGATAGCATAATGATAATGAAAATAGACATTGTGGACAAAGAGCCTACTTGGTACTACACCCAGTGCTGGACACTGTATATCAATACGAGCAGCAGTAGGCATGAGCTTGGTGGAAGACCGTCACTCACAAGGAGTTATTTACCCCCAAACACATGTGTTTGGCCAGTGGCCTGGGCTGTACCAGATGAAGGCTGGAGTCGGAAAGTGAGGGGTGACTTGGAGGGTGCAGGTGGTCATGTGCTGATTTTGAGGCCTGTAAGTGGTGCTGACGAGTGACAGGCAGGTGGCAGAGGAGGGTGCTGCCATCTAAGGTTCCAGAGCACTACCCTGGGACCCTGAAACTGGTAAGTCCCAGTATTACTGTAACAAGTGGGTGATAAAAGTGTCAACGGCCTCACAAGTTCCATGGCCAGCTGTCATGGGTCTCACGTGGGACAAGCCCCTTTCCATCTCTCAACCTCACTAAAGCGTGCCTGGTATTGTCATTCACCAAACCAGAAGTTTCGGTTTGTTGGTATCTGGGCCCACTGGATTGGCTCTGGTCGGCAAGGTGGCTCGATACTCTAGAAACATTTGTGACTTGGCCTGCGGATAAATTCCTGCAGAAAAATAGTCAGGCATGAAGAAAAAGGGGATGGTAAGAATAGGATTAGACTAGGCAGGTTATTGGGAAAGGCATGCAGCAAGCCCCACCCCATAGTATAAATGACACTTATCTCTATGGTAATACACATACAGCTATAGCTGTCCCCATGGGCCTCGATGCTGTGGACAAGCCCCAAGCAGGTTCAGGGCTTGGCCAGACTAATGAGCAGGTGCAGACAGGTAGCCAGCGTACTTTTTTGCCACACTGCAGGGCTACTATTTTTGTAAGGTCATCTCCTTGGGCATCTCAGCTGGATTATGGCATCATTATGCTTAGTTCTTCCTGGAAACTTGCACGCAGGTGAAATCCAGAGCCAGGAAGCGGAATTCCATGAAAGAGAGGCTCACTAACCATCCTTAGCTGAAATGGCAGATGCTTGCCAGGGTCTTTTTTATTCCAAATGGTCCCATGAGGGATCCAGCAGAGTGGATTCTGTGCAGGGTCTTTCTGGCTATATGAGGGGCACAAACCATTTCAGAGTTTCCTGGTAGGGCAAGAATAGAAATTGTTTTATGATTTTTCTTATCCCAAATAAATATGCGCCTGGGGGGTCAAAAAAATATGGAGTCCAGTCACGGTGGCTCATGCCTGTAACCCTAGCACTTTGGGAAGCTGAGACAGGAGGATCGCTTGAGCTCAGGAGTTTTAGACCAGCCTGAGCAAGAGCGAGACCCTATCTTTACAATAAAATAGAAAAATTAGCCAGGCATGGTGGTGTGCACCTGTAGTCCCAGCCACTCAGGAGGCTGAGGCAGGAGGATTGCTTGAGCCCAGGAGTCTGAGATTGCAGGGACATATGATGATGCCACTGCACTCCAGCTGGGGCGACAGAGTGAGACTGTCTCAAAAAAAAAAAAAACAAAAAAAGAAAAGAAAAGAAAGTATGCAGCCAAAGCAGGATGCCATGAAACTTGTAGGGTCTTCGGTGCAGTGTCGGGGAGGAGAGAGAAGACACCGCGCACTTGCTAGCACTGGAGGAGGATGGAAATGGCCCCTGCAGGCTCAGAATTGTTGGCTCCTCTGACTGTAAAAGCTGGAATTACCTCTCGAAGGAGAAACTTTCTTTACAATGCCAAGTTAGTCAAGTGGAGCGAACTCGCAGTGCCTGTAAGCTCTTCCTTTTCGCCTCACTAGGAATCTCAGATTGGCCAGTTAGTTACTGAGTAACTGGTAGAGGCGGTTGAAGTGACCCTAAGACCTTCCATAGAATCAGCAGTTTAAAGAGCTGCGGCCAGATAGTGAGTCCAAGGTCAAAAGTTGGGAGAAACTAGATCCTGGGCTAAATTGAAGAGCTGCAGTCCAACGCATGTAATGCAAGAGGCAAGTGCATGAAGCAGAAGGGAAGAAATGAATTTGTGCAGGATTTAAATCTGGCCTCAGATTGTGTTGATGCAATGGGCAATGAGCCATCAATTGCCCAACTGGGCTGGATGTGGTGAGTTTTGTGCCTTTAGAGTATATATAAACATAGACCCTTGTAGTAGATTGTAAATTGTTATTCCCTAATTCCTCTTATCTTCTACTTCTAACATGCCAAAAAAGAATGCTACTAATTATATGGCCCCTTTGCAAAACCTTCCAAGGGGCCTGCCTTCCTCTACATGTTCCTGTGGGTAGAGTTTGTGGGTCTTGTGCTTGGCACTTAAGCACATCTCTTTTTTCCACTTGTCTTGCTCTACTGAAAGTTTTTTTTTTTTAATGAAACAATTTTATAATATTTTATTTGTAGGCTTATTAAGTAGTCTACTGAAAGTATTTATTTGCATAACTCTTTCCCCTCACTAGACTGTGGCTTACTGAGAGTAGCGTCATTTCTTATCCATTGGAATTTGTGTTAGCAGTGCTTGACTCAATATTGGGCTTATAGGAAGTAGTCAATATGTAGCAAATGAAGGACTCAACCCAAAACTAAAGGCACATGTATATTAACCTGGTCCCCTCCTCTTCTGTAGTCTCACTCCTCATGGCTTTGTTCCGTGCACCCTCAGTTTTCACTGCTTCTTTCTACCTGAAGTTCCCAGCCAAGAACACGCCCTCTGTGTCCACATCTTTGTGCCTTTTCTGCTGCTGTCCCTTCGATCTGGAATTCTCTTCTTCCCTCTCTTTGCTTTTGGACATGTGACTTCATCCTTGAAAGAGTGTGAAATTCATACGTGGGATCAGAAAGATTTCTCACACAGAGATTAGGATAGAAAGTAGTAAAAAGTTTATTTACTTTCCTGAGAAAGAGAAAGAGAGAGAGACAGACACGGAGGGAGGGAAAAAAGAGAGAAAGAGAGAGAAAGGGAGAAAAGGGAAAATGGCGCGGCACTGAGAGAAAGCAGTGGGAAACGCGGCAGTTGAGGGAAAGCTGTTTGAAGTTTTTAGAGGGTAAGGATGTTTTTTCCCCTCTTTGTTGCAGACTGATAACAGAAGCAGCTGTGAAACTGTTGTGTGTGCTTTTTCATTTTTTTCTTTTCTCTTTGAGGCTGACTTTATCGAAGTCCTTGGAATCTGGTTTTGGCAGGAACCAAGGCAGAGAGCCGGAGTGGGGAGCTCGCATCCTGTTGTCCACTTAGGGCTCTTCAAGGCTATGAAACAAACTCTTAGAGATAGTGAGTTAGGCCACAGGTGTTTAATCAAACAAAACAAAGGGGCAGCTGTGTTGCCAGTTTTCTCTTCAAAGGGGCAATTATGTGTTGTGAGTGTATTTCTCTTCCTTTCTGGTTGATGCTTTATTTTCCTCCGTGAGGTGGGTTATTAGTAAGGCCACCTTTCAATCCTTACTTCTCCACCCCTTGGACTGGGCTCCCTGAAGGCAGGACTGTGGCTAATCTGTGCCTCCCAGGAGCCTTGCAGCCAACAGAGGCTCAGTCGGTGTTTGCTCAGGGAAGGGATGAATTCCTTTGGCTTTGACTGAAGTGACCTTCTGGCCTCCATCAGGCAGCTTCTTATTATGTCTTGGCTAATTACCATTTGTTTAGGAGGATTTTCTTAGGAGAGACGAGATGAGTAACTACATGAGGCTTTGAGCAGGACTAGTTTGAAAATTGTTGGCATAATCAATAGTGGCCAGCTACATCCTGTTTCATGATGGCCACTTAGTTAATCGCATGAAGCCATCTTGGACTTGTTGTAGGGGAGGTCCTGGCTCCCCTTATTCTACAAGAGTCAGATGGGTTCAGGAAAGAGGGCAGTGCGGGGAGACATCTCCACTTCACCCTCTTTCTATTGTCTCTACTTCCTGCCCCAGCCCCTGGACAATGCCAGATCTACACACAGTTATAAAGTGGTTAAGGTTCGGCTTTGTCCGTGTATGCCTCTTTTCCCTCTTTGTCTCCTTCTAACGCTTTCCCAGTTTGTGGACTAAATGTTTCTGCTCTGTTCCCTTGCCTCCAGGATGGAGGGAAGGGAATTTGATCAATAAGTAACCAGGGGTGAAAAATTCAAATGCTTGCAGAGGCCAAAGGAAACAGGCCAAGTTGGCTGGATAGGGACAAAGTGGCCAGGCCCTGATTAAAGGGGCAGCTGCCTTCCTGCTCAGGTACATGGCTGTTCACAGAGACCTTGGACCCAGTGCTGCCTGATCTTTCATTTTGCAAAATCACCCTCGTTATGAGCCTTGGCATTGTCAGGAAAAATTGTCCAAGACTGGGAAAAGGGCAAAAGCGATTATTGGGTGTCCTTTCGGTGGATTGCGGGGTGTAGTCTTGCAGATTCTCCAGGGATTATCTGATTGTATAGGAGTTTGCACTGCTGATGGACCTTGAGATGGGGAGAGGATCCTGGATTATCCAGGTGGGCCCAGTGTAATCGTGGGGGGCCTTACAAGTGAAAGAGGAAGGCAGGAGAGTCAGCGTCAGAGAAAGAGATGTGACGATGAAGGCAGAGCACCTGAGCTGATGCAGCAGGGAAAAGGACTCAACCAACCATTACTGGCTTTGGAGGTGGAGAAATGGGGCTGTGAGCCAAGGAATGTGGGTGGCCTCTAGAAGGTGTAAAAAGCAAAGCAATGGATTTTCCCCTAAAGCCTCTAGAAGGAACATAGCCCTGCCTTGATTTTAGCTTGATTTTAGGACTTCTGACCTCTAACTGTAAGATAATAAATTTGTGTTGTTTTAAGATACCGAGTTTGTGTAATTTTTTACAGCAGCAATAGAAAACTAATATCAAATTGTTTTACAACCTGTAGGGGTAGAAGTTATATTGTAGAAAATCAATAGCGATACAAATGCTTCTTATCCATAGTAATGCAAATGGTTTCTGTTCGTGGAACTTTAAAAATACTTGTCCAGTGAAGTATAGATCTCTGTAGTCAAATTCTCATTCGAATTTGTTTTAACATCTTATTAGCTCCTTCATTAATTAATGAATTGAATAAAACCTTTGATGTGTGTTAATTTTATATTTGCATGAGTTCATGTTATTAACTCTTTAAAAAACTATAATGATGATTTGTTCATATTCTGCACCGCTGTACCTTTGAGTTAAAGCTCTAGTCACACTTTTGAATCCACTGTGATGTCACTTACTAATTTGATTTCTATTTTTCAAGCAGTTAATTATCACAGATTTCAAGAAGGCATGTGCTAGCAAGGCCTTCAGGTTCAGATCCCAGTGGGAAGGTGTTGTATTTACCAAGATTTTGGTCATGATGAGCTACTGGCATTCGGACTTGGGAAAGTGTCAAATAGGCCTTAAGGAGTATTTTCTACTGAGGCAATATATATGCATTTTGACATTTCTGAGAGCTCATACTAATATCTTCCATGTTATCTGCTGCCGAACATATTTATCAACAGGGGACAGGAAAATCAAAAGCACCATGTACAGGAGTAGCTAACTGGTCAACCTTGTAAATCGCTGCCAGCATGGGGCAGGGCAGGGTGGGGAGTGGACTGTGTGAGGGACAGAGGCTTGCACCGTACAGCTTGCTGCAGGTGCAGTGAGACATAGAAACTGCTGCTGCTGCTACAAAATGCAGAGGCCGGCCTCATAGCTGGAGTTACTGAGGCGCAGAGATGTTACGTGGCTTACTCAGCGTCTCACAGACGGTGAATGGCTAAGTGCCAGACCAGGTCTTTCCCAGTCCAAAGCCCAGCTGTTTGGTCTCATTCCATGTTTCAGGCCAGGACCTTCCACATAGTATAGTGTTGTCAATGGGAGCTGTGCTGCCCCAAGGAGTTTGGGTTACCGCAATGACTGGGGACACTATTGCCATTTAGAGGGCATGGGGCCAGAGTTGCTATGTTGTCCTGCAATGAATGTGACAATCCTGAAAAATGAAGAATTTTCCAACTTTTGAATGTATGCTTGGATGTTCATGGAGGTGAAAAACTGTCTGTAATTATGTGAGCCTAAAACCTAACTCCTTTTTGTACATAAGCAAAAAATATTTTTTACATGGTTTAAAACATAGTTAATTGCCCTAGAATACAACTACCACATAAGTTAAAAGATGATTGTACTTTGTTTTGTTCACAATTTTACCTAAAGTTGCTCGCCCACATGGAAAATCATGTCAGGGACAACAATGTGTGAGGTTAGAGTTGTAAGTACAATTTGGTCTGTGTTTGAATTTACAGTGAGTCTGCTTTAAGGAGCAAGTATCTATTAGTCCATTGCATGTTCTAGTATAGTTGTGTTCAGCATTTATTATTATTTTATTTATAATTACACTGTTATTAATTTATAATTACAGTAATTATTTATTATAAATTATTATCTTATTTCCCCTTTAAACCATAGAGGCAATATATTGATTATCTTTTTTTTTTTTTTAAGAGATGGGGTCTCTGTATGTTGCCCAGGCTGGAGTGTAGTGGCATTTCACAGGCATGATCATAGCACACTACAACCTGAACTCTTGGGCTCAAGCGAGCCTCCCACCTCAGCCTTCCAAGTAGCTTGGATTACAGGTGTGCATGCCACCATGCCTGGATTGACTATCTTTTTAAATAAATTTTTTCTATAAAATTATAAATTGAACTTTATTGTAGTAAAGGGGGAGGCAACACAAAATATTGTTATAAAGATATGAGGATTAAATGAAGTTGAGAACCACTATGGTAGAATGAGCATTTGGCCAGGAAGTTGCAAAACCTTGACTGAGAATCTTGGTTGTGCCTCTTATTTTGAGCATATCTCAACCTCCCAAGCCTGCTTCCCCCTCTGTAAAGCAAGCATAACCTCCACCTTCTACTTTTCAGAATACATGTTGTATTAGCCAAATACTGTATAGGTATAAGGACTATCTCTCAATGTAATCCATGAATGGAACTTGCGGATTTGGGATTAAACTGAATACTTAACAATGCCGTTATCGTTCATGGTGGGTAAATTTAGGTTTTTAAATTGTTTGCCTAAAAGCCTTGAAAAGGCACTTGACAAAAGAAGATATCCAAGCCAAATGGCTGATAAGCTCATGAAAGGTGCTTTAGTCATTAGGGAAATGTCAATTAAAACTACAAAGTAACACCATTACGCATATACCAGGGTGACGAAAATGAAAAATAACACACCGATTGTTGTCAAGAACATGAAACAACGGAAACTCTCACGCATTGCTGATGAGAATGTAAATTGGCACACCACTTTGGAAAGCTTGGAGAATTAATTAAAGCAATCCAATGACCCAGCAATTTCACTCCTAGTTATAAAGCCAACGGAAATGTGTACATATATTTCCCCCAAATTTTCCCAAAGGCCAAATACAAGAATGTTCAAAGAAGCACTCTTACAATAGCTCCAAACTGGGAATACAACAAATGTCTACCATCAACAAAATGGATAAATTGTGGCATATTTCTACAATGGCATCTGCAACTGAACTAAAATAAAATCTTAAGCCTCCCCCCAGCTGACTGAATGGACTTTCCTCTTGGCCAAGGGGACCCCAGAAATACCCTAAAGCTGAGTTGCTGGCCATGAGAAGGGAGGTCAGACATGCTTCCTTCTGCCCACTTCCCTTCTCGGAGATATCCTTTGTAACTCATTATCAGGCCTGGGGATGTGCAAGACAAAGCTTAAACCACACCTCCTCGATTTACCCAAAAGATCTTCTAAATTGGGTGACTTATCTGACTAGAGACTTCCTTATCTTAACTTAAAACATTCCAAGCCGTTAGACAAAGCTTCATTTCTTTAACCAATTACAAATCAAAGTATCCCACCTATAATCTGTAATCCACCTGTCCTCGAGATGTCTCGCCTTTTCAGGCCAAACCAATGTACGCCTTTTATGTATTGATTTACGATGAATTTACATGTAATTCCTGTCTCCCTGAAATGTATAAAACCAAATTGTAACCCAACCATGGAGAGACCATTTGCTCAAGGCTTCTTGAGTGTGGCTCGGGCCATGGTCACTTGTACTTGGCTCAGAATAAACCTGTTTAGATTATTTTTTGGAGTTGGAGTTCTTTTCCATTGACACATAGATTGATTTCACAGTGTTCACCAAAAGTCATATACGTGAATACATATTGGTTGATTCCTTCTATATGAAATTCAAAAGCAGACAAAATGAGGCAAGGCGCAGTGGCTGACACCTGTAATCCCAGCACTCTAGGAGGCTGGGTTGGGAGGATCACTTGAGACCAGGAGTTCAAGGCTACAGTGACCTATGATTGTGTCACTTCACTCCAGCCTGGGCGACAGAGCAAGACCCTGTCTCTTGAAAAAAAGCAGACTGAATTAATCATTAATCTATGGTGTTAAGAATCAGAACAGCAGTCCCAGTGGGGGTGAGTTGTGTCTGGGAGAAGACAGGAAGGCATTAGGGAATGCTGGGAATGTTCTGTTTCTTGATCTGGATGCCAGTTACATAGCTGTGCTCATTTTGTCAAAATTCTGTGAATTGCACATTTTTAAATTTTTATTATAATTTGATTAATTTTTAAAAAGTTGATGAAACAAAAAATAATTGTTTAGCAGGCTAGTGCCGCTTTGCTCTCTCTTCTTGTGACCAAGCCCCAGCAAGTTTAAGGCTCTATTTGTGATCACAAAGCAGAACAAAGCTAATGGGTCCCTACAGGGGTCAAGGTCATGATCTCAGTTTCAAGGTAACTGGTCCAGGAACGTAAAACAAGAGTGTGGTCAGGCCTAGCCTTGTGCAAATGCTAGAAAGGCATTTGTGAGTTTTTTCAGCTTTTGTTTTATTTTTTCAGTTTTTTCCTTCACATTCTGGAAGAGGAGGAGAGGTAATGTGAAAAGGGAGTGAGAATGGACCGCGTGAGAAAGGTAATAGTAGAAAAAGACGCAATGAGGAGTGTCCTCTGGTGACATCTTTTTCCCTCCTCTCACCCTCCTTGGATCCCGGAAGAACTTTGGGTCTTTGCCGGCTGTCTCCGCCCCTTGCGTTTTGTTCCCCGCGCCAGGCGGAGTCCCGTTCTCCGCCGCAAGAGGGCGGTATGGCCGCAACTGCAGCATTGAGAGGCGTCGGAGTGCTGGAGCGGTGGCCTGGGTTTAATCTGGCTTTGAGGGCCAGACCCCCTACTGGCCATTTGTCCCCTGCTTCCCCCTTCCCAGCTATGGAGACACTGTGAAGCAGGAAGGCACAGAGGCATTAAGCGTGTTGCATTTCATTTCTGGTGTATTGAAATCCAGGGCATAGGGTTGGAAATTTGGAGGTGTTTTTTTCTGTGGGCTCATGGGGAAAAAAATGTGCATTTCCTTTGCAAGGGGCTTGGAGTCCAGCTCCAGGAATCCAAGTGTTTCTGGACCAGGGTCATGAGGGCTTTCAAAAGGGGAATAATGACACAATAGGCTTCTTAAAAAATTCCCCAGCAACACTGTCCCTACTGTTGGGCGATTTTCTCCTCCACTTTTCCTCTCCCTGTGCTCCTGCCCGGTGACTTCTCTTCATCAATCCCACCTGAATCACACACATCAGAGCCAGAAGGGACCTAAAAGACCACTTGCTCCTGTGCTTCTCAAATTATGCCCAAATGTCACCAGCATTATCAAACAACCCCATCAAAAAGTGGGCAAAAGACATTAACAGAAGCTTTTCAGAAGAAGATAGATAAATGGCCAATAAACATATGAAAAAATGCTCAACATCACTAATCATCAAGGAAATGCATATTAAAACCACAATCAGATATCACCTTACCCTTGATAGAATGGCTTTTATTAAAAGGTCCAAGAATAATAGATGCTGGTGTGGATGCAGAGAGAAAGGAACGCTTCTTCTGCACTGTTGGTGGGACTGCAAACTAGTACAACCTCTATGGAAAATAGTATGGAGATTCCTCAGAGAACTAAAAGTACACCTACCATTTGATCCAGCAATCCCACTACTAGGTATTTACCCAAAGGAAAAGAAGTCGTTTTAGCAAAAAGACTTCTACACTCAAATGTTTATTGCAGCACAATTCACAATTGCAAAGATGTGGAAACCACCAAGTGCCCATCGATTCATGATTGGATTAATAAAATGTGGTGTATGTATACCATGAAATACTACTCAGCCATGAAGAAGGATGAATTAAGGCCTTTTGCAACAATTTGGATGAAACTGGAGACCATTATCCTAAGTGAAGTATCTAAAGAATGGAAAACCAAACACTACATGTACTCACTATTAAATTGGAACGAACTGATGAGCACACATGTGCACAGAGGGAAGCAAAACTTAAGGGAAATCAAGCAGGGGGGAATGAGAAGGCAGGGATGGGCAAAAACCTACCTGATGGGTACAATGAACACTATCTGGGTCATGGGCACACTTATAACCATGACTCATGCATTATAAAAGTGATCCATGTAACCAAAAATATTTTTACCCCCATAATACTTTGAAATTAAAAAAAAAAAATCTTTCTTACCTGCAAAAAAAAAAAAAATCAGCTGGGCTTGTTAAAAATGCAGATGCCAGGGCCCTGCTCCAGACTTACTGAATTAGAACCACTGAGTGGGCCAGAAATCTGCATTTTTGAACACACACGCTCTTCCTCCACTGTACACATGTGGTTATCAATGCACACTAAATTTTGAGTTCTTGTTTAATTCAGCCTCCTCTATTTTCATAGGAAGAAATGAAACTCAGAGATCAAGTGTCTTGTTCAAGGTCACCCAGCTGATTGGCAGCAGCCCTAGAACTTAAAGCAAGACCTTGAACTGTGACCTCGCACCAGTAAGTTTTTACTCCATGTTTCTGAGAGCCCTTGAGTTTTGAAGAGGTGCTTTGGAGGTTCTGCAAATATTTGACTTCAAGGTGACCTATTTAAAAGGGGAAATAAACTGTTGGCATTTGCAACTTCTTATGATGTGAATCAGGATTTCTAAAAATCTCGCATCTACAATTATCATCCATCATGTCCATTTAATGTAACTGAGATCACTTCAAAAGTCTCACCTTCGGTACTGACTGACTGGAATAAAACAAACTATTGAAATGCCACTTTTATCTGTTTTGTATGTTGGGCTTCTGTGTAAAATTTCATTCCACAGAACAATTCTACAGCTCTATATAAAATTTATTGCACAATCATTAAGCTCTGAGAAAACAATGTTAAGCACTGTAGAAATAAACAAGGACCACCCAAATGACAAGAAACAGAAGCTGCTTGTTCAGAGCTTGCTTTAGCCAGGGAGTCAGCCACCATCACTTGCATTTGGCAGAGACTCAAAGGCAGGCAGGGGAGTGGAAAGCTTTATGGTGAAAAAAGGGAAGCCTTCAGGTGTGCTCTGATTGGAGGTTGTTGGTGTGGGAAGCTGGAGGTGGGCCGACTAGAAACGGAGCATCCTATGTGATTGGTTTGGGGAACATGTTTGGCTTTCTTTGCTTGGTCCTGACTGGAAGTGGGGGCAAAAATTTGGGAAGTTGGCACTCATTGACTTGGTCAAGTCCTGACTGTTCTGGGCAGATTGCTACAGAGGTGGTGGTTTGGCTTCCTGGACTGGTTGCTGCAAAGTTTGTGAGTCAAAGTTCTATTGTTGTGTATGGTCCGGCCATTGTCTGTTTGCATTTTCAGTCTTTCAGAGTTATATGCATTATCTCACTTAAGCGCCATCGCAACCCTATGAAATTGGTATTATTAATATCATTATCTCAGCTTTATGAATGAGAAATACAGGTGCAGAGAAGTGAGGTAACTTGCCCAAGTCAAACAGTTATGAAGAGGAAAAGCTGAGAATTGAGCCTGGGCAGACCAACCTCAGAGCTCTGAGGGTTTTTTATTAATGTACTATATTTCTGTCTCTGCTGTACAGAAAGAAAGATTGTAGATATTGACAAGCTGTCTAAAAATTCTTATGAAAATGCAAAAGACCTAGATTAGCCAAAACAATTTTGAAAGAGAATAATAAAGTTGAAGGGCTGACTTCAAGACGTTTTTAATTTTTTTTTTGAGACAGGGTCTTGTTTTGTTGCCCTGGGTAGAGTGTAGTGGTATCATCATAGCTCACTGCAACCTCAAACTCCTGAACTCAAGCGATCCTCCAGCCTCAGCCTCCCAGAGTGCTAGGGTTACAGAAGTGAGCCACCGCGCCCTGCCTCTATGTTCAACTTTTTGAGGAACTGCCAGACTGTTTTCTAAAGTGGCTGCGCCGTTGTACAATTCTACCAGCAGTGTGTGAGGGTTCCAATTTCTCCAGATTCTTGTCAACACATGTTTTTGTCTGTTTTTAAAGTTGTAGTCATCCTAATAGGTACAGAGTGGTTTGTTGTATCTAATTGTGGTTTGTTTTTGGTAACAGCTTTATTGAGATATAATGCATGTAACAGACAATTCACCCATTTAAAGTACATGCAGCGATGTAGATGCATCTCAAAATAGTTAGACCAAGTGAAATAAATCAGACAAGAAAAGAGTAAATACCGTATAATTGTATACATATAAAATTCTATAATAAAAAATGTGAAAACGTACATAGTTACAGAAAGCACATCGGGACAACGGAGGTTGAGGGGCAGTTTCAGGGAAGCAGGGATCACGGGAAGGCACAAGGAAACTTTCGAGGGGCGATGTTTATTTTCATTATCTTGGCTGTGGTGATGGTTTTGCAGTTGTTAAAACTTATCAAATTATACACTTTATGTGCAGTTTTTATTTGTATGTCAATTATACCTCAAAAGCTATTTTGAAGAAATGAAAAAGATACTATAATGCTCTGTTACCTCCCCTTTGTTATGTCGCTGTTTTTTCACCCTGAAAGCTCCCTCCAAACTGTATTCCTTAAAATTTATTTTGCTCTTCTACCCCTACTGATGTCCTCCAACTTCTTGCATCCTACATTGCTCCAGTCCAAGGCATGGCCTATTTCCAGCCACATTCATTGGTGTTCCTTTCCCTAAGGCCACTTGCATCCCAGGACAATTTAAGACCCTTGAAGAACACAGTCCAATGTAAAAGCACAGACTCTGGAGACAGGCTGCTTGGGTCCCAATCCGGGTTTTTCTATTCTGACCTTAAGAAAGTTCATTAACCTTTTTAAGCCCAGTTTCCCCATCTACAAAATGGGCATAGTAACAGTGTTTACCCCATAAGGCAGGTGTGATGATTAAATGAATTAGTACATGTAAGATACCTAGATCGGTTCCTGGAACATGGTAAGCATAGGTGTTTGCTATTATTTATTTTTGAAACAAGAATGGGGCTTTGCCAAAAAATTGGGCGAGCAGCTATTTCTGGGGATGAAAGACCTTTCAGGCTGTTAGGGAAATAGCTTCCTCGTAAGTTTCTGCTTTGCAGTAGGGCCTGTGGCTGCCGGCCCTTCTCTTGCTAGCAGTTCTGGTGATTTTTCTTTGTTCTGTATTTCGTTCCATGGCGCCTAGAGACTTTGAGGGCTCAGTGAACCTGTGACTAAAGGGAGATACAAAAGCAGTGCAGGGGCTAGATTAATCTCGTGGAGTTGGAATATGCTCTGAGCCTTTGAACATTTGTTATGTGAACCTTGGGAAGGAAATGGTATACTGAGTGCTCCAAGAGCTGGTTTTTCCAGCCATTTGTCTGGTCAGAAATTTGTTAACCCCCTCCTCCCTGATTCATTGGCATCGTGAGAAGGCTTGTAACATCGAGTCCAAAGCACTGCAGAATCTTCAATTTACTCTTGTATTTGGGGGCTGAAAAAACTTAAAAACAAGAGGAATAAAATTATTATGAATATTAGTTAGGATTAGATTCAGTGGCAACAGAAAAAAAACTAAAATACCTAAAGCAAGTCAGAAGTCTATTGCTTTCTCTTATAAACTTCCAGAGATCGGTGGTCAGGGATGGGTAGGCACTGCACAGTGTCAGGCACCCAGGCTTCTTGTAGAGCAAGGGACCTTAACCTTGTTGGCGCCATGGACCCCTCGGCAATCTGGTGAACCTATGCACTCTTCCTCAGAGTAATGTTTTGAAACACACAGACTAAAACACATAGGATTATAAAGAAAGCCAATTATTTGAAATATAGTTACTAAAATATTAATATGTTTTTGAATTTTAATACAGTAATATATGTACTTCTCTCTTAATGCATTAAACAGGTTCCAGTGGCAGATCTAATAACTATCATACTTTTCAAGTGGTGATGAGCATGATGATACATCATGATATCTGCAATTATACTGTGATATGAAAATATCAAATGTACTAGTAATATACTATAGCTTTTTGAAGGACATGATAAATTTCCATTAAAGGTTAGTGAAAGTAATCCCACCCAAGTTGACAGGCTCCAGGTCTAGAATCTCTGTTCTAAATCATTGCTATGCCACGTATACCTCCATTCCTAGGGTCACCTCATGGTCTAAGATGTGGCTTTCCAGGGAGTAAGATGGAGGAAGGGATAAAGATGAGAAAGGGGTGCACATGTTAGCTATTGTTTAAAAGTTTCTGGAAGCTTCTGCAGAACCCTTCTCCTTACATCCTAGAACTTACATGGCTACAACTTAGTCTAGGTCACCACAACTAACTGCAAAGGAGGATGGGAAAAGTAGTCTTTATTCTTACTCATGCATCCACTAACAATTCTACTACAATGTTAGAAGGAGGGCATTGCAGCAGAGAGCAATTAGTAATCTCAACCATATAATCATATGGTAAAATTAACAATAAGACCAAGACATAATTGGCACATAACAAAAAAGGCTGGCTTAGGACTTGGCTGATTACTTGAAAGGATCTAAAGAAAAAGATCTATTTGTCAGAAGGGGTATTGGTTAGTATGGATTCTTAGGAAAGCCCACTTCTGGGAGGTGGACATAGGCAATGCCCATTCACATATTGTCCAGGAGGCAGGAAATTGCAGCCTTTAGACTTAACAAAACTACTTCTAATGTAGATGTGGGGGCAGGAGGTTGTAGCCAACGGGCTGTGGGTATTTTTGGTCCTGCCAGTAAGACCACTTCTACTGTGAGATGATGGACTTGGGCTGTCTTAGCCTATCCTGTTACCACTGAACACTGGGGCTTCATCTAACTCCCCTTGTGCTTTTCATGGCTGCTTGGCAGCCAACCTTCTAATTTTCATGGCGACCTGCCTACCAGAGAGAATGTGTCACAGAGAGAGACTTGGAGGGGAGGAGTAGCTGACCCTGTAACATCCCAATTCTGGCTGTCAATAAGTGAACTGGCAGTTTGGTGTCCCCTCAGTCTCCCGTGTCCTTTTTCTGAGATGAGTTTGTCCTCAGGGTCTGGTCCCCGCTGGATATTGCCAAGGGCAGGCCTTTGGCCTTTCAGAGTGGAAGGAAGGTCTGATCCTGGAAGGTGCTGATTGCCCTGAAGGAGTCTTTCCAGCTCCAGGCAATTGCTCTTAGATGACACTTCCATCTGCTCTCAGCTGGTGTCTAAAATACATTGAAAATAGTGTTAGTATTAGCTGTATTTCATTTTATTACGATTCTTTGAGAATTGGGAAGAGATAGCATGAGTGTCCTGGAACACATACTAGGTTTGGTCTAAATTCTGTCACTGCCAGTAACTCTACTGCTCTGAGCCTGCCTTAAAGCTGTGATGCAAATGGTAAAGCTCCCTTCTAAGATGGGTCATTATTCTATGAGCACTTGTGATATTCACAGTTGAGTATAAAGTAATGCAATGAATGTCCATTGTAGTTACACTCATCTATGACTTTTAACCACAGTGTTTCATTCGGTAGAATACTCTGTGCCTGGACCATGTCAGATGGAATTTACCTAAAGGCATATAAAACATGGTTTTCATCCTCTATGAGCTTGTGATTTTCCCCTTATATACTCTTTTTTCTCTCTGAAATAAAAATAGCTTCAAAGATTATAAATATAATACATGCTTGTAGAGAAAATACATACAACACAGAAAAGTATTATAGAAAGAAGAAAGTAGAAATCTCCCTAAATCCCATTACTCAGAGGTAATCACTGTGCACATGTTGGTGCCCTTTCTCTAGCTAGCTCTATGTTTATAGATGTGTACAAATGGAATGAAGGGGAGAAAGTTGTAGTCATCAAAATATAAGAAGCCAAGCCCTGTATTCCTCTGGGTGTAGTGTTTCAATATAATGTCTTTTCTTTTTGTAGGAGGGAAAGGTAACATATATGCATGGTAAATGATTCTGACAGTAAACAGTGTATAATCCCGTAAAATGTTGTCTTTCTCCCACTCTTGGTTTGCAGCACCCTTCCCCAGAGGAAACCAGTGTTACTAGTATGTCGTGTATTTTTCTGGAGAATTCTTTGCTTAGCACAGTATTCCTACGGAAAAAAGTTTTAAAATTTTTGTCTTATAAATAAACATACAGCAATATTGACCCTTCTTTTTCTATTCTTCAAGTTTTAACACATGTATAGATTCCTGGAACCACCCCCTCAACCAAGATACAGAACAGCTCCATTGTCCTGCAGAACTCCCTCGTGCTGTCCTTCAATACTTCTATGGTCATATCCTCTACTCCATACCCACAGAAACCATCGATATGCCCTTCAACACTGTGGTTTTGTCATTTTGAGGATGTCAAATAATGAAATCACACAATATGTAACCGTTGAGACTGGCTTCTCACATGTATCATAACACCTCTGAGAATCGTCCAAGTTGTAACCAGTGTCAATAGTTTGTTCCTTTCTGTCATTGACTAGTAATATCCCATTGTCTGGATGCACCACAGTTTGTTTATACTTTCAGCCACTGAAGAACATCTGAGTTGTTTCCAGTTTGGGTCAATTATGAATAGAGCTGCTATGAACATTTTCGTGCAGAATTTTGCATGCACATGTGTTTTCACTTCTCTAAAGTAAATACCTAAGAGTGGGGTTGCTGGGGTATATGATAGGTGTATATTTAACTTTACAAGCTGTCAAACTGTTTTCCAAGAGGCTGTATCATTTTGCGTTTCTGTCAGCAAAGGATGAGAGGTCCAGTCTCTTCATCCTTGTTAGCCCTTGGTATTTTCAATATCTTTTATTTTTGCCATTCTATGAAGTCGTAGCTCGTCATGGTTTTAACTTGTATTTCCCTAATAGCTAGTGATATTGAACATTTTTCATGTGCTTATTTGTCTTCTATATATCCTCTTTGGTGGATTGTCTGTTCCAGTCTTTTGCCCTTTTTAAAATTGGATTGTTTGTCCATTTCTTACTGCCGAATTTTGAGAGTTCTTTATATATTCTAGATGTAAATTCTTAGTTGGATATGTGATTTGTAAATATCATCCCTCATCTGTAGTTTATCATTTCATTCTCTTAGTCTTTTGTAGAGCAAAATTTTTAAGTTTGATGAAATCTGGAAGAAATATTTTAACATGAGTTTGGATTAGAGGTAGAAATCGTGGCCAGTCTAATACACCCAAGGGAGGGAAAGTGCCTCTTGGCACTGTTGGGTGGTAGTAACCTGTAGACACCTAAAAAGACACTGCTTTTTGAGCACCTTCTCTAGGTAACTCATTGTGTGACTTTCACACTGTACTATGATATGAATGTTTGTGTCATCCCAAAATTCATGTGTTGAAACCTGATCACCAATGTGATAGAATTAGGAGGGACTTTGGGGAGATGACTAAGTCATGAGGGCAGAAGGGTAATGAATGGGGTGGAAACTCTATGGCTGGGACTCAGCAATCCGTGTTTTAACAAGTTCTCTAGGTACTGGTGACACATGCCCAAGTTTGAGAATCATTGGCCTAGAGCTCTGTAGGAAAACTGGGAAGGTTTCCATCTCCCCTCTACTCTTTCTGGGTGTGAGTTTCCTCTGTTGTTTCAGACAGGCTGTCTGTACTGCCCATTCTGGCCACACCCCCACAAAAAGTCTTCATGGTAGAAAATGGCCACCAAAAATTCATAAATTGAAATCTGTTTTGGAGCACTAGCCACATTGAGACTAACATCCAGTTCCAATCATAAAGTCTAGGGGAGGAACTCAGGTGACCCAGCTTGTGTCAGTAATGGCCTCAAGGCCATTCGCAATATAACCCTAAAGGGAGGAAGGTTGGGCTGGGAAGGGCCAGTTCCTAGGAAAGGGGCGAGGGAGGCAGAAGAAAGACTAGGTGTCTTTTAGGGGAGGCAACAGAAGAAAATCCAGGGTGACCAACCATCTCGGTTTGCCTGGGACTTTCTGGGGTTTGGCACTGAAAGTCCCAAGTCCTGGGAAACCCCTCGGTCCCAGGCAAATGACAGTTGGTTACTCAAGAACCGAAGAGCCGTGGGGGAGTGAGTGCTTTCACTCTTGGGAGCTACAAAAAAGGACAATAAGTTGATGAGATTCTAAAGTAGGGGCATTTGGAGATGTTTGATATATTTTTGGTTGCCACCATGACTGGGGTGTGTTAGCAATAGTCTGTGATGCTTGGGTCAGGGCTGCACAAGGAAGAATTGCCCCAAATGCCAGCAGCGCTCCCACTGAGAAACTATTCTGTAACTGATTGAAGGTATGGCTATCAACCCAGTTGCACATGAGAATCACCTGGGAGCTTTAAAATACCTAGATTGGTGCTCCAGACCTAACCCTAGAGTTTCTGATTCAATTGCTCTAGGGAGGCACCCAGGCACTGGTACTTTTTAAAGTGCCCTCATCAAAATGATTTTAATGTGCAACTGGGTTGATAGCCACACTTGAAAATCAGACTGACAATCACAGAGGGATGAGTCACAGAAGTTGGAGTCCTAGAGGTGAAGTATTTGGGCATTGGGGGAAGAGGGAAATTGGAATGTGAGAGGGTGTAGAGAAATCTAGAAGGCTGGAGGACAATGATGGGGGCTTTTGCTGGCTAGCTAGCAAGCACTTTGAGCCTGGGAAGCAGGGACACGGAGGCAGTGTGATAAGTGTGACACCAGTGTCACACTTGGCTGGTGGGGTAGCCAAGCCTTTGGCTTGTTTCCTGTCTCATTAAATATACACTGTTCCTCTAGTATTTCCAACGGCTGTTGGTTTTTGGTAAAAATCTGTGAATTATTTCTAAATATCTCAATAAGACCAGAAGTGACTGTTTGACTCCACAGATTTGTAAAACTGTGTTTAATTACTTCATAGTTGTTTACACTTTACCAATTCCAAGGCACTTTCATATTATCTGGTTCTCCTTGCCTGTAGGAGGGGTAGGTATCACGACCCCATTTTGCAGGGGAATCCAGCTTAGAAAGGTAGTTATTTGGCTGGAGTCACATGGCTAGAAAGAAGTGGTCTTGGGACTGGCACCAGGGGGTCTGATTTTAGGACAGCCCTCTTTCCACCAGCCTGTGAGAGTTATTCCCCACCACCACCCCATAACCAGTGGTGCTTTTTGCATTGGAAGGAAAGAGTTTTCGTCTGTCAGCTCCCTTGTGCAACAGTTTGGCCCAGAATACACCAGCAGCAACGTGTTGCTCACCACCCAAAGTAAAACTGGCGTGAGTGTCAGTGAACTGGATAGAATATGAATTATAAAAATCCATCTGGTTGGGAGAAAGCTACTTTCCCCCTCCTGTACATCTGGCTTCCAAAGAGAAAAGCTGAACAGGGAAGGGGAGACATTGAGGGTCATTAAGGAAGGGTGCAGTAGTGTTTTGGTGGTACCTTTACTGGACTGTCTATGTCTTTTCTCTTCTCTTTCCCCTGGGTTCTCTGTACCATATTTCCTTTTCTGAAATGAATCTCACTTTGCTAATGTTCAGAAAAATTCAAACCTACTCAGTGCTTTCCCACCCCAGAAAGTCACAACTGTCCCTCAGAAAATTATTAAGCCAGGCTCTTCTTGACTGTGGACCATTAATTTGTGCTGTCATTATTCCACAGAAATTCCTGGTCTCTGTTCACCATCCTCCACCTCCAGCCCTTCTCACCCGTTTGAATTTGCTTTGCAAGTGAAATCTGGTGACAAGCTGGCTATGACTCAGGGCAGCTCAGAGCTGGAGAGCCAGACAAAGGCAGCTGCTGTCCTCAGCACTCAGCCTTGAATTGGGTTTAATTGAGGAAAAAGAAATGTGTTCAGTGTTGGGCTTATGGCTGCCCCAGGTTGTGCAGTTGGAGGAATTTGGTCTAGATTATGTGCTCCAAGGGTTGATTAGTCAGGAGAAGTTGGGCCAGTAGAGGTTGGTGCTGTGTAGCCTTTTCTTGGCAAACAGCCACCAAGATTTTAGTCAACACTGGTTCCTGACAGTTATATAATAACTTCTTCAAGTTTATAGTGTCATTGGGGGGAAAAAACCACAAGCCAGGTGTGTTGATTTTGCTAAAATATGCTTGTTAAAAATGTAAATAATCACTATAAAGGAAAAATTCAAATCGTATAAACCTTATTAATATATTCAACAAATCTTTATTTTGTGCCTACCATACGCCAGGCACTGCTGAAAGCGCTGGGGACATGGCAATGACGAACACAGAGAAAAATTATTGATGAGACATTTTATATTGTTTATGGCACTGTCTCCAAAGCCAGTGTGTAATTTATAGTTGCAGCATATCTTAATCCACACGCTAAATTTTCATTTGTAGTACTTTATTCATATTTGGATTAATAAAACTTAGAGTTGACAAAGAGATTCACATTGTTCTTCCAAACATACTTTGTTGTTGTTCTAAATATTCTTAGTTTTCCAGTAACTGAATCAAGTATCAAAGACTATTTTCTTTTGATATCTGCATCCACACTGACAAAACTGTTCATCTTTTTATTAGAAGAATTGGTTTAATTTTGAAGCAAAAGTATATCAGTTTCAAAACTATGTCTGTTTAAGTAAACTCAGTAACTCTGTGTCAACTCAGTATTATTAGGATTAAAAGTGGTGAGGGGCCGGGCGCGGTGGCTCACGCCTGTAATCCTAGCTCTCTGGGAGGCTGAGGCAGGCGGATTGTTTGAGCTCAGGAGTTCGAAACCAGCCTGAGCAAGAGCAAGACCCCGTCTCTACTAAAAATAGAAAGAAATTAATCGGACAACTAAAAATATATAGAAAACTTAGCCGGGCATGGTGGCGCATGCCTGTAGTCCCAGCTACTCGGGAGGCTGAGGCAGTAGGATCGCTTGAGCCCAGGAGTTTGAGGTTGCTGTGAGCTAGGCTGATGCCACGGCACTTACTCTAGCCCGGGCAATAAAAGCGAGACTCTGTCTCAAAAAAAAAAAAAAAAGTGGTGAGGTATTGCATAAATGGAAACAAAACTAACTTTATCAATATCAATAAACCATTCTATGGATTTTTCTTGTTTTTTTTGTAGCCAATTTACACAATGTTATTGATTACATTTAAAATGTTTTGCATATTATACAAATATTCACAGCAACTTTATTTCTCAAACATATATATTCTTTCATTTCCATTGATTAAATATCTAAGAATGGAATGACGGCTTCATATGGTAGTTGAACATTTAACTGTTTCAGAAGCTGCCACACTGTTTTCCAAAATGGTTTTATCAATTTACAGTATATATATGAGTTCTAGTAGCTCCACATCTTTGCTAACATTTTTATGGCCATTTTTTGGTTTTGTTTGTTTGTTTTTAGCCATTCAAATAGGTGTGTTGCGGTATCTCATTGTGGTTTTAATTTGCACTTCCCTAATGACTAATGATATTGAACAACTTTTCCTGTGTTTATTTGCCATTTATATCTCTTTTATAGTGAAGTGTCTATTCAAAGCTTTTGCCTATGTTTTTTAAAATTATGCTATCATTTTCCTTATTATTCAGTTTTTTATTCATTTTTTAATTGAAACATAATAAAAGTACATACTTTCAGGTACATGTTATAATATAATACTTTCATATAATTTGTAATGATTAAATTGGTATACTTGGGATATCAAAAAAATGTTTTGCATATTGACTCATTTGAAAAATGTGTAAAGTCATTTTGTTTTGTTTATATTATGAAATGTTTCAATTGTAAATAAATTCTTTCACCTCTCTGGCTAGGTCACAAGTTTTTCCCATTTTAGGAGCTTCGGATTTAGCTTATTCATATGCAGTGTGATGTTCGAGAGAAAATATGACTCACAGTGCCATTTTTTTGTCTTTGATTATTGAATACTTGGCAAGCATTGCTTTTGGTTCAAGAAAATCGTGAATTGGATTTTCTAGTATAGGAAATCTTTATAAAACTCTTCTGTAAGTCCAAGTAACATTGGTAAAGAATACAAGATCATTAGCTATATTTTATTCTTTTTCAGTCATTCCATAAAGTGGTAATGATTATTCTATAGCATTTGTACATATGTATGAAGAATTTTAACATCTGCATCCGTGACTCTTGGAGTCTGCTTCAGAAACTGAACAAAAATATTTTCAATATGTATCATACAATGGAGTAAAGCAATGAGGGAAAAGTTATCCTCTTGCTTTAAAATTCTAATACATCTGGTTTTTTGATTTAACATAGCTAGAGTCCCATCCTCATAATAGAAACAAATTTTTCTATCTCTAGCTGAAATTCTTTGACAGATGGAAAATTGTCAAAAATATGTCGTGAGTTTGAGCTTTTAGGTAATGGATTGACATTTCTTTGTAAATTTGGATGTTTTTTGAGACAGATCTACCGAAAGTTTTCTTTGGGTAGTGTCTTTATCATACAATTCATCTAAAGAAAAATACTTGAAGTTTTTCAAATTTTGAATCAATCGATCTTTGGTATCATTAGAAATATACACGTTCTATGAACAAAATATATTTTGTTCATGTATATTCTATAAGCAAATTTGTTTACTGGTTTAATTGAAAATTTCAATTTTTGTGAATGTCTTTTAAAGTCTTTTCCTCATAAATTTCTGAAGAAATGATGATAATTAGAAATTTTTTTTTTTTTTTGAGACAGAGTCTCACTCTGTTGCCCTGGCTAGAGTGCAGTGGTGTCATCATAGATCACTGCAAACTTCAAACTCCTGGGCTCAAGTGATCCTCCTGCCTCAGCCTCCAGAGTAGCTGGAACTACAGGCAAGGGCTACTACGCCCAGCTAAGTTTTCTATATTTTGTAGAGTTGGGGGTCTTGCTCTTGCTCAGGCTGGTCTTGAACTCCTGACTTCAAGTGATCCTCCCACCTCGGCTACCCGGAGGGCTAGGATTACAGGCAAGAGCCACTGCCGGCCCTAAAATAGTAATTTTTTAAATCATCCCTCCATCTGAGATTCTTTTTTGTGTGTGTTAGCAAGAATCAAGCTATTCTATAGCTTGCCACATTTTCAAACTCAGATCCCGTTAAAAGTTGTTTAAATCATTTTTGTTGGAAATTTAATTCTCATTTCATGTGACTAATTTTGTGGATTCACTTTTGCCATAAACTAAGTTACTGATGAAAAATTCCACGTTTTAAATATTGTCTTAAGTATTGCCTACTGTACATGTTTACCACTTTTGAATACAACAAACAGCTTTTTCATTTGTTCTACTGAAGTAAATTGCAATTGCCATTCATCTTTCAATGTGCACTATACTCTCGTCGCTTTTTTCACTGTCTTTTTTTAATACTGTACCAGTCATAGCTTCTGTATCTGCACTGAATTCTGCCGCAGTAATATGCCCTTGTTTAAAATTTAAATATATTTTCATATTTTTATCTAGAAAATAATTATAATTAAAATAGTATCTCAATTTATGATTCTGATTTACATAGGTATCACTCTAACTTGTGTTACCTGCATAAAATATCCAAGTAAGTATTAATACATTGTGATATGACATCTGAACATAGAAAAAAGTCATCTAAACTGAATTAATCTGTTGATACTGACTAGATTGGTGATGTGTTTATGTGTAACACTAGAAATAATGCCCATACGTTCTGGTGCAAACAACGTTCTATGAGATGCGGTGGTTAATGTGAATTGTATAATATTTCTACCAAAACAATCAAGTTTTGTTTACTGGGAAAAATGAGGATTTATTTGTTACGGGTGCTAAGGGAATTAAAGGAAATCTTGTACACTACAGTGTTTTACACATCGTAAGCATTTATCAAATAGTAGCAGCAGTGCTGGGAAACCTTTTAAATACTGTTATCTTTTGTCCCAAATTTCTCCACAGTACAGACTGCAAGATTTCTATTTTCTTTTGTGAATTGTGAGACCACTGATTTTTGATTTGGAAAGAAAGGCACACACAAAAACACAATTCAATGTAAGAATAACCCTAAAGATGTGTGCAAAATGCTCTGTAGTTCAGAGCGTCAGGAGCAGTGGAACCAAAGATCCCTTTTGGGCATAAGAACTTAGGAGAAAAGAGAGCTGAACAGAGATTCTAGGCATTTTGGATTTATTTCAATATGGCACATATTTCAGGTTTGTAAAATAGTTCTTGACTACGTGTCTGTCTCCTCCAGTAGAGTCAGCGTAGGAACAATGTCTTAAGACATCTCTGGATCTTCAGGACAGTGGACACTCTACCGATAGTTGAATTGACGCGCCATGACCACAAGGGACAGAAAGGATTCTCCGAAGAGGGATGGGGAAGTCGGAAGGGGAAGAAATGACTTGGATCCATTTCCAAGGCAAGGAGAGCAGCTCAGGTACGGCACACATGTCAGTCGCAAAGCTCCAGCTGGAAGCTAGGAACCGAGAGAACTACGCCGTATCACTTCTGCCCAGCTCCCCGCCCGACAGGGTCACTTCCGGGAGGGGGGCGGGGAGACAAGAGGAGGCGTGCCGGGAAGGAGGCCGTTTGTAGAGCACCAGGCGGAAGTGTGCCAAAGGTATCGGTGCTGCCGCTTCCGGTCCGGGTAAACGCGGCTTAGGTACACAGCGTGGTTTGTGTCGTGCGAAGATAAGCTTCTGAGGGCAAGTCACCGAGTGAAGAGGCGAGCACTGGAATCTCAGAAGTCTGGAATCTAGGGGAAACAGCGGAAAGGCCAGGAACCTGAATACAAACTTACTGCTGTTTCCGAGGGGGCAACTTCCACGGGGAACCCCTCTGCCCTGGTAACGGCCAAAGAGGAGGAGATGGCGCCAGTCAGGGAGCGGCCGTGGCCGAGACTGTGAGGAAGCGCCAAGGCGGAGCAACCCGGGAAGGCTAGGGAGAAGAATCAGAAGGGTCGCTGCCGCCACCACCATGGAAGGCGCAAAGCCGACACTGCAGCTCGTGTACCAGGCAGTGCAGGCGCTTTACCACGACCCAGATCCCAGCGGAAAGGAGCGCGCCTCGTTTTGGCTTGGGGAGCTGCAGCGTTCGGTGAGGGGCCAGAGAGGCCGTGCTGCGCCGCGGGGCCGGGGCAGGGTGGGACCTAGGCTCGAGAGGAGAGCCTGAGCCCGGCGGTTGGCCTCGTGAGGTCCTCCTTGGGGAGGAGCTGCTGCTGTGGGGTGGGGCTGCGAAGCTACATCTGTACTGCTTTTCGGAAACTAGTCGCAGCTGATCGGTCGCGAACTGGCCCTTTCCCCACCCCGTAGAATCTGATTTGTAGGTCCTGTACTTCTCGCTTGTGGCATCAATTTAGTCTTCTTTCAGTGCTACCCTTGCTATTGCTTGTTAGGCCGGGCTTTTCCGTTTTGTCTTCTTTCTACCAAACCCAGCCTGTGTTTCTCCACCTTCCACTTAAGGATGCTTTATCCATCTCTCCCCTCTGTGTCCAAGTGTTGCATCGGGCAATTTCTTCCTATTCGTAGCCTTACTCATGTCTCACTGTTCTTGCCTGTTTTCACTCCAGTTTGAGTCCTTTCTTCTCGAAAGTTCTCAGGTTTCTAGATTCTTATACCTGTGAATTTCCTCTTGCTTTGAAGTGCAACATAAGATGAAGAAAAAAAAATCAATTCTCCTTTTAGAAAATCTTTGGAATTCTCATTTTGCTTCATATTGGACCTCTAACCTGTTATTTACCTGAATTTTAGATTTTTTTTTACAAGATGGGTATCATAGCCGCTTTGATTATTCCATATAACTGTGTGAGCATCCTGCTTAATTGCACTTGCTGTATTTATTGTATTTTCACATTCTTTGATTCACGTTTTATGCTTCATCCCCTAATTTTCACACTCATGTTTGCTGTGCTTTATTTCTATGTGAATGTGCACGAGGGCTGTCCGGAAAGTATCCAGGCATATAATATGAAAATTAGAGAAATTTATCATATTAACAATGGCTAGATTCTTTCTGGACAGGCCTTGTATACTTGGTGATCTTACTGACTTCAGTCTTACATGTAAGATTTACTTTATGAATTGTGAAATACTTTGAAAACTAAAGAGGCTTATGCAGACTGGAAACGTACTCACCTTTACCTTTATTTTGGCATTTTTTACTCAAAGGCATATTTTTTGTTTGCCCCTTTCCCTTTTATCAATTTATTTTAACTCATAATTGATACTTAAAGGTGTGCTGTCCTATTAAATCAGCCCTTAGGCTGTAAGTGTATACATTTAAAAATTTACAACTTTGACTTTGAATATTACACATAAACTGGGATCCGAGTCCTGGTTTACCTCCTTGGAAGATAAAGGAGTAAGACTCGCTGTAAGTTATACAAGAAAATCATTCACATATTTTCTTTTTTTTTTTTTTTCTGAGACAGAGTCTCACTCTTTTGCCCAGGCTAGAGTGCCGTGGCGTCAGCCTAGCTCACAGCAACCTCAAACTCCTGGGCTCAAGCAATCCTACTGCCTCAGCCTCTCAAGTAGCTGGGACTACAGGCATGCGCCACCATGCCCAGCTAATTTTTTCTATATATATTTTTAGTTACCTGATTAATTTCTTTCTATTTTTAGTAGAGACGGGGTCTCGCTCTTGCTCAGGCTGGTTTCGAACTCCTGAGCTCAAACAATCCAACCACCTCCGCCTCCCAGAGTGCTAGGATTACAGGTGTGAGCCACCGAGCCTGGCCTTCATTCACATATTTTCTCATCCAGTGTTTAGTTTCTGTGATCTATCTGGGGAGTTGCAATTACCTGATCTTCCTTTAGTTTTCTAAAGTATAAATAGGAGAAATGCTACATGATACTACAAAAGTCAGCTCTTACCAACTAAACCTGTTTATTGTTGTGTGTATTTTAAACCAATATTTGCCTACTATGTGCCAGCCAACAGCTGTGTTGTGTGTTGGTAGTTGGAAATGAACCAGACAAAGATCTCTTCTTACCACTTAGGGTAGTTGCGATGATTCAGTGAGTTAATGTCTACAAAGAACTTAGAAAAGTTCTTGGAACATAGAGCTTAAATATGCTAGCAATTATTAAAGTGTTGGTCACTTTTCTTTCCTTACATTCCACTATTCTGTTATAACCTTACATCATCGTCACTACCACTATTAACAATCAGGGTCCCAACAGGAACGGATGGCACACTTGACAGGATAATTTGAGGAGAGTTTAGTTTATAAAGGTACTAGTATAAGATGCAGTTTCATGGTACCACAAGAAATAGTGTAAAAAAGTAACCTGTACCCAAGCTGCTAACATCCTAGCCCAGAAGAGCTAAGAGAGGGAGTAATTACTTGAACTCGGAAGAGAATTACGGAGTTGGCTGCCTTGAGAGGAGTGATGACTACCTGGTGAAGGAACTCAGTTAGCTTAAGGTGCCCTTGCAGGGATGGAGCTGGAGAAATGAATATCCTGACCTAGTCTCCTAAACTCCCACTGTATTCCCCATGGACCAAACTCAACCAGGAAGCCAGGGGACACCGTAAACTGTTGATAAAATCTATACAGGTGAGCCTATTAGAGCATGGGAGAGAAGGGTGGACAAGTGGGCCTGGAAAACATCTAGCAGTCAGTCACACATCACTTTTAGGCAACTTCACCATCTGGATTGACAATTCAGCTAATGCTTTGGCATCTTGATTCCTTTACTTTATTTTCTTTAGACACCTGGTTACACAGTCACACTCAGGGTCTTGTCATTACTAAAATGTCACCAATCCCCCCAAATCACTAATGCAGACATTCTGCTCTGATCACAACCCACTGTTTCCAGTTTGCTGGCTCA
>NW_012155396.1:4242883-4249327 GCF_000956105.1 Propithecus coquereli | reverse complement strand
CAGCTAATTTTTCTATTTTTTTATAGAGACAGGGTCTCATTATGTTGCCCAGGCTGGTCTCGAATTCCTGGCCTCAAGTGATCCTCCTGTCTTGGCCTCCCAAAGTGCTGGGATTACAGGCGTGAGCTCTGCACCCAGCCCAAGAATTTTATTTTTAAAACAAAAATTTTGTGCAACTTTTTTTTTTCCTGGTGGTATCAAATACCTTTTTCTTTCTTCTTTCTTTTTTAACATTTGCTTTATTTTCTATATATCTACAATAATTCATCACAAAATCTGTCAGTAGTGTAAATAGGCTCTTTGTTCAGATTGTAATCTGTTTTCTTTTTTGGCTGTAGGAAACATCTATCTTGAGAGCTTTTCATCTCCCTGCTCCAATCTGGCCTGCTTCTCTAGGTCTGTTGCATAATTATTGTCCTGGGATCCCTGTTTGACACTATCCTGGGGAGTTCCCTTCACCTGGTTGTTGAGTTGGATCCACTGATTCCTAGATCCCCTGATCTATTCCTGGATCACTCATTTGATGGATAATTGAGAAGGGTACCTTCACCTCTTCTCTCATTGTCTTTGTGTTGGTCTTTTTTTGTGTGTGTGGACTGCTTTTACCTTGAGAGGAGTGCTATAGTCTTCTGCCATGGGGTTATAAACTAGGCTGCCAGTGTTGTAAAGACAGGTGGGGGAATGAGGCCAGGGGACCAGGGGATAGAGCTCACTATTAAGTACATAGGTTTTAGTTTAATCTCCTATTTTCAGTATGATACGCCAGTCTATAGCTGAGTCTGTCCAGGTGTCCGGAGTCACTCTATTTCAATCTTTCCACGGTAAACCTTGAGTCTTCTGTTATAATGGGAGAGCAGTAGCCTGGCTGCTCAAGAGTCAGGGAGAAAATTTGGGAGTCTGACTGCTTCTTAATACAGATTTTGAACCCACTCCCTTTTTTTTTTGTTCCACCTGTGCGTCTGCCTTCATATGTACCTGGTGCTTTTAATTCCCCAGCCTTCCTAGGGTTTTGCAACATGAAGCAGTTTGCCCCTTTCCTTCCCCATTCTTAACTCATCCTCCCTCTCTACCCCCAGACAAATTTGATCCTTCTCAGATCTGCTAAGACAGACATTTATCCATTAGCTTTCCAATTTTCACAGTTTTGTTCATATCTGTTGTCTGTTCCCATTCTCTCTGTCCTTGTGAGTTTTCACCGTTTATTTATTTATTTTTAAATCTCTTTATTCTGATATTAGTGGATTTTTGGAAGGGACCTGAGAGCAAACAGATGTGCTCAGTCAGGTCAGTCATCTTAAGCAGAAGTCTCTGCATTAGTTCTCGAACTTCATTGAAACTTCAGTCAATTGACTGCCCGTTACTTTTTCTTTATTAGGTCTTCCTATCTTTACTTCTCTCTTTATCCAATTTGGATTCGAAGGTCCGTCATTTGAGTCACTTTATTAAATATACTATCATCCCTCCCCTCTGATTTGGTGAAACTTCAGCATGGGTTTATCCAGCTGCTTTTCCTCCTGTCAGATCTAGCTGCTCTGCATCTCTTCTGAAATCTCTGGGATCTTGATGTTTTGGTTTATCCCATGTCTCACCTGCATCTTCAGACTCCTTGTCTCCCACCCCCGGATGGGATCTTGCTCTGTCACCCAGGCTGGAGTGCAGTGGCATGCACAATCATAGCTCACTGCAGCCTGGAACTCCTGGGCCCAAATAATCCTCCCACCACAGCCTCTCAAGTAGCCGGGGCTATAGGTGCATGTCACCATACCTGGCTAATTTTTAAAATTTTTTGTAGAGATAGGGTCTTGCTATGTTGCCCAGGCTAGTCCTGAACTCCTGGCCTCAAGCAGTCCTCCTGCTTCTGCCTCCCAAAGTGCTGGGATTATAGGCATGTGGGCCACGAGGCCCAGACTGTTTTGCTGAGTCCTTCCTGTCAACCTTCAGATAGCTGTAATATTTCTCATAGTAAGCAAATACCTTGGGGGGGCAAATATCTTTGCACACCTTTGTTATTTCTTTGATTTCATTCTTCTGTGCTTTTACTCCTTCCCAACACTGTCTTTCCAACCCTGCAGAAACTAACCCATCTTTTCAAATCCTAACCTAAATTCTACTTTCTTCTTGAAGTCTTAACTGGTTCTCTTTAGCTGAAAGTCATTTCTGCCCCCACTGAATGCCTGGAGCACTTTATTTCATTGCATTTGCCTTTTTTTTTTTTTTTAATCTTTTTGAAAATTTGTTTTATCTCCCCCACTAGACTGTGGGATCCTTGTCACAATTGCTTATATAGTCCAATGCCCATAGTTGAAGGAATAAATCATGGTTATTAAGAAAAAGAAATGAAGATGCCTCACACATAGGCTTTTAAAAATGTTTTTTTCATATCTTAAGTTTATTTACAAACATATCTAGTATGCTATGCGTTCAAGAGTTTGATCCATTTTTCAAAGAGATTGCACCTCTTAAAATGCTCTTCATATCTGTTGGATGGATGAATTAAAACATCTTCTTAAGCAGTTGGTGTCTTACTGTAAAGAAAGGTGTAGCAAATCTAGATCCAGAGTACAAAGTCATCATAATTAATTAGTAACCGCCACTTATTTCTCACTGAAAATGGCAAATTCTTCCTGGGGCCCTCATCATAGTGGCTCCTACGGACGACAGAGGTTGTGAACCTCTGGATGCTCTGTGCCAACATGGTGCCGTTGGAAGCTCTGCAAAAGGCACAGAGACCGAAGGAGAAAGAAATGGCAGCACCACGCTAAGTTCTAAAAATGTTTGTTGATGGAATATCTGCATGTAGGCACGTCTAAAGGACTCTTGGATAACTAAAAGTTGTCTTTATCTGCAAATTTTATTTATTTTTGTTGCCATTCTTCACTATATCCATGATTAATTAAAAATAAACAATTTTGAGCCTCCTGTGAGTACTCTGTTTTCAGTCTTTCCATCTTTTTTATTTAAAAAAAAAAAAAACAACCTTTATGAGTTGTTTATATCGCCCTCATTTTATGCTTGCCAAAGACTCAGGTACAGAAAGGGAGAGGAACTTTTTGACTCAATAACGGCTTTCTTGAAGTAGTTATTGAATGGCATTTGTAACCAAAAGTCTGTTTTAATGTAGTAATAAACGGTTTTGATTTTCGATTCAAAATTGGTAAGGAACAGAATTTGCTTGGTTTGCTACAAAACCACTTTCAAGAATACGCATTTTGCAAAACTTATTATCTTTATTCCTCTCCACCACCCACATAAGTGATCTTAGAGTCATATAGTGTAGTTCCAATGACCTGGTGACAATACACTTGGTATAGAGGTGCGATTTGGACATGGTTTCGCCTATGCTAATAGTATCTTTTCTCTTTTTCTAGTATTTGTATAAAAAATATTTTCTGAAGAATCTGTGCTCATTACTCTAAGCTTTTTTCCACCAAAATTCTTAGAAACCTATAGCCATGATTATGTTTTATATGATGGGCAGATATCAATGATAACTTCAAAGTATTCTGAAAGAAAGATTATTTTGAGGCAGATCTTACAGGAATCCTTACCTAATAGTAGCCTGTTCTGAACATTTAGTAGCTTGCTTTGTCCACCCTCAGTAACCAAAGTTAGACAATGTAGAAAGCTATGGAAGAAAAGACCGTCTCTTTATAGGGCCAATGAATTATGCTACTCAGTTGTTCTAAGTTTGCAATTTAAATTATAAGTAGGAGAGGACTTACAGAAACAATCTGTGGATTAGAAGTTACCTGAAAGGTTTCATAGTCCAATCTGGAAACTGAAAAAGCATGATGAAAAGTATAAAAAACCTAAAGAGATGAAATAAAATCATGCTTTGATGGACTCATTTGGCATTGTCATGTTTAGTTTATCACATGTCCATGGGAATTTTCTTCTTGGATATCATAGAGAAAGGTCATGGGTCTTGGAATATCAGGTTCATACTTCTTTCCTAGTACCTTTCCCCTTTGGAATTTCTTGATTCTTTAGCCTAGTTCTAAAACCCAGTGTTTTTGTTTTTTTCTCTAACAATTTAGATATTGATTTATCTGAAAATTTAGGCTTTTTTTTGGTGTGTGTGCTTATGTTTTCATTTTCCAGTCAAGTGACCCTTGAAACAGAAGGTTTTGAAAGGAAAGCCTAGAAAATAGAAATGTTCCTATGCAACTTCTGTGGATCAGCTAGTTCAGTGAATGTAGCAATACTGTATGCCTTCCACTGCTAGAAACTGGGAGTATGTAAGTAAATAGTAAAAACCAAAGGCCTTTCTCCCAAAGCATTTACCAATTGTCCAATATAATAGCTACTGACCAGGTGTAACTACTTAAATTTAAATCAATTAAAATTAAAGTTAAAATCTATTCCTTATTTGCACTATACACATTCCAAGTATTGGACAGTGTAAATAGTGGAACGCTTCATGCCTTTGGAGTATCGGAGTTTGTGTATGTGAATTCATGACGGTATTTCTGTTGGCATGGTAGGCTGTTATCTGGTGGCATTCCTCTATATTTGGATTAGTTTATTTCTTGTCTTGCCAGGCCTTGAGCCAGAGTTGATGGTTTTATTCAGGATATAAAATTAACAGGGCACTGCTTCGTTTTCTAATTATAACACAATTTTTCCAAAGCCTTTCAGATACTTCTTCATTCTTTCATGGGTGAGTGCACTGATGTTTATGGAGGAAATGGAAATAGCTTTTGTGGATTTTTTTTATTGTGGTAAAATATTCAGAACATAAAATTTACCATTTTAACCATTTTTAAATGTGTAGTTCAGTGGCATTAAGTACATTGACATTGTTGTGCAACCATCACCATCCTCTGTCTTCAGAACTTTTTCATTTTGTAAAACTGAAACTATACCCATTAAACACACCCTAGCAACCACCATTCTACTTTCTGTCTCAGAATTTGACTACTCTAGGTACCTCATGTAAGTGGAATTACACAGTGTTTAGCCTTTTTGTGACAGGCTTTTCTCCCTTAGCATAATATCCTCAGGGTTCAGTCATGTAGCATGTGTCAGAATTTCCTTCTTTTTTAAAGCTGAATAAATTCCATTGTATGTATTTACCACATTTTGTTCGTCTGTTCATCCATCAATGGACACTTGCTTCCACCTTTGTGAATAATGCTGCTATGAAAGTGGGTGTACAAATATCTGTGGGAGTCCCTGCTTTCAATTCTTTTGGATATACAATGTTCCCAGAAGTGGAATGGCTGGATCATATGGTAATTCTATGTTTATTTACTTACTTTTTTTTTTTTTTGAGGAACCACGATACTATTTTCCAGATTTTATAGAATTTTAAGCTCTGTTGACCATACAAACAAATTCATAGGAAGTTGAGATTACTCAGGCTACCTGTCCTGTATTTCCCTAGCTTGTACCATGATACTGAAATAGTACTAGAGTGTTTTACATCTGTACAAATGAAGCCCCAGAGAGAAGCCTTATTTCTTTTTCTTGGAAGTTCACAGTATTGCTAAAGGGGATAATTTTGTAGTGTTTGGCATGCAGACCCTCTTAAAAGTATTGGCTTAATAGTCTTCTGGTAGAGTTTCCAAAATGAAAATATTAGGAAACAGGTATTTTTCCTTTTTGTGAGTTTTCTGTTAACGGACTTTACATTATAGTTTTTGCTTATTTTTTCTTAAGCCCATAGCACAATTCTTTTGTTTTTCCTCTGTATTCGTTGTTTCCTTGTTACATTTTCTGTCTCAGCCATAGCGTAATACTGTTTAAACAGTTATCCTCAAAGCAAGAGAATATATTTGGAACTAGACTTGAAAATGTACATGTTTTTATATAAGCATTCAGAGTTTATTTTTATACTTTTACAGTGCTTTAAGCCAGATACCTCACATTTCTATAAGTTTTAAAAATTTGAGTCTTCAGCACTGTGCTAATATATACTTAATATGTGTGATAAAATTGTTATCTGGTTTGTATGGTTATTAATATCAAACTTGCTCACATAGTCAGGAATAGAGACCAGTGATGAAACGAAATACGTTTTCTATATGTTTGGCATATGAGAAGCCCTTGTATGGGTTTCACTGAAATGGTTTCAAGCTTGGCATTTTTTACTTTCAAAGCAGAGCTGCCTAGTATTAATAAGGGGCACAATTAAGTGATTATCAAGTAATGCATGCCTTAGTCACGTCAACTGAAGTTGATTTTATGGATCCAAACTTATTTGTTTGTCTCTTTTCAGCATCATTCTTGGGGTTAATATTCACATTCACAGGTGATTGAGGATTTTAAATTTTTGTAGGGATTCTTGTCATGAAAAAATTGGGACAAGATATATCTCAGTACCATCTTATGTGTGATTGACAGCTACACAGTTGAGCCAGAATACATTTGACGGAAGTCATTATGACATAGGATTGTTTGAAAATACTTGTCGTAGAAGCACTGGGATTTCAACAGAAGAGA
>NW_012155396.1:4240781-4241888 GCF_000956105.1 Propithecus coquereli | reverse complement strand
TAAAGGATTAACTATAAGAACTTAAGATAGTTGATGACTTACAAATTATTTTTTGTGTTTCAGGTAATTTAGACTTATTCTTTATTTGACTCATGAAAATAAGTTTTTCTTCATTTGGGAAATCCTGGTTTTTCTAGCTCTGTACCACATTGTTGCAGGCCATGTATCTAAACTGTTGCTTTGGCTGATTTATAGTTTTCTTTTTAAGAGTTCTTTTTATTCTGTTCTGTTAGAGTCTTCCCTTCCCAAATAAATTCACCCAGTATACTGTAAATCTTCAAAAGTCTTCATTTAATAAATATATCAGTGACTGATTGAAATGCTTAAAAAAATGCAGCAACCTGACACTTTTATGTTACTTTTCAAGTCTCATGTAATTATCTGTATTTCCAGAATCTCATTTTCTATTTGCCAGACCTCTTTAATATTTAGTATTTTAAGTAATTCTGTTTATTTTGAGAAGTTTTTGTGTAGGATTAACTAGCATCCCTAATCTGCTTCTAATTTTTGGCAGCTAATGAAGCCGTAGGCTCCTATCTGGGTATGTTCTTGCATTGTTGAGGGCCTGCTCAGTGATTTCAGTTGATTTGGCAATTTTAGAAATGTTGGTGTAGAAGTGAGTCTTGGAGCAACAGTGCACCATTAAAGAAAAAAGCAGGCAAATACTTTAAGGCTCTGCTGTGAAGTATAATGAAGGACTTAGAGCACGTTAGTGAAAGGATTGCTGGGCCATAGCCTGCCTCATATTCATCACATAGTCATGGAAATATCTTTTGAAAAGACTGATATAAAGGCCTGCTCTGCTACTGCTTTGTGAAATGGAAGATTGGAATTAGATTCTTAAGTGGAAAATGTTCTCTTGTTGCAGCCTCTTTGAAATGTGCTGCTAGTGGGAGCTGCAGCTTCCTCCTGCTGACTCTGAGCCCCAGGCTTCGGTTGAGATGGTCCTTTCAGAAATGTGGAGCTTAGTCCAAGCCTGGATTTCAGTGGGTAGCACCTGGCATCTGTGGCTAGAAAGTCCTATGAAGTGTAAGTGCTTTATTCTCTCCTTGTAAAGAATCCCTTTTCCTTGCTTGATTCTCTTCCTTCTTTCTGTGGCTTAGCAGG
>NW_012155396.1:4237170-4238276 GCF_000956105.1 Propithecus coquereli | reverse complement strand
GAAATGAACAGAAACTTTTCTGAAGTTTTTAAATCTTCAGATTTTAGCTAGGAAAATATTGAACTTCTTCTCATCACTAAAATATGTAAAAGATACATATTTAAACAAAATAAAACCAAGATTCCATCTCGGCAAGGCCAGTGAAGTTCTACAAATGTGAGGACTCAATGAAAAATGTCTCATCTTCTCAGGGCCTTTGTGTTTAACTGTAAAGAACTGATTTGCTTGTTCTCTGTTGCCCTTTCTTTCTCTATACATTTTGGATTTTGTCCTGATAGACGTCCCCAATCCAGTAAGTATCTCGGCTACTTAGTAATTTCTAAGAATGGGCTTCATGTTTCGGAGACAAAGAGATATACTTATGAGATGATGGTATCTTGTTATTTGCTTCATATTTAACAATATAATATGTACCTCTTATGGCCAAAGTATTTATCTCTGCATTTCGGGAGATGCAGAGGTAATTAAGGTTGTGTTTTGTTTTTGAAGAGAGCTTGCCATCTATTGGAAAAGATGAACAAAGGCCCAGGTAGTTATAGTGCAAAGTTATATAGTTGAGCTGTTAGAGTCAAGGGTACCGTGGTAGTAGGGTTAAAGGATCCGTTTATTTCTGCTAAAGACTTCTTTTCTAAGTTGGTTGTTTTTAGATTTATTTAGTTACAGAATAATTCAGACTAAAACTTGATTTGTTTTGTACTGTAAAATCAGAGTAATTGTGCTTCTGTGGTTGCCAGCTTTTTTTTTTCTTGCATGTTATATACAGTTATTGGTATATTCCATGTTAGCATTTTAAGCTAGCCTGTCTAAAAGAATTATGGGACCGTTGTAGTATGTAGATATCAACATGAGAACTGTTAGGCTATGTGGAAGACCTGCAGTCTTATCAATTTTCTGTTTATAGAAAAAAATTTTTAAACTACTTCTTCTTCTTTATTTATTTATTTTTTTAAAGAGATGAGGTGTTGCTCTGTTTCCCATTGTGGAGTGCAGTGGCACAATCATAGCTCACTGCAGCCTTGAACTCCTGGGTTCAAGCCATCCTCCCACCTCAGCTTTCTGAGTAGCAGGGACTATAGGCATGTGCCACTTTGCCAGGTCTAAAAAAA
>NW_012155396.1:4232925-4235530 GCF_000956105.1 Propithecus coquereli | reverse complement strand
GCCTGGCAGAATTTTTTTTTTCTTTTTGGTAGAGGTGGGGGTCTTATTCTTGCTCAGCTTAGTCTTCTGAACTCAAGCAGTCCTCCCGCCTTGGCCTCCCAGAATGCTAGGATTATAGGCGTGAGCCACTGTGCCCGGCCTGGCATCCTATTTCTAACAAGAAGTTTGCTGTAACTTTTTACCTTTGTTCCTCTGTATTGAATGTGTCCTTTTTCTCTGCTTGCCTTCAATATTTCTCCTTGTCTCTGGCTTTTAGGAGTTTGAGTATGATGTATTTAGTACTTGTCTGCCTGTTTGTGGAAAGTGGGGAGTAGTAACTTCTGTTGTCCTGGTTTACCCTAGTCCAGCATTTCTGTTGTCCCCTGTTCTCATTGGTAGCACTTTCTCAGTTATCTCACCTTTCCTGTGGCATTTCATGCTCTGCCTTGAATTTTGCCTTGATATTGTGCAAGATAAAATTTTTTTGCCCTCTGGTGGTATTGGTGTCAGGTTTTAGTCTGAAATGTCAGTTTTTAGTGCGATCATGGCCGAAGAATGACCAGACGCACCAAAGTAAGGCAAGCATGAGGTGAAATTTATTGAGGGGGAGCAAGATAGGATTACAGGGCAAGAGCAAGATACAGGTTTACAAAGTGTGATACATAGGCCACAGATGACGACCAGGCCCATTGTTGCAGCAAAGGGAGAGCCAAAGGAAGGGAGCAAAAAAGGGCCTGGTTATGGTCCGCGTCTTGTTTTATAGTGCCTGGATTGGGACCTCCCTACTGGCTCACACGTCACCGTGGAACCATTTTGATTGGACAGTTGGGAGTTGCATATGGGTTGTTCTACACATATGGGTTGTTCTAAGTCAATTTCTGGACTCTGTGGTACCTATGCTGCTTGGCCCTTGGGCCAGAGAGCCCTTTGCATTCTTTCGCAGCTGGTGCGCTAAGTTGTTTGGCATGATTGGCAGATTCGTAGGGTATTCCCTCCTACTCCAGGTATGGCAGCAGCTCAGGGCAGGATCAAAGTGGGGCAGGACCAAGATGGGGGCTTGGGGCCCACCCTTGTCCTTTTTCCCAGGTGGGGCAATTTCACCAAGACAAAGCGCCCACTTTTGTCCCTAGACCTGGAATCCCTTGCTAACTGCCTAATGTTGATAGTGTCATAGGCTTAAGACGCTACCACTGTTTTATGCCTATCTCCTAAGGGTAAAGGTTTTTTCTTTTACTTCTAGTGCAACAGCTGTGGGTCTTAACCTGTGCCTTGAGGGGTGACATGGTTTGCTGCCCCTCCTCCACACCCTAAAGCTTTTATTCTGTAGAGGAGGTAGAGCTTTTTGCACCCTCCTCCAGGACTGCACCACCAAAGGAGGTAGTCTCCTGCTCTATCCCAAGCCTTCTTCTTGAGTGTGTAGAGGAGTTCTGTGGAGAAGATCCTGCAGCAAATTGTAAACTCCCTTTGTGTCTGTGAATATCAGGGGTTCTATATGTTCATGCTAGCCCATGTGCAGCCTTCACCAATTTCTTAAAGATTTTAGCTGAATTTTTATTAGCTGGTTATTTGGTGCCCTGTGTTTCTTCTTCTCTTCTGTCTTAGATGAGCCCATGCTTGCCTCCTGTCTATTTGGAAAGATTTGTCCTTAGATTTCAGTCAGCTTGGTTGCCCTGGGACCTCAGTTTCTGATGCATTTAAGAAAAGTTATCTTGTAGTTTATTTGCTTTTGTATATTGTTAACTTGTGGAAAGCAATGTTCTTTCCATCTTTCTACATCTTAGGTGGATGTGGAACTCCCCTTGAGCATTTTTATTCTTCTTATATTTTAAATCCCACCAGATGTTATTGCTTTATATAATCAGTATTCATTGGGATTCACCCACATACTTAGCTTTTCCATTGCTCTTTATCTGTTCTTGATTGCCTTGCTTCCATCCAGGATTGATTTCCTGAAGAGAGCACCCTTTAGTATAGTATTTTCTTCTTTGTGGGTCTATTGTTAATGAACTCTCTTTTTTTTTTTTGGTCATAAAATGTCTTTATTTTGTTTCATTTTGGAAGGATATCTTTGAGGAATGTGAAATACCCATTGTAAATTATTTTCTTTCAATACTTTGAAGATAAGATTTTTAGATCCCTTTGTTACTGTTGAGAAGTCTGCTATCAGTCTAATAGTTGTTCGTTTAAAGGTAATAGCATCCTTTTTTCCTCTGGCTTTTAAGATTTTCCTCTTTGTCTTTGGTTCCTTAGCAGTGTGCCTAGGTCTGGCTTTCCATCCTTAAGAGTTTTGTAGTGCTTCTTAAATCTGTGGCTTGCTATCTTTTATCAGTTTGGAAATTTCTCAATCAGTTTCTTTAAATAGTGCTTCTGACTCATTTTTTCTTTTCCTTCTGGGATTTTGATTATATGTATGCCCTTTTCATTGTGTTCTGCATATCACTTGCATTCTTGTGATTTAGTCTTTTTGTTTTTTATGGCCTGATATCTAGCATAGTAATCTTTACTTCATCTGTATCATGTGCTGTTTGACCCTTCGAATTGGTGCTTAATTTCAGTCATTGTATTTTTTAATTCTAGAATTTCTTTTTGATTCTCTTTAATAGATTCCATTTCTTAATGGAAATTC
>NW_012155396.1:4222803-4223315 GCF_000956105.1 Propithecus coquereli | reverse complement strand
TATGTAAAGGTTAACTTTTAAATCCTAGCAATTTGTAGCAACCCAGGAGAGTTTACATGGGAGATACATAGTTGTAGGGATTGGGGAAAATTGGGGCATGGCGGGGGGGTGTCAGTTGTCATATTGTTAGGAAGAAATTTAGTTTCTTTGCTTTCCAATTAATATTTTTGGTAATCCTATTTCTGTTCATCTGTTCTATTCATTTATTTAATCTCTCTTCTTATTCAGCTGGCTTTAGCAATAGCAGACCTTGCCCTACAGATGCCTTCCTGGAAGGGATGTGTACAAACATTGGTGGAAAAGTAAGTAATTTGTATTGACGATATACTAGCATTTGATATTATCATTAACCTACACAGAAATTTGTTAACAGTAGCTAGACAGTTTCCCTGAACTCTTAAGATAGAATTATGTTATTAACCCTTGTCAGATTAAAAGAAACTCATCTAAAATTTAAATGCTACAGAAATTTATCATGTGGATGTACCCTTGAAATTTACACGCACATACAC
>NW_012155396.1:4216466-4222753 GCF_000956105.1 Propithecus coquereli | reverse complement strand
TTTACCAGAGCTCCTGTTTGTTGGTAGGCCCTGAATTCTAGTATTCATTTTTCCCAGTCTTGTCAGATGCCCAAAGCTCTCCAGTTTCTTAGCCTTGTGTCTTGTACTTTCAAATTGGCAAATGCCTTCAGGGGGAAAGTGGAGCCAAATAATGAACTGATCTCTGCTCTTCCATTCCCTTCTCTCTGGGATTTTGGCCTCCTGTTCTATTAATACTTGTCTTGATAGCTTTGGTGTCTTCAAAAGGCTCTTTCTGGGGTGTTTTTCTGGTGCTTTTTGGCTGGAGAATTGGTGTAACACAAGACAGTCTGTTATAGCCAAAGTTGAAACACCTGATAAATGCTGTGAGCTCGAGAGAGCTTTAGGTTGTTTGGGGAGTATTTGGGGAATAAAACTAATTCCTGTGTGTTAAAAAGCTTAGCTACCTGTTCTAAAAAATTTTTATGGAAAGAATCTTACAAGATCTGCATTACTTTTTTAAAAATTACATATCTTGGAGATCTTTACATATTAAAAGTACACATTCTTTTTCTTTTTTTAAAAAAGGCAATTCCAAAGGACATTTTAAAAAAATATTCAAACATCATTAAAGTTGCTTGAAAAATAAATCTCCTTTGCATCCTTACTCCCCAAGTTTACTAGTTTGCGCAGTGGCAAAGAGATTTTTGGTTTTGTTTTGTTTGTTGGTTTTGACCTTCATTTTTAAGATCTCTCCTTTTAAGGGGATAGAGATGTTTAAGTCAGAAATATAAATAACAGAATAATACAGTTGGTATTTTTTGTTGGTTTCTGCCATTAAGATTAGAGCACAACTTGGCATTGCACAAACAATGATTTTTTTTCCCCAAGGGTTGTGACGACCTGATGAATTGATAGTTCCATTTTTTGGGAGAAAGATTTTATACTAGTTGACTTTAATAGGCAACATTAGGATTTTGTTATGTTCTTCTCTTTTTTAAACACAGACACAGAAAACCACACAATATAAATGTATAACTTAGTGAATTGCAGACATCCTTGTGCTGTTTGACATAATTGCTTCTGTTTCCCTAAAAGTAAACACTGTCCTTTTATAGTAATCCTTTCTTTGTGTTTCTTTATAGTTTTATCACCCAGGGGGCAGTTCCACACTTTGTAGTTGAGTCTTACTGTTTTGTTTCTTATAAAATATGTTTTTTTGAGTGTCTTTTAGGTTCTCTCTGTAGATTATTTATCTGTTGAGGAATCTGGGCCATTTGACCTGTAGAGTTTCCCACAGTGGATTTTGCTGATTTCATTGTCATGATACAGTTCTACTCTACTCTGTATTTCCTGCAAATTGGCAGCTGGATCCAGAGGTTTGGTGAGACACAAAGTCGATCCCCTTTTCATTGTGGTATCTTGTTCTTTCATCAAGAGGCACATAATATTTGGTTGTCTATCTGTTCTGGTTGTCTACTACTGTGAAACAGATTACTCCGGAACTTAGTGACTTAAAACAAAAGCTATTTTATGGTGTATAACTTTGTAGGTCAGGAATTCCAGCAGGGCTTGGTGGGATCCATTTAGTGGTCGGGCTGGTCTGGAGGTTCTCAGATCCTCAGAGTATCCTTAATACTCTGGTAAGAATGGCTGGAAGGTGGGGACTCAGCTGGGCCCTTCTAGCTTTCCTTCTAGTCTCAGGGCCTTTCCACATTGTCTCTCCAGTAGAGTAGTCTTGAGTTCTTACATGGCAGTTGGCTTTCCTCAGAGTAATGCTCAGGATACCAAGGCAGAAGCTCCAGATCTTTTGACCTTCTCCAGATCTTTTGACGTTCTAGGAAATCCCAGAATGTCCCTTCTGCCATGTTCTATCAGTTAAGCAAGTTACTAAGGCCCAACCATGTTCTTGGGGAATGAAAGTAGATTTTACCCTTCAGTGTAGGATTAGCACTATATTTGCAGCTATCTTTACCCCATTCTCCCCTTTTTTTGTGATATAATCAGCTGTTGCTCAGTGCTTAGATCATTAATTGTTTGCGGGTTGCAAAGTGGTGATATTTTAAATATGTCATTTCTTTTTTACTTATTTGCTAGAATACTTCTATAGAGACCCTTCTTCTCATCTCCTATTAGGTTACCTAGTGGTACAGTTTATATTGGAAAACCAGGATAAATGCATGATTCTTCCCTTGTAAGATAACGAGTTTACATCTGTCTCCAATGGTAGCTAGTTTTTTCCTATAAAAAGATAAAACGTTATGAAATCTCATGGATTTCAGTGTATGTGATCATCTTAATCCCTTGCTGAATCCTAAATAGTCTTATCTTTGGCTAGTGGTTGCCTCATTAAGTTGACTCCTCAGTACTTCTGAAATGACTCTAGTAGTCATAGATAGCTTCTGTCATTTTTCATGAGATGTATTCTAGGGTCACCTTATATGTTTCCTTCAGACTTTGAATCTGAAGTTCGTTAAGGAGCGTTGGTTCCTTTTTTTTTTTTTTTTTGGTTCTCTGTTGCCTAGACTAGAGTGCAATGGCATCATCCTAGCTCACTGCAGCCTCAAACTGCTGGGGTCGGGTGATCCTCCTGCCTCAGCCTCCTGAGTAGCTGCGACGACAGGTGCACACCACCATACCTGGCTAATTTTTCTTATTTTTTTGTAGAGACGGAGTCTCGCTGATGTTGCCCAGGCTGGTCTTGAACTCCTGGCCTTAAGCGATCCTCCCGCCTCACCCTCCCAAAGCACCAGGATTACAGGCATGAGCCACCTGGCCCAGCCGTGGCCTCCTTTTCACTTTCTGTTTCTCTTAAGACATTATTTGATGTGTTTGGTGACACGTAAAATTCCTCCTAGTTTAGTCTTTATCTCTGATGCGATTTTTTCCTTTAATTTCTAATTTTTCCTGAATTCTTTTACCTAATTTCTGAAAATTTGTTTCCAATTCTCTTCTTATGTATCTGGTATCATTTTCTTAATGTCTTTTAGCTCATTTTGAAATAGTAGGCTGGGCTGGTTTTTTAAACTTGTTTTTCTGGTCTTTGTTCCTTAGGGTGTTATTCTGCTCGTTCTCTTTTTTCCTTTAAAGCTATATATGACTTTTGACCTCAATTGCTTATTTTTGCGAAATTAGTTTTTCTGAACTTTTAGAAGAAGGCTTGGTTAAGGATAATATTTCTAACTTCATAGAGCTTCCTTATCTGTTGTTTTCAGGTAGTATTTGCAAATATGATGGTTTGATTTCTGAAATTTCCTAGTTTTGTTCCCCTCTCTTTTTCTTCCTTCATCTCTATTATAGGTGTCCCATATAATTTTGATTCTTTTTATAGCAGTTTCTCCTCAATTTGAGGCCTTTTCCTCACTTTACGGTTTCAAGGTTTTATGGAGACTAACCTGTTCCATCGCCGTCAGATCTCTTACTCACCTTCTATTAGATTGGGCAAATCCTCTTCCATTTTTATCTACAGTCCTCAGATTGGCTGCCTATATTTTCCAGTGACTACCTATTGGCTCTTTTGTTGTTCCTCTGTTCTTAGATCCATTAGATACCCTGTTGTTTGCCTCTGCATCTGTATTTACTGAAGCTGAAACCACGCAGGTCTTAGTAGATGTCACTGGTTTCTCTCATCCACATGTATTTTGAGGTTCTTGGAGATAACTAAATAACAAATAGTTTTGTTGTAAGTGTCCATTAGTGTTTTGGTTTTGCTATCTAATTATCTGTTTTTATGAGAATATTTCTGGAGATTCCAAAGCTTCATAGAGTCTTTCTTCATAGAATCTTCTTCATAGAATCCTCCTGCCTTGACCTCCCAAATTGCTAGGATTACAGGTAGGAGCCACAATTAAACATTTATTGAGTATTTTGGGGACACTATGGTAGGGGTAAAAAGTACAACAAAATTAATAAAATACACCATATCTGGAAGGAAGTTAATGCTTTATGCTTACTTTCCGCCAACTATTTGATTGAAAGCTAAATTTTATGACAATAAATCTATAATTTTGAAATTCAGGGTCTCTATTTTCCATTTACTTTAGGAACTTTTACAAGCCATTTACTCTACGAGTTTCTGTATCTTGTCTTCCTGCTTATCTATCCTTGGAAAGTTTTTTTTTTTTTTTTTTAAAGACAGGGTTGCTCTGTTGCTCAGGCTGGAGTGTAGTGCCATGATCATAGCTTACTGTAGCCTCGAACTCAAAGGCTCAAACGATCCTCCTGCCTAAGCCTCCTGAGTCCCTGGGACTACAGACACTTGACACCACGCCTGGCTAATTTTAAAAAATTGGTTTTTTTGGTAGAGATAGGGTCTTACTATGTTGTCCAGGCTGGTTTTTAACTCCCTGGCTCAAGGGATCCTCCTGCCTCCACCTCCCAAAGTGCTGGCTGGGATTACAGGAGTGAGCCATCATACCCAGCCTTATCTTTGGAAAGATCTTGAAGGATATTTATGTATTACTTACGAAATGGTTTATCTTCATAAAAAATTGATCTCTGCTCTTCACAGTTGACTCTATTCCTGAATTGAGATTGAAAATTTTATTTTCAGTCCATTTAAGCCTTTCATGAAGAGGCAGTTTAGTGTAGAATTGGATTAGAATTTATCAGTCATTAATTAGTTGTCTGCTGTGTACTGCATGATTTTGTTTTCAAATTTATCTCAAAAATAGGACTCCCTTTTATAACTGCAACTAGCTATTACAGACCAAATTTTATACTTCTGTTCTTTCTGTTATTTCTATAGATAAGTTTTTCTCCTATAAAAATGATTTTAGTAACATGTGTAGCACTTTGCCAAATATAAATACATCAGAAAATAATTGAAGTATGTAAAATATTCACTTGGGCCAAGATAGTTTTTCTGCTGTTTTATCAGGAACTAAAGATTGAAATATAGGACTGCTGAGACCAATACATTCTCCTATTTATAGATATAACAGCTTCTGGACTTAATTCTCAGAGTGAACAAAGTTTATTTAAGTGGGAAAAGAGAAGAAACACCCATTCTCTAGGTTAGGGTTGGAAGTTATATAGTGACATTTTAGTTTCAGTAGAAACTTTTGGGGCATTATTCTTCATATCCTATCCCCACACACAATTAATGATTCTAATCAGCAGGATTATATCTATTAATTCAATTGATAGCTCTCATGCCTTCCTAGAATGAGTCAGAGAGATTTTAGGCAATGCTTTTGTTGAGCAAGGCCTGTAACAATGTGGTTTGAACTATTGGCTGAATTAGTGGGTAATTTAGCTTGTCAGATTTTTCCTCCATTATACTTTGGTCTAAATATGTTTATGTAAGTATTGAGGTTGTATGGCATTAAAATTATTTGGAAAAGTAGTTTTCTTTAAGACATTTGTCTGATCTGCTTTCAGGTTCACGCATGGGAGATTTCTGACCAGTTGTTACAGATCCGACAGGACGTGGAATCATGCTATTTTGCTGCACAAACCATGAAAATGAAGATTCAGACCTCATTTTATGAGCTCCCCACAGACTCTCATGCCTCTTTACGGGACTCATTGCTAACCCATATCCAGAACTTGAAAGATTTGTCACCTGTCATTGTAACGCAGGTAAATCCTGTGCTTCTCGTTAGGGAAATTTATAAGACCATTTGGATTTACCAAGTTTATTTTAATCGATGTTGCTAGGCCATGTGAGGTAATGTTAACAACTTTATTAGAGATGCATTGCTATATTTTTAAGTAATAGAAAATGAAAATTTTAATCTTTTGTATTCATCTTAGAGTTCATTTGGTTTCAAACAAATTTAAATACCAGAAGTGGCAAAGGTGAGTGTATGTTTTCATAGGCATGCATGTGCCCTGTGCTGTTAAAATTATAGGAGATAAAAATACTGTATTATGGGCCCAGTGCGGTGCTCATGCCTGTAATCCCAGCACTCTGGGAAGCTGAGGCAGGAGGATCATATGAGGCCAGGAGTTTGGGACCAGCCTGGGCAACATAGTAAGACTCTGTCTCTAAAAAAATAAAAATAAAAAAATTAGCTGGGTGTGGTGGCCTGTACCTGTAGTCCTAGCTACTTAGGAGGATGAGGCAGGAGGAATGCTTTAGTTTGAGGTTATAGTGAGCAATGATTGGGCCACTCCACTCTAGCCTGGGCAACAGAGCAAGATCCTGTCTCTTATTGGATAATAAAAGTCCCATGAATGAAACACAGTGAACTAGAGCATCCAGCTTTTCCCTCTTAGACAGGGAAATACATTAATTAGAAAGGAAAATTGGAAGCTTCCGTGAATACATACTCACATGTGTTATCTCCCTGGCATAGAAGTGCCCTTCAAGAGGAGGCTTTTGC
>NW_012155396.1:4211969-4213216 GCF_000956105.1 Propithecus coquereli | reverse complement strand
AGGATTACAGGTGTGAGCCACCGCGCTCAGCCTGTATTTTCTTTATCTATTCATCTGTTGATGGATACATGGGTTGATTCCATATCTTGGCTATTGTAAATAGTGCTGCAATAAACATGGGAGTGCAGATATCTCTTTGATATACCTATTTCCTTTCTTTTGGATGTATACCCACCAGTGGGATTGCTGGATCATATGGTAATTCTAATTTTAGCTTTTTGAGGAACCTCGATACTGTTTTCTATAGCGGCTGTACTAATTTGCATTCCCACCAACAGTGTACAAATGTTCCCCTGCATCTTTGCCAACATTTGTTTGATTTTCTGTTTTTGGGTAATAGCCTTTTTAACTGGGCTAAGATAATATCTTGTTGTAGTTTTGATTTGCATTTCCCTGATTATTAGTAATGTTGAGCATTTTTCAAGTACCTGTTGGTCATTTGTATACCTTCTTTTGAGAAATGTGTTTTCAGATTATTTTCCTATTTTTAAATTGGATTATTTGGGATTTTTTGCTACCAAGTTGGGTTCCTTATATGTTCTGGTTATTAATCCTGTCAGATAAATAGTTTGCAAATATTTTGTCCCATTCTGTAGGTTGTCTCTTCATTTTGTTGTTTCCTTTGCTGTGCAGAAGCCTTTTAGCTTGATATATCCTATTGATCAATTTTTGCTTTGGTTGCCTGTGCTTTTGAGGTCTTACTCGAGAAATCTTTGCCCAGACCAATGCCCCGAAGTGTTTCCCCAGTGTTTTCTTGTAGAAGTTTAATAGTTTCATGTCTTATATTTAAGTCTTAATCCATTTTTATTTGATTTTTGTATATGGTGACAAGAGGGAAGGATTCTATCTTAAAGATGAATTGAAATTTTGATAGGGTGGCAGTAGAAAACTTTACTTGACTTTTGAGTGTTATCACAATTATAGATTAGCTAATACCACACTCTTTTTAAAGAATTAGATGGGATTAAGTCCTTTTCAATTAGGTGGAATTTTTAATACACCAGCAGTGGATAAATTTATGGTCTGTGGGCTGGCTGCCTGTTTTTGCAAATGAAGTTTGATTGGAGCACAGCTACATGCATTTGGTTACATATTGTCTATGTCCATTGTTTTGGGCTACATTAGCAGAATTGAGTATTTTTCACAGAGACCATATGGCCTTCAAAGCCTAGGATATTTATCTGGCCCTTTATAGAAAATGTTTACTGATTCCTGAATTAGATGATATTAAATTGATTATCTAGCCC
>NW_012155396.1:4210807-4211919 GCF_000956105.1 Propithecus coquereli | reverse complement strand
ATATTTTTATTACATCGAGGACATTTTTTCATGGGATGACATACAGATACCACTTTCATTATAATGGCTATGTATGTTTCATTGTATGACTATAACCTTTTTTATCCTATTTAATTATGAAGGACATTTATGTTTTCCCATTGTTTTCGCTGTTCTAAAAATACTGCATCCTTCAGCTTTACATACAAAAAAATACTGCTGTGCACATCTGTGTATACTTATCTTTGTCTATATATGTGAGTTTTTTCTGAAAGATATATTGCTGGAAGTGCAATTGCTGGGTCAAAGATTATGCACGTTGAAATTTTGATTCCAGATACTTTTCTAAAAGACTGTATGTATAAAAGATTATGTCTCTTTTCTCCCCCTTAACAGTGGTGGGAATGCTTCTTTTGTTGTCATAGGTTATTTTGATAGCTGTTATCTTATGTGATTATGTATTTTCTGGCTCTAAATAACTTATATCTCCCCCCTTTTCTTTTGTAGATATAGCAGTGATGTAACTTCTCTGCCTTTTTTGCTGGAAATCCTTACAGTGTTACCTGAAGAAGTACATAGTCGTTCCTTACGAATTGGAGCTAACCGGCGCACAGAAATTATAGAAGATTTGGCCTTCTACTCTAGTACAGTAGTATCTCTATTGGTAAGTTAGTTTGAAATGTTAAGTTGCTGCCCAGAGGCAGAAAGCCATGGTGGTTATTTTGTAATCCAATGGCATTATTATCCAATGCTTTCTTTGCAAAATTTTGCAATGTTGATACTTTGGCATTTATGTAACACTTTACAATTACAAAATACTTTCAGAACCTATACTTTTTGAGCTCCTATATAATCGTGTGAATGTGGCGTTACCTCTGTTTTATGAATGAGAAACAGGCTTTAGAGTTACATGACTGTTAATTCAGAATTTGAACTTAGGCCTTCTTTGGTTTTATATTCTGTGCCCTTCTACTTCATCCTACAAGCTGTCAGTGCTTAGTGAAGGACCATGCTAAGGGAAATGTGTATAAACTTACTTTACTAAGGAAAGGATCCTTCTCCTTTCTCTCTCTCTCTTTAATTGATATATAATTGTGCATATTTATAGGGTGCATGTGATATTTTGATATAAT
>NW_012155396.1:4202226-4204507 GCF_000956105.1 Propithecus coquereli | reverse complement strand
TAACTTAGTGTTCTGTGGGAATGAACGTGGTATATAGTCACATATTAACCCCTCACTTCTCTTCATCTTACAAACTTAGCAGTCTTTGGAGCACAGTAATAAAGACAATCATCTTAAATGTAGATTGTGTGGCAGATGAAGCTTCAAATTTGGAGGATTTTCCTGTATAGTTTATACCTGTATTGTAACCATGCATATCAGAATTCTTTAGACTGTGGTTGCCATAAACTTACTTGAATCATTTCATTTTTTCTTCCTTCATTTCAATTCATTACAGTTCAAACTAATTAAGTGTGTACACATATTGCCTGATATTGCAACATAGAGGGAGCATGGCTACCTGGAAGTGTAAGTGTCAGCCTTTAGATCTGGTTTGATAATACATTATGGGATTCCACTACTTCCTCCCGCCATGCCTCCTGAACCCCATGGCAATTACGTTTCTAACTCAATGCCTGTAAAAGCTATTTCAGAACATTGTTTATCCAGAAAAAGTTGCATTACATTTTCCTTTGGAAAAAATATATATCACAGAAACAGTCTGCAAAGAGAAAAACTGATGAGCTTTAGTCTGACTTCTATTTTGTCTTTTTAATAATATTTATAGTAGTGTTACTTTCTGTGGAATGACATGTTTACTAAAGTATTTAAGTGCTGAAACTAGAACATCAGCTTTTCATGTGGGAACATATAGTAGTATGCCTAGCTAACTCTAGCTGATTTTTATTCTGTGAAAATCAGGTGTATAGATGAATAAATACTACTTTTAAAACAATTATGTTGATAATACAACATTAATGCAGATATGGGAACCAAGAAACCTAGTAAATTACTTCTGAAATGTGTCTGTCTTTGGGTAAGTCTGTAACCCCTCTGTACCTCAGTTTCCCTATCAACAAACTGGAGATAATAGGACCTGCCTATAGATTTTCACTGGGTAGTAAATGGATTAATGGTATTTGGAACAGTAGCACTACAAAGCACTTTTAACTGTTAGCAGTTATTATTGTCATGCTTCTCATTATTATACTTATAAGATGATTATAATAATGGTTTAAGAATATACATTGACATTATTTAACTTTTTTCTTCTATTCAGATGACCTGTGTAGAAAAAGCAGGAACAGATGAGAAAATGCTTATGAAGGTCTTTCGCTGTTTGGGAAGTTGGTTTAACTTGGGAGTTTTGGACAGTAACTTCATGGCTAACAATAAGTTACTAGCACTTCTTTTTGAGGTTTTGGTAAGTAATGACTTTATCAAAGTATTTCTGCCACAGTCACTTTTCGTAACTGACCTGGGACATAATAACAGTGTTTTCAGATTACTGCACAGTGACTGGAAGGTGTATAGTAAGAAAACAGCAATGTCCCTTCCTTGCTGCCAAGTACCAAATTAAAAGTACCAGTTTTAATACTCAGAATAGAATGTAGTTATATTTAAGAAGAAAGCAATCTTATATGCACATAAATGATTTACATATTAAAATCCAATTAACAGCCATTAGTGTCTTTTTCCTTTTTCAAAAGTACAAAATTATGTGTTCCTAGTGATAGTCATTGAAGTTTGATGTTACCATTATGTAATTACATGTACATCAGAAATTTAGAAAATATAGAATAGGTAGAATTAGAAATTATCTTTATTGCATCCAGAGACAATTATAGATCAGAATATTATCTTTGTAGTTGAGACAGTTTAGTTAAATAGCAGTGTATGTACCAAATGGATTTGGGGTTTTTGACATTAGTGAAATAAGTGGTAATGTCTCTTTATATACTTGTGCATTTCTTTAAACTTTGAAAGTAGTAATGCCTAGTAATTCTTGGTAGATAGGAGTCAGTGAGTGCTTAGAATAAGACTAGATTTTTGAACAAGAAACATAGCATTGTCTCAAGCACAAATACTGAAGAGGTCTTTGGAGATGTGAATGACTTTGTCTCTTTCTTAGAGGGTTTCCTTTAATGAAGATGTATTAGTATGGAAGCTCTGTGTATACTGGATATATGATCGTGCACTGTTATTTAGAAGATGGTAGCATGATGCTAGATTGATACCACTGTGAATTAAAGAAGGAAAAGGAAAGCACCTTCTTCAGGGAGTCACTTGACATTTTAGTGTATTTCTGCTGTCGTTGTTGCATTAGAAGCTAAGCCTTAGGAAAGTTAGGGCGCTGACAATTGTTTCACTAGTCATTATCTTTGTCTCCATGTATGTTTGTACCCTACCTCAATAATGGTGATTATGATTCTCGTCTCACTAAATTGTGTGAACAGTCACT
>NW_012155396.1:4200197-4201996 GCF_000956105.1 Propithecus coquereli | reverse complement strand
TTTTTTTTTCAGAATTCTGTCCTTAAGATTGAGTCAGTAGTTAGAATGTACAAGCAAGTCCATCCATTTGTTAACAAATTGAAATGTCATTTAGGAAGCATACAAGGCCAAGCAGTTGTGTAATGAATTCACCTCAAGAGTTTCAAAAATTCAGGTAGTGGGGAGGATAAGTGAGTATCAGCTCTTAAAGAGAAAGCTCTTAGTGGCTCCAATTCATGTTAAAGAAACTTTGTTACTCCATACATTTTAGTTCTTTCAGCCTTGAACTATATTAAAATAAGTGCCAACTATAGGAATTCTTCTTAGGTGCATTCATTAGTTTACATGTATTACATGTCTTGGTATATTTATTAATACATATATTGCATATATTGGTGTCTTAGTCCTTTCTAAAAACGCTGGACATTTTAGCGATCCCAGGCAACTACCTCGCATCTCTGAATTTTTTTCCTCTGAGTTTCAAGGGGAACAGAGGGCTTCAGAAAGTCTTAAAGTAAAGAATAACTAACTAGAACTTAATGGAAGTCCTTAACTTAAAGGACTATATTTGTGACCCTTTCTCTTCTCATTCAGTGTGTTTTCTGGTGACTTTCTACAAGTACTTTCCCCTCTAAAGCAAGGGCTCTCAACTCTTCTCTTCTACTATCCTCCTTCTATAAATAATTGAGTATGTACTATGTGCCAGCTGTGGTTTTAGACGCTGATGCACCTCTCAGAAATCATTTGTGTCCGATATACTCATGGGATATACCCATGGTTATGTGGATAATTCCCCTGCAGGTTAGCTGTGTAATTCCGCCCTTTTCCTTATAAGTATGTATAATGCAGTGTATACAAAATAAATGGAAATGAGGAGAAGTGAGTTTGCGTTAATGTAGTTTTTTAAAATAAGCTGTCAGGCTGGGGGTGGTGACTCACGCCTGTGATCCCAACACTTTGGGAGGCCTAGGCAGGAGGATCACTTGAGCCCAGGAATTTGAGACTAGCCTGGACAATATATTGACAACTCGTTTCTACAAAAAAATTTTAAAAATTAGCTGGGCATTGTGGCATGTGCCTGTAGTCCCAGCTACTCAGGAGGCTGAGCCGGGAGGATCACTTGAGCCTGGCAGTTGAAGATTGCAATGAATTATGATTGCACTGCTGCACTCCAGTGTGGGTGATAGTGAGACCTTGTCTCAAAAAAAAAAAAAATAAGCAATTAGGTTCTGATATTATTAGTTACAAATTAGTATTCAAACTGACATTTAAAGCTAGTAAAATAATTAGTTGATGTGTTATAGATGATTGTTTCCCCATGCTCTTAATATTTCCTGGTACTCTTTGGTAATATACTAATCACTATCAATGTATATTAGTGTATAGGTAGTTGTACTAATTATTATTTGTAATATTCATAAGATCATTGCTGTAGTCTACCCCCTTTAGAGGTTTTTGAAATACAAGAAATTCTTGATAGTAATAGCATATTTGTTCTGTATGTACAGACAAATAGAAAAATTTGAGAGGTAGCTATGGTGAAGTGGTTAAGATCATAGACTTTGAAGCCAGACTTCTTCAGTTTGAGTTATGGAGATGGTATGTACTAGCTGTGTCATACTGGATCAAGTTATTTGACCCATCTGCCTCAGTTTTCTAATCTGTATAATGGGGGATAATAGTATCTATTTCATATTGTGGGGATTAAATGTGTTAATACACATAACTCATATAAAGCTCTTAAAATAGTGCCTGGCGTGTAGTAAAGGCTCAGTAAATGTTATGATGACTGGTCAGCTTATTTATTATTAATAGTTATG
>NW_012155396.1:4198098-4200147 GCF_000956105.1 Propithecus coquereli | reverse complement strand
ATTATGGTTTGCAAAAAGGTGTTTTTACTAATTTTGTCATTCCTTTTAGTTAGTCATTACTTTGTTGTTTTAGTTGGCATTCTTCTGAGTTCATTCTACTACTAGGTAGAACTAGGATAAATCTTAATTGTGTTTTAATTTCCTATTTTAAAAATAAGGATTTATTTTAAAGTTGCCTCAAATGTTAATTTTTTTTCTGGCTTTCTCTTTGTAAAGTATTCTGAACTCATGGATTTTCATTGATTCAGAATCTCTACTAAAATCATTCTTTTGGTGCTCAGAATGTCATAATTTTGGTCACTTCTTTGCTTCCCAACACAGAAAGATGACTCATAATCATCCTTACCCCAGCCATGGAATCCTTGGTTCCTTTTAATATCAATCTGAGTTAGATCAGAAGAAAGAAACCACACAGTATTTTGAATGGGAGTGTTTAATATAAAGAATTATTAACTATGACAGGAGGTTATAATAATAAGGGATTGTCTAATGATATATAAAGAGTATTCTAAAGAATATAGAAGAGCTATGATGATGATACCACTGTACTGTAGCTGGGCAACAGTGCGAGACCCTGTCTCAAAAAAAAAAAAGAATGTAGAAATAAAATAGAAGGAGCAGTCATTAACCTTAGGGCTGAGATAGATCTTCTAAGGAAGGAAGAGTCCTCCTTCCTCCCAGAGCTGAGATCCAGACCCTGTTGGAGAGGGCATAGCCATGGCTCACTAGATTATAGAGAAGTCACTGTGGTGCTGAATTCTGCTGGAAATCTCAAATTCGCTGAAAATCTGCTTTCTAGGAAGCCCAAGAAGGCTGTTCAGGTGTCTCATCAGACAGTTCTGGTGTCTCGCCAGAGGCACTCTACCGCACATTAAGTCCAGAATCTCTAGGAAGTACACTCATATCAATGAATTTGGCTCAAGCAAATTATGTATTCTATCCTCTTTTGGCCTAATACCCTCAGAATCCATTCCTACACCTGTTCCCCTGGTTTCTTTATATGCATATTAGCAAAGTTTTATTATTCTTTTGGTGTGTAAGTTACTTCTTTCGGTGGTACTTGTCCCCCTGGAACATGCTGAGGTTTGTCCCTGGTTATGGGTCTAGTGACGACAGGACGTGGTAGTAGTCGATCTTGAGGAGAATGGGCATCCTCTTTCAAGGCACTGTCTCAGGTGAAGTTATCACAGGACATCGAGCTGAGGAAGGCTAGTCTCTTCAGGCACTGGAGGGCAAGCTACTTCCACTGAAAAGGGAAGCTCAGAGTGACTTGGGAATTTAAGATTATCATTTTCATTTGGGTCCAACCAGATATCACCATTCCAAGATTCAGAATCCCATTCCTTACCAGTTAGTTTCCTAACTTTCACATGAGAAATTTGGTGAAATTGTGAATTCAACTGATTGTAATTCAGCAAGCCACACAACTAAGTTTTGTATATGAGTTTCAGCCATACCAGCCCTATAGCTACAAAAAATAAGAGTTGTTTTTAGAGCTGTCATGGTTCTCAGACTGTGACTTGAGCTGAGAGTTAATGGACCTGAGTTTCTCATTTTCTTTTTGTAACTACTCAGAAGAATCCAGTACACATCGCAATCATTGGTGTCATCATTACTGCCACAGTGGACAACTGCAGCAACCACTTGCTTGACTTGGCATTTTATCACAATCGACAACAGATACCTTGACTGATTGTGATGCGGTCTGAAAAATATATTCCCTATGGTGCTTAATAAGGTTTCTAATTCTGTTTTGTAGCTTGTCATGTTATAGAACCCAGAGGATGAAATTAGTCCAAAATTGCCAAGAAAAAATAGGCATTTGGCTGTAATATCAGGTACCAAAGACCTCTTAAAACCTTTCCCATTCAGGGCCAGGTGCAGTGGCTCACACCTATAATCCTAGCACTCTGGGAGGCTGAAGCAGGAGGATTGCTCAGGAGTTTGAGACCAGCCTGAGCAAGAGCAAGAAAAATAGAAATTTTTCTATTTTTGTACTAAAATAGAAAAATTAGCCAGGTGTGGTGGCATGTGCCTGTAGTCCCAGCT
>NW_012155396.1:4186058-4186988 GCF_000956105.1 Propithecus coquereli | reverse complement strand
TAGTCATGTTTCCTTATTCCTGTTACCTCCCAGCAACAGGATAAGACCTCTTCTAACCTACATGAAGCTGCTTCAGACTGTGTGTGCTCAGCTCTCTATGCCATTGAGAATGTGGAGACTAATTTGCCATTAGCCATGCAACTTTTTCAGGGAGTCCTGACGTTGGAGACTGCCTATCATATGGCTGTGGCACGTGAAGATTTAGACAAGTGAGTAATTATTTAAGGCTGGATTCCCTGGGTTTGCCTATAGACTAATGTTCTTTTAAGTCACTTCTTATTATTCATCTATCATTTGTGATTCTCAGTGACTCTGTAAATATAAAAACAGTGCATCCTAAAGATGCTCTATTATTCTTATCTGAACCTAGAGTGGCAAATTGGATGCAGAAGGAGAGATTGTAGAATTTACCAGTCATGGAAAGTCGTAAGTTTTTGCACTTACAAAGGGTAAGGCTCTACAAATTAGGGACAAACTTTAAAATGTCAAGCGTGATTTGATGGGAATTTTTGTTCAGATGTTTTAGTAATTGAAAATTCGAACTGGCAAGTCACTTGCTTATATGTGTAGAAATATATGGTCTAAGTAAAGGTGTCTGTCACAGAGATTGTGATACAGCATAGCAATAATCACTAGATGTTCCTTAGGTTAAAAAACCTTTTATTTGATTCACTGTGACTGTGAATTTGTACATATAATATCCAAATTTCTGACATGGTGCTCTTCTTCCTCTTCCTTCTGCAGAGTTCTGAATTACTGCCGTATTTTCACTGAACTATGTGAAACTTTTCTTGAAAAAATCGTTTGTACTCCAGGCCAAGGTCTTGGGGACCTGCGAACTCTGGAACTGCTTCTTATCTGTGCGGGACATCCTCAATACGAGGTAGTGTTTATGCTGTGCTAAGGCCGTTATTCTCCAGGTTGTGTGTT
>NW_012155396.1:4181253-4182533 GCF_000956105.1 Propithecus coquereli | reverse complement strand
TTAAGTGACTGTGATAATGGTTGATTTTGGCATATCTTGAACCATAAAACTTCAGAGGCTTGTTCAGTACTAAGAGCTGATGTTCTCTAGGTAGGCTTATAACTTAAACCACATCATCTAGGTCACTTCTCACCCACTACACCACATTTTTCTAATAACAGAAAAAGTATAGCTTAGAAATATAAAGCAGACACACCCCAAAGAGTTTCTCATAAAAGGTAGAGGATATGTTACATTGACTTGACACACCACGGTTTGGAAGACTGTCTATCTATGGTAAAATACCCTTCTGATTTAGGGCAACTTTTGTTCCTTGAGACTTAACTGCTTAATGTTTTTTTCTTCTTTATTCTTAATTTTATAGAGGTCATTGAAAGCCTCAGTGAGTTTGAAACAAATATTATCTGATTTGAAATTTTAGGAGGGGGTTCCTGAGGAGACTGATGATTTTGGGGAGTTTCGGATGAGAGTATCAGACCTGGTGAAGGACTTGATTTTCTTGATCGGGTCTATGGAATGTTTTGCGCAGGTAAGCCTATTTGGAGGTTCTTGCCACTTTTACCGGTCACCTTAATTGTGTTTACTTCTATCTTCTGTAAATGTTCCATCTTATTGCTTCAATCTCAGTGACTAAATGGGATAATAAATATGTAGGTGTCTAGCACACTGCCTGGCATATAGCAGCTACATTTATTTAGCATCTTACAAGCGAATTGTAGTCTGGATGATTCAGTCATGATTTACTCTATTACTGTTGCTAGTGAGGCTTTTCCACCTGTGCAGCTGTAGTGGAAGATCATAGATAAGCATTAATGCCTCCAGGATACTTACAAGGAATTTGGACCTAGCCAGGAAAAATAGGCAAGTTTTTCTGCCTTAATAGTTTATATACCAAGCTTCTGGCAGTTGTTGTAGTTATGTGGCATTTCTTTTGTCCACACTTATGGCTAGATTTCTTTGCAATTTCATCCCAGAGGTGGCTATACTGGAGTAGGAGATTCATAATTCTGTGGTTTTTCTGACAGAGAGTAGTAAGACTTTACCTCATAAGGTTGTAGTGCTCATCATTCCATGTCACTTAACATCAGCATAATTTCAGGTGATTTTCATATTGCTGGATCGTTCATACTCCAGTGAGCTCTGAAATACTAGTTTGAATGCTTTGTCACAGCAATACTGAGCTAATCTGAACTTTTTGGGGGGTAAATCAGCCATTTTGTATATAATTAGGCATAATCTGATCTAGAAAATGTTAATAAAATTATAACCTTTTCATTGTA
>NW_012155396.1:4179983-4181203 GCF_000956105.1 Propithecus coquereli | reverse complement strand
TGAATCCTTCTTACCTAGTTAGCTGGGCTGACTGTTGTAGGCACCTCAAGGAACTCATTAGCAAGAAAGCCCATTTCTTTGTACTGAGCCTCTTCTCTAGCTCCATTTATTCTCTACAGCTTTATAGCTAAAAACCACCAAATCCTGACTGTGCCTCCACAAGTCTTAGCACCTAAAATTTTTCTTCAGATGAGGGATGACAATGAGAAAGGGATCTAAAGGACTTAAGGCCCTCCTTCATTCAAAAATCTTTAAGATACTCTGACTCTTTTACCTTTGCTAAATTTTTTAAAATCTTATTTAAGAAGTTTTATCTCTTTATAGTGTAAAACGTAAGAAAGGAGTATTCCCAAGTTGGGCATTGTTTATATAGCTCTGTTTTGGATCCTTGACAGGAAAAGGATGAAGGGACTCTCTTAATGTCTACTCTTAGGCCTAGTAGTCCTGTGATTCTCAACCCTTTTTCTGTTATCACCTACAAGATAATGTTTGTTTTACATAATCTCATGAGGAAATCTAGATTTGGGTGAAACTCAAAACAATTTTGGGAGAAGTATAGCACCACGCAATAATTGTCACTCCTTTAAGCAGTGCCATGTGGAAGATAGGCTATGAGTAGCATCCCAGGCTTTTTTTCCCCTTTCTCTCCCACTCAAGAAAGCAGATGAATAAAAGTTGAGGCTAATTCAATTATGTTCAGGAAATTACTGATGGTTTGCCTGGTAAGAAATGTTCTAATCTCAAACATTTAATGAAAGGATTTCAGAATTAAAAAAAAAAAAAACTTTAAAAGAGATTTCCATTTCTGTATCTTTTTCTCTAAATTCAGAATCCAGCATAACTTTTGGAGAAATTATCTCAGGACTAAAAAGGGACTGTAAAGCCAGTCATTCTAAATGGAGTTTTTGGGCCTAATGTGGGAAGATAATTTAGAGGGGTAATAATGAATCTATTGGACAAAAGGTGGCTTCTTAACTGGTTCCTCCTGTAAATTTTTTTTCTTTTTTTTTTTTTTTTTGAGACAGGGTCTTGCTCTGTCATGATCATAGCTCTCTGCAGCCCTGAACTCCTGGGCTCAAGTGATCTTCCCACCTTTGCCTCCTGGAGTGTTGGGATTATAGGCATGAGCCTCTGGTAATATTATTTAAAAGTATATCTTCTGGCCGGGCGCGGTGGCTCACGCCTGTAATCCTAGCACTCTGGGAGGCCGAGGCGGGAGG
>NW_012155396.1:4169169-4171138 GCF_000956105.1 Propithecus coquereli | reverse complement strand
TCATCTAATGTCAGGTATATTGGCTTGGACTTGTAGTTTCAGCTACTCAGGAGGCTGAGGTAGAGGATCGCTTGAGCCCAGGAGTTCAATTCCAGCTTGGGCAATGTAGTGAGACCACGTCTCTACAAATGAAAACAACTCCAACTTTCTTGGAACTCTTACGTTTGGCAAAATTAAAACATAGTGAATTAATTCATCTAGAAGTACTCAAGATTCATCTGTACGTTTTTAAGGCTGTTTGTAACTAGAAGAAGCAAGTATAAAAGCTTTAGACAACTATCATTGTCTTGATACATGTAGGCTATTTTACCAAGTGATTCATCTCTGGGTATAATTATAACTCTGAGCTTTGTATTCTTTCTTGCACTGCCATATTCTATATGACCATAATACTTGGATGGCTGTATGTGCTCTTAAGTCATTGGTTTTCAAACTGTGCTCTCTGAATTCCTAGGGTTACAAGGAATAGTTGACTGCCATGAGGGAAGAAATGAAAGATGAAATAGAACTCAGGGCCTCCTGACACTGTGTCAGTGATATCAGCTCCATTTTTATATGTTTTGTATATTGCGGTTCTGAACACATTTCATTTTTTTAAAGGGTTCTTTTGCTTTAAAAGAAAAAGTATGTAAACCTCTGCTCTAACAATCTAGAAGTTTTTTTAAGTTTCAGATATATAATCACTACCTGGCTTTTCTCCTTAGACCCTGTGTTGGGCTACTTGATGAAAGGCCTGTGTGAAAAGCCCCTGGCTTCTGCTGCAGCTAAAGCCATTCATAACATTTGCTCTGTCTGCCGAGATCACATGGCTCAGCACTTTAATGGACTCCTGGAGATTGCCCGTTCCCTCGATTCCTTCATGTTGTCTCCAGAAGCTGCTGTGGGCTTGCTAAAAGGTATTTACTGTATAAAGTAGTAACAGCCTCTTCAGAGCCACTCCTTGGAGTTATCTTATGTCAGTCATATCCCAGTTTTTCAGTTGCAGTGTATTTAGCAATAGGGAAGGTGGCTTTTCCACTAGAGAAGAGGGTGTTGATTAATTGTACATGTATTCTTTTCTTAGAATATTTTAAGGCTATATAATTAATTCTTGGTGCTTGAAGTATATATAGCACAGACCTAGATTTGGGTGGAGACAACACATTTGTACTGCACATAATTGCTTTTTAAATTGAAAAAATAAAAAGGGAGACCAAATAAGCATTGTTATACCAAAGAGGTAAGTGGAAGTTAAAAGGTAAAGTACATGGATTAGTGTCACAAGTAGAAGTCAGGGGTCCTGGTTTCTTAGTAGTCTTTAACCATTACTGATCAGCTTACCTGTCCAGAGGCACACAGCCAGAGTGCTGACGAGGCCCAGACTTAGTAGAAGAACTAGAGATATTAAGGCTAGGAACAAGACTTTAAAAGTGATGGCTACTTTTAAATATTTGAAAATTTATCTTAAAAAGGTATCATATTTTGTGAGTAATCAGTTGTTAACCATTTATAGGGAAGCACATACTGGCTCCTAGAAAGAAAACACTTTCCAACCAAACTTTCTGAAAACAGATTGGGGTGCTCTGTGAGGTAATGAAATCCTTATAGCTAGTAAATCAGAAAGGATTGGGGTGTATCAAATATAGGAATAGGTAAAATGATCTGTGCAGCTTCTTCTAAGCCTTTGTGAGTGTTAAACAGCCTTCGCAAACGTAGATGGCCTTATTAGTTCACATATGTGAACTAATTCTGTTCTCTGTCATTTGTATGACCAGGTTTCTTACCAGCTAGTGTGACTGTGCATTTTTTACAACAGATTTTCTTTTCGTGCCATGAGTTTTTGTTGTTTCCCTTCATAGGCACAGATAATAAGGTATTAAATAAGAGTCAAATATTCTTGTCATTTTCTGGTGAGATTTAACATTGATATTAAAGTGATATCTAACCTGTAGTAGAATGTGGTCTCGTACTTACCAATGGTATCTTCTAG
>NW_012155396.1:4167832-4169119 GCF_000956105.1 Propithecus coquereli | reverse complement strand
CTCTAATCCAGGATATTATTTACATTTTAAACATCTTTCATTTCTGGATTAAGTTCTACCACTCTGGGGGCGTTCTCTACTCTGCTCAAAAGAACTGTAGCCAGTATACTTCGAGGGTAGGGAGGAGAAAAGGAAAGGGAAAAAAGAAATTCACAGAAAGCTATGGAAAAAAGCTATGGAAAGTGTTTGGTTAACTTTAATTTTCCCTTGTGTTCCAAATTGGGGCACCTTAACCTAGTCTTGCAGCTGGTTTCTTGTTTTTTCAGTTAGTGAACTGGCCACCCATACTTTCCTGTTATTAAAATTTCTAATATCCAGCTATACGAAATCTTACAGAGAATAACAATGAGAATTATTTGTTTAGCCATTCAGCGATATTTAATGAGTGCCCACTATGTGCCAGGCACTGTTCTAGGTACTGCAAATGTAGAAATAAATAGATCCTTTAAAAGAAGACATTCATCCACAGTAAATGTCTGCCTCCAATTTAAAGAGCCTCTATCTGATAGCGTGGTGTGTCTTTAGACACTTTACTGGCATTCTGAAGATTAAGGAGCAATATGTGTCTCCTGAAACAATGATATCTTTGATTTCTGTCTTTCCCCCTTTTTTGAGGATCTGAAAACCTTTCACACTCAGCGTTAAGCACTTTTATCTGAATGGTTATTTATTTAGAAAGAAGCCCTTTAGCATTGCTGTGTGTCACCACAGCCTGTTATTTGGCTGGAACATAACCTCTGAAATCAGTAACTGTGAGTGCTTGCCTTCTATACTCAGGGAAAACAATCCAACACTTGTGGAGGTCCTAGAAGGAGTTGTTCGTCTCCCAGAGACTGTACATACAGCTGTGCGATATACCAGCATTGAATTGGTTGGAGAGATGAGCGAAGTGGTTGATCGAAATCCTCAGTTCCTTGGTATGTGTGAACTTTCCTTTGCTCCTGTTACCTTCTGGTTTTCCTGATTTCTTCTCCTCTCTTGCTTTTGCATTTGTTTTTCTGCTTTCTTTTTTTTAACAAGTGGAATGTTTATAGACATTGGGAATAAACAATATATTGTCAGTTACTACTTAGTTGATACAACATTTATTTATAGTCTGATCTGGGAGTGGGACCTTTGAAAGATTAGATCTCTAAATAGGGAAACGGTTTGCTTCTAGTACTCTGTGTAAGCATGAACATTTCTGTCTTTTTTAGTGTTTGGCATATGCTTGAGGTAATCAAACTCTCCTATAGTTCTAACCTCAAAACTACTAATAGGCTAAAGAAAAGGAGAGTTTTTCAGTGT
>NW_012155396.1:4152790-4155097 GCF_000956105.1 Propithecus coquereli | reverse complement strand
TGGGCGGGTCCATATTGTTTCATTGGGTTTGGACTAGAGCTGTGAGAAACATCTTTGGTGGACTACCATTCCTACAGTTTTTTGTCTTTTGATGCTAGGAATGGAGCAATACTTGGTTTCTCATAGTAGATTTGGACAACCTGTATATCTTTTTATTGATTTGGAAGAAACAACATATTCAGGTTTATAAAGGGAAAAAATGGAAAGATAGTTGTAGTGCCCTATGCCTTGTGTACCTAAGGTTAGATTAAATTTGCATGATTGGGTAGAAGTGACTTAAATGTGGCAAAAAATGATAGGATGATTTAAAATATGTGCTTATGTTTGTTTGAGTTGGAGTAGGAGGAAAAGGTGTTGATGTAAGTAAATGACTTTACCATCTGGTTTTCTTTATTTGGCGAGAATGATACTAAATAAGCAAGGGCAGGGGTCAGGGTTCTGGGTCCACAGTGAAATTGCTCTTCTTTCACTGTTTTGGGCTGTTGTCTTTTCCCAGACACACCAATCCCATTGTGGAAAATGGACAGACTCATCCGTGCCAAAAAGTCATACAGGAAGTAAGTGCTAATGGATGCCTGTGGAATCAAGGCTTTCTTCTTTTTTCCTTACAAGGCTTTGGGTAACTCAATTAAGAAGGTACTGTCTTCCAGTTTCATAGGGAGATTGCATTTGTTGATATGGTTTCGATTTCAGTGAAATGAGGGACAGAGCCATTCAAATATTTCTTATTTTAGATTTGATAACAAAACAGGCTGTGGGGAAATACACTGAAAGGCCCAAAGATGTAGAAAGAGATTAACTGTGTGACTCCTAGAGTTCCTAGGAGGCCCAATCAATACTAGCGAAATATTTTTGACAAATCTGGTGACTTCACTTTCTTGTCAGTACATGTTTCCCTTCTGTTTTTTTCACTGATGATAATGTGAGGATCAAGAGGCATGTTTTGAGAAGTGCTTTTCAGACTTCAGGGGAGATACAATAACATAAACACTACGTATCCTTAAGTGTTCAGTGTTATCAAATGATGCCATTTCCTTAACTCTAATCCTTTTTGTTCAAAGTTCCGCCTTCTTGGGACTACCTTTAAACATCTCTTCCTCTATAACTCATTCTTTTCATCTTCTTTCAGGAATTCTGAAATTAAGGAAAATGTATATTTCTGTCTTTTAGCAAATTAGACATGCTCTTCTTCCTGTTCTAAAAAGTCACTGTGTTTCTCTTAATATGGATTTAATAGAATGTTTTTGTGATGGGTAGTGTATTGAACCTGTGCTCATTGGCCATAATCAGAGTATGTGTGTTCCTGTAAAGAATGTTTTGTCTGAGTTATTTAAATCCAAAATTAGTTATTTAAAGCCAAATCAGATGTTATCGACTTAAGAGCATATTTTCAGTTCTTGGTTGTTGATTATTTTCTTTCTTGTGCTCTTTTACTCTTGACTTAGATATGGCCAGTCTTATCAGAGACTCTAAATAAGCACCGGGCTGATAATCGGATTGTAGAACGTTGTTGCAGGTGTCTGCGCTTTGCTGTTCGCTGTGTAGGCAAAGGATCTGCAGCCCTGCTACAGCCACTAGTCACACAGGTAAGTTCTCCATGAGAGGGGAAAATGCCAAATGTATGGAATTTGAAATAGGAGCCTTTAGAACAAAAACTTTGCTGATGAAAGCCAATACTTTTGTATTTATTAAATAACAAACTGAAAAATACTTGAAAGAGGTTAGGGCCACATGTGTCCTAGATCCTTAAGTGTTTTTCTTGCCTCCTTTGGTGCTGAAAAAAGAATAATCTTGAAATCAGAAGGCCATAGGTTCCCCACCCCGTATGTTGTCTATAAAGAAAACAGCCTATAATTTCTTCTGTATAGTCGTAGTCTAAATAGCAACATGTTCCAATGTGAAATTATGTGAAGAGAATGATTTTCATGCTTGGTATTCTAATAGTGTTTTTGTATTGATTTCCTTGGGGGGAAATATGGCAAGACAAACTTTATTATTTCTTGGTCTGAAGGAATTTTCTTCTATGTTGGCCCCAGTTCACATAAGTCTCTTATTTGTCAAAAATAAATTTGATTCTTTTATCATTAAGATTGATACGTAATTATGGTATGACCACTATATGAAGTTCTTTGAGATCATATGACATCAGAACTACTCTATATGAAATGCCTATGCTTAGATCAGTAAGTAATTTGTATTGTTATTAACCTTACAGCAGGGCCAGGACTAGGATGAATCAAGGGCACAGAACTAGGGCATAGGCCAGGACTGGTGGTTCATGCCTGTCATCCAAGTACTTTGGGAGGC
>NW_012155396.1:4149842-4151485 GCF_000956105.1 Propithecus coquereli | reverse complement strand
GGTGAAATGAGGGCATTTGATGTTTTTGTTCCAACTGTGGCTATATATCTTATTTTAAAATGAATTATCTATCATAGTGCAAATGAGAGCAGTGTGTAGGTATTGGAAATATGAAGTATATTGTGCTAAAATTTTGCACATATTACATGAGTTCCCTGATAGCTTCCAGCTTGAAGTATTAGCTGGCATACAGCATTGTCTTGGGAAGATAAACAGTCAGAGTCTTGGAAGAACTCTAAATAGAGAATTTGAAAAATTAGAGAAATTGAATACTATGTTTCAAAAAATGTTGCCAACAAGCTTTACTGTGTTGCTTTAAAGAGAAGAGACTACTCTGTCTCTGAATTTCTTCCTGGAGACAGTTTCCTAAGATACTTTTTGAAGGATGAAGAATTGAACTAATTGTTTGTTTTTTTTCCTTTGCAGATGGTGAACGTGTACCACGTACATCAGCATTCCTGTTTCCTGTACCTTGGCAGTATCCTTGTGGATGAGTATGGCATGGAAGAAGGCTGTCGGCAGGGACTACTGGATATGCTCCAGGTTGGGGAGAATGGATGCATCAGGCCTGGGGCGGGTCTTTGGGCCTAGCAGTGTGTTCTTCACTGTATCTTTAATTCTGTTGCTGCTTTATGGATTTCCCCCAGGCATGTTGATTTCCTAATAACAGGGAGGTAGAAACTTCCTAGATGTTTTTTCCACAGGCCTGTTTGAGAGAATGAAAGAGAGACCACATGGATGTAATAATCATTACAGATGTTACTGCCTGGTTAATGTCACCATAGATAGGGTGCTTTTGAGGGGGAAGTGAACAAAATGAATCTCGTAAGCTTAATTTCTTGCCTGGAAAAGACAATGAACTAATTTACTTAGCAGAGATTTTTAGGGTTAATAGCAGGCATTGGAAAAGGCTCCTGATGTACCTCTTTTTCCCTCTCCCCTAATCACGAGGGGAAATATATTAAATAAAGTATACTACTTTTCACAAGATGTCATTCCATTTAAAATGGAGATTTCGTAATTATTAAGAAAACCCATTCTACTCCCTTAGTGGGCTAGACCATATCAAGTATGTAAATGGACTCTTTGCTTTCAGAAATTTCTAAACTTTGATATGACATCTATCCAGTTTTATCAACTAAAAATTGATATCTTCAACCCTTTCTGAAATGTGGACTGCATTTGTGAAAACTGTTTATGTCAACTGGGAAGGATTTCTGTCTTCCTTTTCCTGATCTGATTCTCATCACAATCTTTTTCTTTTCCTACCTGTGCTTCCCTTCTTTGTTTCCTTTGTATTTATTGTGATATTTGGCAAGTCTGAAGGCTGTGGCATTTCTATGTAAGCATTTCTTTTAAAATCATTGTTCTGTTTTAGGCACTGTGCATCCCCACCTTTCAACTCCTAGAACAGCAGAATGGCCTCCAGAATCACCCTGACACTGTAGATGACCTGTTCAGGCTAGCCACCAGGTAAATCCCTCCGAAGAGCAAACTTTTTTTTTTTAATTGCTCATCCCATCACTGCTTAGCTTTGCCATCTGACACTTGGCTCTTTTCTTCTCCTAAAATAAGGTCCCTGGAGTAGGTAGATTAATGATTCATAACCCAAGGTATAATTGTGTGCTGGTATATCCCCAGAA
>NW_012155396.1:4145517-4149017 GCF_000956105.1 Propithecus coquereli | reverse complement strand
GAATATTAAACACTTTTTTGTTAGTTTTTGGACAGGGTAGAAAAACCTTTTTATTTGGAGTTGATAAGAGAGAGTTGTTGGATGGGCTGTCAGCCTCTTTTTTTCCCAGAGAAGGTATTCCTTGGAAAACTAATCTCTAGAGATGCTCTTTGCACAAATAATGAAATAAGTTTGGAAAATACTGTATCTTTTTCTTAAGAGATGCTCCCAGTACATTAAAAGATCTGAGAAACTCTATAGTAGTTTAAAACAAAAAATAGACAAGCAAAACCACTTTTAAAATCCAGAATTTTCCAAACTGAACACACAACCTTTCTTTGAGGAATTCCTGTCGACATCCTGGGAAACTGGTATTCTATGAATATAGTTTAGAAAATGCTATTCTAGAGTTTCTAGGACTTGACTTTTTAACTTAGGAGACTTTTACTTTTAAGCCCATTTGACTGACTTTCCTTGAAACTACTTGGCTTGATTTATAAAATCTTAGTTGGAAATTGAGTTTGGGGGCGTGTCTTTTTATGTGCTAATCTAAGATATGGTCCCTTCCTTGCCCTGACTTTTTTTTTTAAGGATTTTCTTTTTTTTTTTTTTAAAGAGCAGCTTTAGGTTGACCGTAAAATTGAGTGAAAAGTATAGAAAGTTCCCATATGTCCTCTTCCCTCCGCAAAACACATACCCTTCTCCACTATCAGCACCCTCCGCCACCAGAGTAGTACATCATTTGTCACAGTCAACCTACATTAATACATCATTATCACCCAAAGTTTACATTAGGGTTCACTCTTGGTGTTGTACATTCTGTGGGTTTTGATCAATGTATAATGACATGTATCCACCATTATAGTATCATACAGAATATTCTCAATGCCCTAAAAGTCCTCTGTGCACTGTCTGTTCATCTCTTCCTTCCCCCAACCCTTAGCAGCCATGGATCTTTTTACCGTCTCCATAGTTTTGCCTTTTACCCTGATTGCTTTTGTAGTCTAATCTTGTTGTATGTTATATCTAGTCTTTCTTTCCACACCAGGTTCATTCAGCGTAGCCCTGTCACCTTGCTGAGGAGCCAGGTAGTCATCCCTATCTTACAGTGGGCCATTGCCTCTACTACCTTGGACCACCGAGATGCCAATTGTAGTGTCATGAGGTTCCTACGAGACCTCATACATACAGGGGTAGCCAATGATGTAAGTGTTAACATTGTTCCTTTTCTACTTCACAGCTTATTATTTTCTATCTCTTCCTCTTTCTTTAGGGGAAAACCAGTATCCCATTATTTCCTTATCTGATCAATACTAGTAGACATATACCATAGCTGGATCATTCACTAGCCAAAATGTCAACTTAGATCTAAGACACCTGTGCTGACTGCTCTATGGTGTACAAAGCAGTCTAAAACTACCCCTGCTCCCAAACCATTTGGTGTCTGGTTAAAGAGATAAACAAGTATAAAGAATTAAAATGTAACAAGAGACCAGTATTTGATTGTCAGATGAGTGATAAAAGTCATGATTGGGGGTGGAAAGCTCTGGACAGAAGTGGGTTGGAATAACTTTCTGGAAATGAGAGACTTAAATGGGGCCATAGGATAGGGGTAGAATTTGTATGAATTAGAGGAGGGTAGTCTAACTGGGGTATAAACCAAGATCAGAGCAAATCAGTATAGTACTAAGTGTTAGTAGATAATTAGGAGACCTTTTTGGAGGAATAATAAAGTGGTTCACAGGATTTTCAAAGGTTGATTTGGCTAGATGTAGAGTAGAGTAGAATTGAAGATAAGGGAGAGCAATGAAGAAGTATATTCACTTATACATTCTATTCAGGCTAATTATTTAAGAAGTCTGGTAGTAAAAGGTGGCGAGAATAAAACAACTAGAAGTGGAAGGCGGTTTTTAAAAAGTTATTTTTCTCAAGATATTAGAAATATGTGTATTTAAAGATTATAAAGAAGGAAGAAAATCAAGATTTTTTTGATAGAAAAGATATCAGATATCTTTGATTCTTATTTCAGTTGGTTGTTTTTAAGGGGAAATAGGGACACAAGTTATTTTTCAAAGAAAAAAAGATTAATAAAATGTGATTTTATTTCTTTTCTGCCTTCTGATCATGAAAAATCTAAGCATTAAGGTTAATCTCAGGTGAAACCTATACCCATTGCCTTGTTACTAAACTCTTACCTTTTCTTCCTAATGACAAAACATTTTGTGAACTTCATGAATCCAGCTATTTTAACACACACATTACACACTCACTCTTCCCTGGCAAAGAGAAGTTACTAGACTAAAGGGGAAAGAGTATTTGATCTTTGGAAAGTTGAGACTAGAACTTCTATAATGCTCCTGCTTTATTACAGCATGAAGAAGACTTTGAATTACGGAAAGAGCTGATTGGACAGGTGATGAACCAGCTTGGACAGCAACTTGTGAGCCAGCTGCTCCACACATGCTGCTTTTGTCTCCCCCCCTATACCCTACCAGATGTGGCTGAAGTGCTTTGGGAGATCATGCAGGTTGACAGGCCGGTAAGATTGTTTTCATAAGGAATCTATCTCATAGTCCCTAAATCTAACAGGCTTTGGTTCCTTAAGGCCAATCCTAACTTTGAAACAAGCCCTGTTGTATGTCCATGGAATCAAATTTAGGGATATTGCTAAGTTTAATTGGTAGATGAAGGTGCCCATAGAAGGCTAGTAATTCATTACTGGGTTCTTGAAAGTATGTTTGTGTGTCACTGTCATGGGGTTCATATATTACCAGAAATAAGTACTAAGCATGGAACTCAGCTTTGTGGCTGACCAATGGAAAATTTGTTCACTTGTGAGACATGCCTGTATATCAGTTACATGGAGTTGCAGGTTATTCAAGAAATGTTTAATCATTTCAGATTCCTTATATAGCACTGTGTTTTTCCTTGGTAATAAATATAGCCAGAGCAGGTAAGTGTCAACCTAGCCCATAATGTACTCTTGGATTTATTTTCTCTTTGGATTTATTTGCTCTTCACCTGAGAATGGAAGGGTTTTTTAAGGCTATCTGATAATGTCCAAGTAATTTCTATGCTGGGCCATATGATCGTAAATCAGGTTATATGTACTCAGTGAAAGTTGAACAGAGTGGCAAAGTATAATATATCCTGTAAACTATTTTTAAAATAGGGTTTAGATTTTTTAATATTAATATAAAAGCAGTTCAGGAAAGTACACATTGGACCTAGTTAAAGTGAGCTATCTTCTAGAACCACGGAATATATAATAGATAAATAATGCATAATGGATAGTACATATAGTTCCCATTGCTGCTTGTTTGATGCACATGTTCCATTTCAATCTAATGCAGTAGCATTTTTGTGTTTTCCTAAAGAAAGTACTCTTTGGGCCCAGGGGTCAACAAATTTAATTCCAGAAGTTCTTGACTTGAGAAATAAAATCTCCATGCTCTGCTTAAACTTTTTTGTAATTATACGTGGTTCCCAGGTAACAGAAGACTTACTATTTAAATCTAACT
>NW_012155396.1:4141111-4145467 GCF_000956105.1 Propithecus coquereli | reverse complement strand
GTAGAATTGAAGATAAGGGAGAGCAATGAAGAAGTATATTCACTTATACATTCTATTCAGGCTAATTATTTAAGAAGTCTGGTAGTAAAAGGTGGCGAGAATAAAACAACTAGAAGTGGAAGGCGGTTTTTAAAAAGTTATTTTTCTCAAGATATTAGAAATATGTGTATTTAAAGATTATAAAGAAGGAAGAAAATCAAGATTTTTTTGATAGAAAAGATATCAGATATCTTTGATTCTTATTTCAGTTGGTTGTTTTTAAGGGGAAATAGGGACACAAGTTATTTTTCAAAGAAAAAAAGATTAATAAAATGTGATTTTATTTCTTTTCTGCCTTCTGATCATGAAAAATCTAAGCATTAAGGTTAATCTCAGGTGAAACCTATACCCATTGCCTTGTTACTAAACTCTTACCTTTTCTTCCTAATGACAAAACATTTTGTGAACTTCATGAATCCAGCTATTTTAACACACACATTACACACTCACTCTTCCCTGGCAAAGAGAAGTTACTAGACTAAAGGGGAAAGAGTATTTGATCTTTGGAAAGTTGAGACTAGAACTTCTATAATGCTCCTGCTTTATTACAGCATGAAGAAGACTTTGAATTACGGAAAGAGCTGATTGGACAGGTGATGAACCAGCTTGGACAGCAACTTGTGAGCCAGCTGCTCCACACATGCTGCTTTTGTCTCCCCCCCTATACCCTACCAGATGTGGCTGAAGTGCTTTGGGAGATCATGCAGGTTGACAGGCCGGTAAGATTGTTTTCATAAGGAATCTATCTCATAGTCCCTAAATCTAACAGGCTTTGGTTCCTTAAGGCCAATCCTAACTTTGAAACAAGCCCTGTTGTATGTCCATGGAATCAAATTTAGGGATATTGCTAAGTTTAATTGGTAGATGAAGGTGCCCATAGAAGGCTAGTAATTCATTACTGGGTTCTTGAAAGTATGTTTGTGTGTCACTGTCATGGGGTTCATATATTACCAGAAATAAGTACTAAGCATGGAACTCAGCTTTGTGGCTGACCAATGGAAAATTTGTTCACTTGTGAGACATGCCTGTATATCAGTTACATGGAGTTGCAGGTTATTCAAGAAATGTTTAATCATTTCAGATTCCTTATATAGCACTGTGTTTTTCCTTGGTAATAAATATAGCCAGAGCAGGTAAGTGTCAACCTAGCCCATAATGTACTCTTGGATTTATTTTCTCTTTGGATTTATTTGCTCTTCACCTGAGAATGGAAGGGTTTTTTAAGGCTATCTGATAATGTCCAAGTAATTTCTATGCTGGGCCATATGATCGTAAATCAGGTTATATGTACTCAGTGAAAGTTGAACAGAGTGGCAAAGTATAATATATCCTGTAAACTATTTTTAAAATAGGGTTTAGATTTTTTAATATTAATATAAAAGCAGTTCAGGAAAGTACACATTGGACCTAGTTAAAGTGAGCTATCTTCTAGAACCACGGAATATATAATAGATAAATAATGCATAATGGATAGTACATATAGTTCCCATTGCTGCTTGTTTGATGCACATGTTCCATTTCAATCTAATGCAGTAGCATTTTTGTGTTTTCCTAAAGAAAGTACTCTTTGGGCCCAGGGGTCAACAAATTTAATTCCAGAAGTTCTTGACTTGAGAAATAAAATCTCCATGCTCTGCTTAAACTTTTTTGTAATTATACGTGGTTCCCAGGTAACAGAAGACTTACTATTTAAATCTAACTGTATAAGAACATTCTTGATTTGTAAACATGTAGTTAAGTGCTAACAAAAGAAGAAAATGGGAACAGCAGGTTTGAACAGGAACAGAAACCAGGTGGCCCTGTGCTCTTAAGAGTTTACTATATAGATACCCGCTCAACTGTCAAGTAATTTAAAGTGATTGTCCTCTATAAACATCAAGTTACAACTGAGTTTGTGTAAAGGAACTCTTACATAAATTTGGGTTGTCTGTGGCCTGTAAACTGATTGATAGTGTGACTAAGTACATGAGTCCAGAGAAAATTCACATTCTTGAGCACTTTCTTAATCAAATCATTTTTAAAGTTCAACACAAATTCTTCAATAGAAGATGACATACCAGCTTTCTTTTGTAACTCGAATAAACTGTTAAAACCCTTTCCTCTGTTCCCCCTCTTTGTTAGATACCCATCTGTGGCAAATTTATTCACTGTTTTCAACCAAATTTTTCAGATTCCTTCACTAGAAGATGATAAGGACCATTATGTGCTAGCTAATTAGTTTTTGCTTTTTAGTTTGGTTTTTTATTTTTGTTTTGAGGGGATACTAGAGTTAACTAATGGGCCATTTTTGGATGTCAAAACTTTGTCAATTAAGCGTTCTTTCCTGAATATTTTGCCCTGTTTGTTTTTTTTCTGAGTAGAGTGTTGTCTCCCCTGGGAGCAACATTTGAAGTATTACCTAGTACTTAAGCTTTGATATTATAATATTTACTTTTGCTCTGGCCTGTTATCATAAATGAACATGATGTAACCTCAAACTCCTGGGCTCAAGTGATCCTGCTGCCTCAGCCTCCCAAGTAGCTGAGACCTCAGGCTTTCACCACTTTGCCTGGCTAATTTTTCTATTTTTTGTAGAGACAGGGTTTCACTGTGTTGCCCAGGCTGGTCTCGAACTCCTGGCCTCAAGTGATCCTCCTGCCTCGGCCTTCCAAAATGCTAGGATTGTAGGCACGAGCCACTGCACCTGGCCAAACACATTATTTAAAATAGCAGCAAGAGTGAGATTTTCTAACCACAGAAGCAGGCAGGTATCACAAAGGAACTGAATGGATATGACTTCAACTGAGAGAGATATCCTTAAATCCTTAAGATTCTGGGTTCATATTAGAGATATAATTTCTGACATGACTGCTTAGTATACGTTTGTTCCTGCTCTGTTTGGTATCTGAATCTTTACTTTGGGTTGCTTTTGATGTTTAATTTCAAGAGTTTTTCTGGCATCTGTTTAATTTTTTGAGTATTATATAAGTTTATGACAGGAACAGAACAATAGTTTCATCTACAAGAGACTTCACTTCCAAGGTGTAGAAGGCCTTTATCTGAAGTAATGCCTGCTTCCCCTTTGAAGGGGAGTCCAGGCATGCATTTGGAGACTGCATCAACCCAGAGGGTTTTGAAGGCTAAAGATAGTACTTTTGTCGATTCCTTTACTTGCTTCCAGGTCTAGGGGAGCAAAATGCTACAAAGGAAAACCTGTGGGGTTTTGTTAGTGCTTGTAGGGTCCCTGGTGAGTGAGCTGTGCCTCCTTGTAAAAACTCTTATCTCCTTCCCTATACAGACTTTTTGTCGATGGTTAGAAAATTCCTTGAAAGGTTTGCCAAAGGAGACAACTGTGGGGGCTGTCACAGTGACACACAAACAACTTACAGACTTCCACAAGCAAGTCACTAGGTAAGTGATGCTGGGAGTTCTTAAAAAGAGTGTGAACAGCAGCTAGAGTGTATGGAAAAAATATATCTGTTTCTTATGTGCCCTTGGAAATTCACAATTTAGAGTCTGTCTAGTCTTGAACTGCACAAATTGGCATTGAAAGCCAGTCTAGGGGGAAAAACATCACCATGTTGCATATATGTGCATCACTTACATAGTACATATATACCAACTGATACAGGATGTCAAAGGGTAAGTGGAGACACTGTTGAAATGCAGTGAGCAGCTCCTCCCCCTTCAGGAGATCGGTATTTATCTTTCTAAGTCCTTCTTAGTTCTCATCCATATTCAGGAGTCAAGAATACAGGTGTGCCTGAATAGGCAAAACGTTGGTTGTAAAACATTAGAGAGTGATGTAGACTGCAGTGAACTAGAGAATTTTCCCCATGCCTAAAGATACTCAAATTCTAATTTCAAAGAAGTCGTGCAGCCCAAACTAAACATCCCTCCTGGGATACATTAGGCCCATGAGCCATGTACTCACAATCTCTGGATTATAGCTTAGCTGATATATGAAGTGTGTGTGAGTGGTTTTTTTTTTTTTTAGTACGAACATATAAAACATTTTTAATATAGTTACATAGTCTTCTAAATTACTGTTTACAGTCGTAAAGGTGTTACTTGATTTCCTTATGATGCCTTTATTAGTAGACACTTAGATTATTTTCAGTATTTCAGTATTACAGATAATACCAAAAGTAGAGCCTTTCTTTTTGAATATTTTCCTTAAAGTGTAATCATGAATCAAAGGTTATAAGACGTTTATGGTCCTTGATAATATTAATGACAGCAACTTAAATTGGATTTTGTAGCTCTGTGTTTCCGCACCCTGATACTCCTTTTTAAAATATCTACTCAGGCTTTCACCACTTTGCCTGGCTAATTTTT
>NW_012155396.1:4135220-4138347 GCF_000956105.1 Propithecus coquereli | reverse complement strand
AGGCTGATGCCGCAGCACTCTAGCCCGGGCGACAGAGCAAGACTCTGTCAAAAAAAAAAAAAGAGAGAGAGATTCCATATGAATTTTAGGATAGATTTTTCTGTTTCTTCAAGAAAGGTCGCTAGGATTTTGGTAGGAATCATATTGAATCTGTAGATTGCTTTGGGTAGTATTGAAATCTTAACAGTATTAAGTCTTCCAATCCATGAACATAGAATATCTTACCATTTATTGGTGTCTTTAATTTCTTTTAGTAACGTTTTGTAGTTAAATTTTTTCTTATTTTTTAATGCTTTTGTATATAAAACAACTGGTACTTTTAAAAGCTATTTTATTATACATTTTATATATATGTAAGCTACTTTATGCATAGTAAATTTCTGGAAAGGAATATAAGTTGGACCAGGAGAGAAGGGACACTTTTACTTTCATTTCCTAACTTTCTTTACCATTTGCATTTACTTCATGAGCATATGTTATATTTTTACAAGTAAAATCAGACCTAGTTTTGAGAAGGGAGAGAAAATAAATTCTGGGCAATGGTGCAGGAGCTAATTGTCTTTTCTCAGGATTGATTTAACATCACTTTCCAAAGTGGTTTACTTTCTTGCCTCCTGGAATATCTCCTGCAATTTTATTAATGTTAAAATCCCAAACCATGGAGTACTATCATTTTGTAGCTTACTAAGTGGCTCAGCTTCATGCCCCAGAAGTCACTTACTTTTAGCCATAGATCAAGTGACATGCATGACCGAAAAATAGCATGTGACCACCTTTGTGACACATTTTGCCAGATATGGGGATTTCCCCTCCACTGGGTCGGCATATGTGACTGGGATGACCTTACAAAATTGCTTTCTTTTTATTATGAGCCTTCCCAGTAGAAGTGGTATTCTACCTACAAGCTGTCTCAGGGGAAAGAAGAGTAATAGTTGCTTCTCTCTGCTTCTGTTTTGCTTTATTCCATCAGTATAAGGGCAGGATCAGGTGGGGCTGTAATTTCCTTAGGGCAAATAGCATTTGCCCTCAAAAGAGACTGTGTTTAGGATGGGCGCAGTGGCTCACACCTATAATCCTAGTACTTTGGGAGGCTGAGGTGGAGGATCGCTTAAGGTCAGGAGTTCAAGACCAGCCTGGGCAAGAGCAAGACCCTGTCTCTACAAAAAAATATAAAAATTAGCCGGGTGTGGTGGTACGTGCCTCTAGGCCCAGCTACTTAGGAGACTGAGGCAAGAGGATTTCTTGGGCCCAGGAGTGTGAGGTTGCGGTAATCTGTGATGACACCACTGTGCTCTAGCCTGGGCAACAGAGTGAGACCCTGGCACAAACAAACAAACAAAACACTGGGTTTAAAGTGTGTTGGTTTGAATCTTGCCACATACCCTATTACTTTGAACTTCAGTTTATTCATCTGTAAAATAAGGTTAGTACTACCAACCTCACAGGGTTATTATGAGATACCAAATGGAAATCTAAAGAAGATCTTTCATATAGTAGGTGATCAGTGGATGTTAACTCCTTTCCCCTTGGAAAAGAAACTGCTAGAATGTCATTATGTACTTGAAAAACTAGCTGGGGCATGTCTCCTGCCTACTCTATGGCAGCCACCCACACATTCTGGAGTAAGTCTCCACTGAGCCTACGTTCCCTGGGCAGGACTAATATATGACAGATAGTATGACAGAGTAAGTCTGAAGTGAGGTCATGGACATCATTTCCTGATTTAAGGAAAATCTTGAGTCAAGGAAAAGGCACCTAAGTGATGTCATGAGCAAAAATATTTGTGATTTTTGCCCTGTGATATGGGAAAATAAGGCACACTACCAACCTGACCTACTTGATCTTTCATTGCTAAACAAGTTTTGCTGCTCCTCCTATAAGCAGGCTGTGACATAATGGTGGGAAATGAACAGAAGTAAGAGATGTTGAGGTGCTAGAGAAAGGGTGTGAGATTGCTCACCTTCTCTTAGTAATTCTCTTTCTCTAGTACGCCTATTGCCCTTGGACCTTCTGTCCCATGCATGACTCAGTCTCCCTTATAGTTTTAAGGTCCTATAACTCCTGCCTCAACATGCTGCTTTATTTGCCATTCTAGCAAGGAGGGTGAACTGGTTCAGTTTCATTTCGGCAAGTCCAAGCCTGCTTTTCAAATGGTAGTGGTAATTAGTTCTCTAGCTTTTTTAGTTGGTCAGCTTTGAAGAAAGCTGGGACATTTCATTCTAAAATACCGTTCTTGCTTTCCAAACACCAAACGAGCCCATTGTTAACTAAGACAAATTGGGACTACAAGAAACCTTGCCATCGTTTCTCATTTCTCTACTGTGGTGTTTAAACATATTTATCTTTTTTCTTGGTGTTTATTCTGTAACTACTTATCACTTGCATGAGGTTCTTCAAAGCCAAAAGATGTTGAACATGGGAAGCACTGACAATGGAATAAGAGGCCATGTGGGGTTGTCTCCCTGGTCAAGTCATCAGTTAGAGTTTGATTATACCTACCAGGATGTCAGATCAAAAGGGGGCATTTCTTAGCATTCCCCTAGGATAATGGGATAAATTAATAAATAAAATGAAAAACTAGGAAATAATAAATGTCAGAAGGAGTGAGGCAGAAAACAGAAAATATAGTCATGGATCACTTTACAACAGGGATATGTTCTGAGAAATGTGTTAGGTGGTTTTGTCGTTGTGTGAACATCATAGAGTATACTTACACAAACCTAGATAGGCTAGCCTGCTGCACACCTAGGCTATATCATATGACCCACTGCTCCTAGACTACAAACCTGTATAGCAAGTTACTGTACTAAATACTGTAGGCAATTGTAACACAGTGGTAAGTTTGTGCATCTAAACATAGAAAAGGTATAGTAAAGCTATGATATAAAAGATAAAAAGTGGTACACTGATAGAGGGCACTTACCATGAATGGAGCTTGCAGGACTGGAAGTTGCTTTGGGTGAGTCAGTGAGTGGTGAGTGAATGTGAAGGCCTAGGACATTCCTGTATACCACTGTGCACTTTTTAAACACTGTACACTTAGGCTACACTAAATTTATAAAAAAAAATTTCTTTAAATTTTGAATTCTTCTACATTAACACCTAGTTTAAAACATAAATAAATTGT
>NW_012155396.1:4124041-4135089 GCF_000956105.1 Propithecus coquereli | reverse complement strand
ACCTCACCCAGCTAATTTTTTATTTTTTTGTAGAGAAGGTATCATACTCTTGCCCAGGCTGGTCTCAAACTCCTGGCCTCAAGTGATCTTCCCGCCTTGGCCTCCCAAAGTGCTGGGATTACAGGCATGAGCCACTGCACCTGACCACTTGAGCTTTTAAAACAATTTTTTAATTATGATAAAATACAAATAATATAAAATTTACCTTCTTAGCCATTTTTAAATATACAGTTTAGTAGTGTTAAATATATTGTGCAACCAATCTCAAGAACCTTTTCATCTTGCAAGACTGAAACTATACCCATTAAGTAACAATTCCCTAATCTCCCCTCCCCACAGTCCCTGGCAACCACCATCCTACTTTGTGTTTTTTTGCATTTGACTACTCTGGGTACTTCATATAAGTGAAATGATATAATATTTTTATCTTTTTGTGACTGGCTTATTTCACTTAGCATAATGTCCTTAGAGTTCATCCATGTTGTAGTGTGTGCCAGGATTTTCTTCCTTTTTAAGGCTAAATAATATTCCATTGTATGTATATACCATATTTTATTTATTCATTCATGGTCATTTGTGTTGCTTCCACCATTTGGCTATTATGAATAATGCTGCTATAAACACAGATATACAAATATCTTTTTTGAGACTCTGCTTTCAATTCTTTTAGGTACCTAGAAGTGAAGTTAGTGGATCATATGCCGATTGTATTTTTAAGTTTTTGAGAAACCACCATACTGTTTTCCCTAGCAGCTTCACCATTTTATATTCCCACCAGCAATGTGCATAGCTTCTAGTTTCTCTACATCCTCACCAACATTTATAATTTTCTGGTTTTTTGATAGCAGCCACTTTAGCACATCTCGCCTTTTGTGAGGCAATATCTCATAGTGATTTTGGTTGCATTTCCCTAATGATTAGTGATTTTGAGCATCTTTTGATTTGCTTATTGGCCATTTGTATATCTTCTTTGGAGAAATGTCTATTCAAGTCCTTTGCTTATTTTTTAATTGGGTGTCTTTTGTTTTTGAATTATAGAAGTTCCTTATTTATTTGGGATATTGACTCCTTATCAGATATATGATTTGCAAACATTTTCTCCCTCTCTGTAGGTTGCCTTTTCATTGTGTTGATTGTGTACTTTAATGCACAGAAGTTTTTAATTTTGATGTAGCCTAGTTTATCTGTTTTTACTTATGTTGCTTGTGCTTTGTTGTCATATTCAGGAAATCATTGCCAGATTTAATGTCAAGAAGTTTTTCCCCCTAGGTTTTCTTCTGAGAGTTTTATATTAATCGTTTTAGGTGTTATGTTAGATCTTGGATCTGTTTTGAGTTAATTTTTGTATATGGTTTTAGGTAAAGGTCCAGCTTCTTTCTTTTGCATGTGGATGTCCAGTTTCCCCAGCACCATTTGTTGGAGACTGTCCTTTCCTCATTGGTTTGGCACTTTTGTCAAAAATCATTTGACCATATACTTGAGGGTTTGTTTCTGAGCTCTCTGTTCTGTTACATTCGTCTGTATGTCGATCTTTGTGCCAGTACCACATTATTTTGATTATTGTGGCTTTGTAATGAATTTTGGAATCAGGAGTCCAGTCTTTTGAGCATCCAGTTTTCTTCTTTCTCAAGATAGTTTTGGCCATTTTGGGTCCCTTGGATTCCATATGAATTTTAGGCTGGGCACAGTGGCTCATGCCTGTAATCCTAGCATTCTGGGTTACCGAGGCAGGAGGTTCGCTTGAGCTCAGGAGTTTGAGACCAGCTTGAGCAAGAGTGAGAACCTGTCTCTACTAAAAATAGAAAAATTAGCTGGGCATCATGGTGTGCGCTATAGTATAGCAGCTACTTGGGAGGCTGAGGCAGGAGGATCGCTTGAGCCCAGGAGTTTGAGGTTGCTGTGAGCTAGGCTGATGCCGCAGCACTCTAGCCCGGGCGACAGAGCAAGACTCTGTCAAAAAAAAAAAAAGAGAGAGAGATTCCATATGAATTTTAGGATAGATTTTTCTGTTTCTTCAAGAAAGGTCGCTAGGATTTTGGTAGGAATCATATTGAATCTGTAGATTGCTTTGGGTAGTATTGAAATCTTAACAGTATTAAGTCTTCCAATCCATGAACATAGAATATCTTACCATTTATTGGTGTCTTTAATTTCTTTTAGTAACGTTTTGTAGTTAAATTTTTTCTTATTTTTTAATGCTTTTGTATATAAAACAACTGGTACTTTTAAAAGCTATTTTATTATACATTTTATATATATGTAAGCTACTTTATGCATAGTAAATTTCTGGAAAGGAATATAAGTTGGACCAGGAGAGAAGGGACACTTTTACTTTCATTTCCTAACTTTCTTTACCATTTGCATTTACTTCATGAGCATATGTTATATTTTTACAAGTAAAATCAGACCTAGTTTTGAGAAGGGAGAGAAAATAAATTCTGGGCAATGGTGCAGGAGCTAATTGTCTTTTCTCAGGATTGATTTAACATCACTTTCCAAAGTGGTTTACTTTCTTGCCTCCTGGAATATCTCCTGCAATTTTATTAATGTTAAAATCCCAAACCATGGAGTACTATCATTTTGTAGCTTACTAAGTGGCTCAGCTTCATGCCCCAGAAGTCACTTACTTTTAGCAATAGATCAAGTGACATGCATGACCGAAAAATAGCATGTGACCACCTTTGTGACACATTTTGCCAGATATGGGGATTTCCCCTCCACTGGGTCGGCATATGTGACTGGGATGACCTTACAAAATTGCTTTCTTTTTATTATGAGCCTTCCCAGTAGAAGTGGTATTCTACCTACAAGCTGTCTCAGGGGAAAGAAGAGTAATAGTTGCTTCTCTCTGCTTCTGTTTTGCTTTATTCCATCAGTATAAGGGCAGGATCAGGTGGGGCTGTAATTTCCTTAGGGCAAATAGCATTTGCCCTCAAAAGAGACTGTGTTTAGGATGGGCGCAGTGGCTCACACCTATAATCCTAGTACTTTGGGAGGCTGAGGTGGAGGATCGCTTAAGGTCAGGAGTTCAAGACCAGCCTGGGCAAGAGCAAGACCCTGTCTCTACAAAAAAATATAAAAATTAGCCGGGTGTGGTGGTACGTGCCTCTAGGCCCAGCTACTTAGGAGACTGAGGCAAGAGGATTTCTTGGGCCCAGGAGTGTGAGGTTGCGGTAATCTGTGATGACACCACTGTGCTCTAGCCTGGGCAACAGAGTGAGACCCTGGCACAAACAAACAAACAAAACACTGGGTTTAAAGTGTGTTGGTTTGAATCTTGCCACATACCCTATTACTTTGAACTTCAGTTTATTCATCTGTAAAATAAGGTTAGTACTACCAACCTCACAGGGTTATTATGAGATACCAAATGGAAATCTAAAGAAGATCTTTCATATAGTAGGTGATCAGTGGATGTTAACTCCTTTCCCCTTGGAAAAGAAACTGCTAGAATGTCATTATGTACTTGAAAAACTAGCTGGGGCATGTCTCCTGCCTACTCTATGGCAGCCACCCACACATTCTGGAATAAGTCTCCACTGAGCCTACGTTCCCTGGGCAGGACTAATATATATGACAGATAGTATGACAGAGTAAGTCTGAAGTGAGGTCATGGACATCATTTCCTGATTTAAGGAAAATCTTGAGGCAAGGAAAAGGCACCTAAGTGATGTCATGAGCAAAAATATTTGTGATTTTTGCCCTGTGATATGGGAAAATAAGGCACACTACCAACCTGACCTACTTGATCTTTCATTGCTAAACAAGTTTTGCTGCTCCTCCTATAAGCAGGCTGTGACATAATGGTGGGAAATGAACAGAAGTAAGAGATGTTGAGGTGCTAGAGAAAGGGTGTGAGATTGCTCACCTTCTCTTAGTAATTCTCTTTCTCTAGTACGCCTATTGCCCTCGGACCTTCTGTCCCATGCATGACTCAGTCTCCCTTATAGTTTTAAGGTCCTATAACTCCTGCCTCAACATGCTGCTTTATTTGCCATTCTAGCAAGGAGGGTGAACTGGTTCAGTTTCATTTCGGCAAGTCCAAGCCTGCTTTTCAAATGGTAGTGGTAATTAGTTCTCTAGCTTTTTTAGTTGGTCAGCTTTGAAGAAAGCTGGGACATTTCATTCTAAAATACCGTTCTTGCTTTCCAAACACCAAACGAGCCCATTGTTAACTAAGACAAATTGGGACTACAAGAAACCTTGCCATCGTTTCTCATTTCTCTACTATGGTGTTTAAACATATTTATCTTTTTTCTTGGTGTTTATTCTGTAACTACTTACCACTTGCATGAGGCTCTTCAAAGCCAAAAGATGTTGAACATGGGAAGCACTGACAATGGAATAAGAGGCCATGTGGGGTTGTCTCCCTGGTCAAGTCATCAGTTAGAGTTTGATTATACCTACCAGGATGTCAGATCAAAAGGGGGCATTTCTTAGCATTCCCCTAGGATAATGGGATAAATTAATAAATAAAATGAAAAACTAGGAAATAATAAATGTCAGAAGGAGTGAGGCAGAAAACAGAAAATATAGTCATGGATCACTTTACAACAGGGATATGTTCTGAGAAATGTGTTAGGTGGTTTTGTCGTTGTGTGAACATCATAGAGTATACTTACACAAACCTAGATAGGCTAGCCTGCTGCACACCTAGGCTATATCATATGACCCACTGCTCCTAGACTACAAACCTGTATAGCAAGTTACTGTACTAAATACTGTAGGCAATTGTAACACAGTGGTAAGTTTGTGCATCTAAACATAGAAAAGGTATAGTAAAGCTATGATATAAAAGATAAAAAGTGGTACACTGATAGAGGGCACTTACCATGAATGGAGCTTGCAGGACTGGAAGTTGCTTTGGGTGAGTCAGTGAGTGGTGAGTGAATGTGAAGGCCTAGGACATTGCTGTATACCACTGTGCACTTTTTAAACACTGTACACTTAGGCTACACTAAATTTATAAAAAAAAAATTTCTTTAAATTTTGAATTCTTCTACATTAACACCTAGTTTAAAACATAAATAAATTGTGCAGTTTATAAAAAAATTTTCTATCTTTATATTCTTGTTCTATAAGTTTTTTCTATTCTTACAATTTTCTTTTTTGTTTTGTTTGTTTTTAAACTTTTTTGTTCAAAGGTAAGACACAAACACACACATTAGCCTAGGCCTACACAGGGTCAGGATCATCAATATCAATGTCTCCTACCTCCATATCTTGTCCCACTGAAAGGTCTTCAGGGGCAATAACATGCATGGAACTGTCATCGCCTGTGATAACAAGGACTTCTTCTGGAATACCTCCTGAAGGATCTGTCTGAGGCTGTTTTACATTAACTTATTTTTTTAATGAGTAGAAGGAGTACACTCTAATGATAAAAAGTAAAGTATAATAATTACACAAACCAGTAAGTAACGTGTCGTTTATTATTATGCAGCTGGCAGCCCAGTAGGTTTGTTTACACCAGCATCACCACAGACACATGAATAATACATTACACTATGATGTTACAATGGTTACGACATCACTAGGCCATAGGAATTTTTCAGCTTCATTAATCTTACGGGACCGCTAGCATATATGCAGTCCATTGTTGACCAAAATGTCATTATGCAGAATGTGACTTCTAGCATCCAGGAGCTTTTTGATCCATTTCTTCGGTCTTACCCACAAAGGACACTTAAGTTAAACATTTGGCTGACACTCTTGACACCAGAGCAGTTGCTAATGGGGTAGATAGCAGAAGCTGAGCTGATTCTAGACACTGTGGCCCAGCCCTCATTTTACCCTGTTTTGGTACCCTATTTTGTACTTACATTTTGGTTTCAATACATCTTCTTCTTTGCTATAAAAGAGGATAAAGATGGAGTTACCATTTATTTTCAAGATGAAAGGTCTCTGGTTGAAGAAAGGTGAAAATCTACAAGTTGTACCAACATTAGGATAGCAAAAGAATCTTGAGCCTCTAGCACTTTTCTAAGTCAACTCCGATAAAACCAGAAAATTTTTCTCGTTTTCATTACATTTTTAGGATGGAGAAAGACTAGAAGACAGTTTCTAGAATGTTCTGTTTGATGAAGTCATGGGGTCTAAATCAAAGTTCTTCATGATGTTTCAGACCTTATAATGAATAGGTGGGGAAATCGGAATGTAGGCATCTAAGGGGGATAGCTCAGATCTGTTTCTGATGGATCACTTGTAGCACTTCCTTCCCCTGGTATTTAACCACTACAAGGTGGAAAGCAAGTTTTCTTCTATTTTGATCCTAGGCTTTAGGCCCTGGTCCCTGAGTTTTCTGACCCAGGGAGAGGGCTACAAGGATGAGCATATTAAGAAGTGCTTCCTTTTCCACTGCTTTAGCTTAGCCTCGTTTTCATTTAGCAAATCTGTTATGAAGACAGATACAAAAGAATGAAGTTGACATGAACTGGTTTCTTGGTAACAGTTTTGAACAAAGAGGGGGCCTTTTGAAAAAACGGGTTCAGATGAATATTGGGCTATTCATACCACGTAGTTATCTCAGCATTTGAAGACAAGGTCCTGCTTCCTCCTCCTCCCTTTCTACGTGCCTTATCCCTTCCTCCTCTCTCAGGAGGCAGCCCTGTTCAACTAGAAAATCGATGACTAATAGACTTAGTTACTGGACTGGGCCTTGTAAACAAAATTTGCTTTTGGAAGAGAATGAGGAAACCAGAGTTCCTAAGTTAGCTCAGCTCGTAAAGTTAAAATTATTAGAGCCTTAGGTTGCTTTTTTCCTTAAGGATTCTGGCTTCTTTGTATTTATGTCAGGGGTTTCAGCCAAGCATTGTTGTAGCAGCCTGCGTTTATTGAATACTCTTTTGTACACTCTGTTATCACAGACATTTTCCACATGGACAAATTTAATCCTCACAACAACATTACAAGGTAAATAATAGATGAGGAAACTGAGGCAAAGGTTGGTAACTTGGCCAGGGACACAGTGGAGCCAAGATTCAAACCCCGGCAGTTTGTCCAGAGTCCACTCTTAAAGGACCACTGTGGTTATAATTGTTCTCAGATGTAATAGTTAATTTTTACCCTGAGTTACAGAAAGATCTGAAGCAAGATCAAGAGATGATAGAGAGAGCTCCTAGCAGAGTCGAGACAGTACAGCAGTGTTGCAGTTGTTTTTTAGCATATTGTATCTTTCTCCTCAGTCAAGGAACAACCTACCTTTTCTTTTCTAGTGCTGAGGAATGTAAGCAAGTTTGCTGGGCCTTGCGAGACTTCACCAGATTGTTTCGATAGCTCACACTCCTGCACTGTGCCTGTCACCCAGGTGAGTGGTGTGTAGTTCCTAGCTTTTTCCTCCAGCTATCAGGGATGCTTGGGGATGGGGATAGGTTATAGTGCCCATGATGGGACTAGGTCTGTAGCTAGAGTCAATGGAAGAACTAAAAATCTAACTGCCCAACAGCTAGGTTACACAGGGCCCTGATATTTTGGGGGCCAGTTCAGCCAGATAATTATTATTATCTTTTGTATGCCCATTTTCACCTCCATAAGAAAGTAACTATTGCGGAATGCACCAAAAAAATTCCTTCCCTCTTCCGCTTAGAGGAGACACTTCTAGGATGGTAAGTGTACATGGTAACAAACGTTTTTAACCTGGCTACTTCACTGAAAACAGTGCTGACCTAAATTTGACTGTGATGCATGGCACCAATCTCCTAAAACTAACCTTCCAGATATAATGAGCAAAGAGCTTATTATCACTTTTATGGTTTGAATGCTGAAATGCCAGGTTTTACCAGTGCGGGAGGTACAGGTTTAATATCCCTTATCTGAAATGCTTGGGACCAGAAGTGTTTTGGATTTCAGATTTTGGAATATTTGCAGAATGCATATCAGCTGAGCATCCCTAGTCTGAAAATCCAAAATCCTTCAATGAGCATTTCCTTTGGGTGTCATGTCAGCACTCAAAAGTTTTGGATTTTGGATATTTGGATTAGGGGTGCTCAACCTGTATAGGAAAGGAGTAGCATTTTTGGCTAGCTCTGGACCATCAGCTTTCTCCATGTGCTTCCTGTCTCCTGATTCTGAAGCAAAATGAGAAGCTTAGCTGAGGAAAGAAAGGGCCGAGTAGTGGAATTTGGGTGCCGGTTTCCAAGTCCTTTTATATGTATTAACTAAGATACCCTCATATAGTTCTCTGGGTTAGTTACTATTATTTCCATTTTACAAATGAGGAAATTGAGATTCAAAGATATTTAACAATTTGCCTGATGTCACAATAATTGGAGCCAGAATTGAAGTGTAGACATCTGGTACCAGAGTCCTCACTTTAACCACTCTACTTAGTACCTTTATTATGTAATACTCTTTCAATAAGAGTCTGTATCGGTGATATCAGTGGTTTTTAAACTTTTGTTAGTAGGCAAAGCCTTCTTTCAAATTAAAATCTTACATGAAGCCCCAGTATTTAACAGACTGGAGCAGAACTTTTCTGGTTGGTTTGGAATGAGAGGCTTGGACCTGCTGGCTCACTCTTTCCCCACATGTCATCTGTCCCTTGTCTCTACAGTACACTCAGTGTTGGAAACACACTGCAGATGGTATCTCATTAAAGTAGTAGCTCCCTTGAACCCACAAGTTAGGAAATCCAACTTTTTTTTTTTTAAACTAAATTCTTACAGCCGAGTCCAGAATGAGGTGCCTGAGGAAGTATAGAAACCTCTGCCTTGAGGTTGATTTTATAAAGTGCTTGCTATCTTCTGGAGCACAGTTATTGACTGTCTTATCTCTTTTGTCAGGAATGTCTTTTTTAATTAGAAGACAGGAAGGAAACAAAAACCAGACTGTGTCCCACAATCAGAAACCTCCGTTGTGGCAGAGGGGCCTTCACCGCCACCAGGGTGTCCCGCCAGACAGGGAGACTCCAGCCTTCCGAGGCCATCCTGAGGAGTTCCTGTTTTGGGGTGTGAGGGAAAATCAGCGCGGTTTTAAAACTATGGCTGTGGCCTGTCCAGCGTGGTGGGAGGGGAGCTGGTTTCCTGGTGAACTTGTTTCTAAAAGGAAAAGTAATTGTAAGAAAATAAAAAAGGAAAAAAAAAAGGAAAACTGAACTGAAACCAGAACTGAAACATTCGCCCGGTAGCCAATGACACATGCACGCACACATGCACATACACTAACACGCGTGTGTGCACATGAAAAACAAAAGTGCAAACTTTCTGTGAAACTAAAAACATTTACTTAGGGAAAATGTGGGGATTCAGATGAATTAAATAGCTGCAATTGGAAGAAAAGGGTCAAGATCATCTGTTAGGGTTTCTGTTGTTTTGTCCTCTTTCCTCCCCCTTATTTCCCTCCCCCCACTCTTTTTAATGCAAGTGAGTAGTAACTTCTCCCACCCTCTCTAACTGTTACTCCCCACGGTTAGAGTTACTCAGACGAGGAGTAAGCAAGGAGCCTATTCTGCTTTCTATCATGGTCACGTCGGTGATACTCAGGGCCCTCGAGTGTCAAATCCGTGTTTATCTGACCCTGACCCTGTTCAGTCTCTGAATCCACTTCCAATCCACATTGGGTTGTCGTCGGCTTTGGAGAGAAGAGCCAAAATTGGGGTGGATGGGGTAGGATATAAATGTATAATTTGTTTTAGTTTTTGAAATGTTTTTTTCCTTAGTGAATTATTCACCCATAGACATTGGGGGAGGGGTGTGGGAATATGGAGGCAAAAATGTTTACAGGGCTAACCGTATTTTACTAAAAAGCGTGGCAACTGTTTGACTTCACGAGGGGTGAGGCTGAAGAGGGAAGCCCAAAACAGATCTTGATGTTTCAAAGGAGTGTAGCCCTGCGCAGCCATCAGATATGAGGGCACTGTTCTGTCTGGTGTTGTAGCCATCTCAAGAACAAATCAACAGCAACAACAAAAAAAAGACAATAAATTTTTAAAAATTTAATCAGTGTTTCTTTGTTTTTTCTTTCATTCACTGCCTTGTAGCTCTGAAATAGTACGGTAGACTAGTTAAGTGTGAGCAGCCTTAATTGTTACCTGATAGACATCTGGGTACAGAATTTAAAAGGCAGCCACCTGCCCTAATGCTACAGACCCTTCATACTTCAGGGAACTGGCTCGGTCTGCTTCTTTATTCTTCCAGTTCACCCTAAAACTCAGCATGCTGTAACTGACCCTTTTGTGTAGCCTCAGTGGGAAAGAGTGGGTCATTCCTCCATGTTAAACAGAAGTGTGGTATGGTTTTTTCCACCATGGCCACCCAAGTGGACCGCTCTGTAACCTACAGAGTTACTGGTCTTTTTTTTTTTTTTTTTTTTTAAAGCTTTCTGCCTGAGAACATAGCAAGACCCCATCTCTACAAAAAATAGAAAACTTAGCCAGACGTAATAGTGTTGGCCTGTAGTCCCAGCTACTTGGGAGGCTGAGGCAGGAGGATCTTTTGAGCCCAGGAGTTGGACGCTGCAACAGCTATGATGACGCTGCTGCATTCCAGCCTGGGCAACAGATTGAGACCCTCTCCCCAAAATAAAAATAAATGTTTTATTGAAGTGTAATTGACATACAGTAAACTGCACATATTTAAGGTATACAATTTGATAAGCTTTGACGTACATTGCACCGTGAAACCATTACCACAATCAAGATAGTGAACGTACTCTTCATTACTGAAAGTTTCCTTGAGCCCCTAAGTAGCCCCTCCCCACCGCCACTCCCCATCCCATCCCATGCATCCCCAGGTCACCACTGGCCTGCTCTCTGTCACTATAGATTAGTTTGCATTTTCTTAAGTTTTATATAAATGGGATCATACAGTATGTCATGGCAATTGGGCTTTGAGCTTGTAACCTTGACTGCAGTGCTGCTTTCTAATGTAATACATCTGGCAGTGTTGTGGAAAAAACATTTATCTGCTTTTTCTTTGCCAAGTCACGTTAACTTTTTTTTTTTGAGACAGAGTCTCACTGTGTTGCCCGGGCTAGAGTGCCGTGGTGTCATCCTAGCTCACAGCAACCTCAAATTCCTGGGCTCAAGCGATCCTCCTGCCTCAGCCTCCCGA
>NW_012155396.1:4111040-4122596 GCF_000956105.1 Propithecus coquereli | reverse complement strand
CTCACACCTGTAATCCCACCACTCTGGGAGGCCGAGGCAGGTAGGATCACTTGAGGGTCAAGAGTTTGAGACCAGCCTGAGCAAGAGTGAGACCCCATCTCTAATAAAAATAGAAAAAATTAGTCGGGCGTGCTGGCATGCCCCTGTAGCCCAGCTATTCGGGAGGCCGAAGCAAGAGGATTGCTTTAGCCCAGGAGTTTGAGGTTGCTGTGAATTAGGCTGACGACATGGCACTCTAGCCTGGGCAACAGAGTGAGACTCTGCCTCCAAAAAAAAAATCACAAATGTAGTATACATAAGGCATAAAGAAACTTGTGCTTTTGAATGGTACCAGCGCCTCATGAATTTAATGTAAATGTTCACATTGTGTGGCCCTGGTGTAAGTGAATCATTTTACAATATGAAAGCCAAAACATAGAGACCCTCAAAATCCAAGATTATGCAACAAAGTATGCCCGATTTTTTGGGATAGGTAACAGCAAATGAGAAAGTTGCTTTCCAAGAATGCTTCTTCAGCAAAAATGGGAAAAGCCATCAATATCCTCTCCTACTCTACAAAGACTAAAAAGGGGTAGGTTCTTTAAGTCAAACAAAAGCTAAATAAAAGGAAGGAGTCAAATTAAAAGAGAATATTTAGTTGGATGCAAGGATAAACTTAGTGGGAAGGAGGAGCTTGGAAGAAGGGATAGAGAGAAACGGTACTGGGTCCTGAAGGGATGGGATCATCCCCAGGGCTATGAGCATCAGGCTTCAGCACAGGTCACTAGAGCAGTCAAAGGCCACTACCAAGTGGAGCGTAGCATGGCTAGGGAGCAGTGAATTGCAGCATGCACTGTCCTGCCTTTACCTCTGGAATTTGTTTTGTCTTGTGACTTCTTTTGGATAGTGTTCATACACAACTGGCTGCTACAATGGTAGAGATCTAAAGGAAGTGGCAGCCAGGTTTTTTGTTGTTTTTATTTTTAAGAAACCGATAAGTAGAAACCCAAGGAATATTTTTGGCAGCTACTGAACCACCGCCAGTACTGGGGAAGCTAGTCCACTAGTGGTGGTGTAGTGTACATGGGCCTTCCAAGCTTACAGAATTCACCTACTCTGAGTCTTCCTGCTTTGCCATTCATCAGAGGTTGCAAAGTCGTGCCTTCAGGGACAAGGGTTTGAGTGATGAGAGGAGTGAAGCAGCTGGGAGAGGACTGTATTGAACTGGGAGAACATTCCCCATCTAAAGTCTCAGCTGATTATTGCCATTGGGGAATATGTGACAATGTTCTCGTTTTTGCCAATTTTTTGAGAGAAGCTAGAAATCAGATAGGTGACATCTAATCTTAAATGTTAACAACGAATTTCAGTGTCAAGAGGAAAGAGAACTGCACAGGCCTGTGGGGAGAAAAGGTGCTAACCTTTGTAAATGATTGAAAACTAAAGACACAAGGAACTGTACTTAAGCACTATACTCCAGCAGGTAAAGTTTTTTAAAGGGGTGCAGGTTAATAATTCTGAAACTGTATGTGTGTACAGTATAGAAAAGTGGTGTGGCGGGAGTACCTTTATAGTGGAGGAACCTATCCAACACAACCTAAGCCAAGTGATCAAGGTCAACATCAACAGTGATAAATCACGTTCACAGTATGTACCCTTGATGTGACGTGCTGGGAATGACACTTTACCTCTGTGGTATTCCATATAAAAACCATGAGAAACACATCAGATAAATCCAGACTGACATTCTAAAAAACACCTGACCAGTTCTCAAAACCATCAAGATCATCAAAAACAAGAAAAGTCTGAGAAACTGTCACAGACCAGAGGAGGCTGAGACGTGATGAGTGAATGTAATGTGTTATCTTGGAGGGAATCCTGGAACAGAAAAGGGATATTAGACAAAAACTAATGAAATCCAAATAAAGTATGGAGTCTAGTTAATAATTATGTATCCATATGGTTTCATTAGTTGTCAACAGATGTACTATAGTGCATGTAAGATGTTAACAATTGGGGAAACTGCGTTTGGGGTATACAGGAACTCTACTGGCAACTTTTCTGTAAATCTGAAACTATTCTAAAATTGTTTCTTTTTAAAAAAAATATCTGCACAGGCCACTTAACCATATGAAAAGCTATTCAGCCTTGCTTATAATGAGAAATGGCACTGAGATACTATTTCTCACAAGTCACCAAAAATCAAAGCAGTGACAATATGCTCTCTTGGTGAGGCTGTGGGGCCAAACACTGTCTATCATACATTTATGTGGGTTGTCTTAGTCCGTTTAGTGTTGCTGTAAACTGTTACATGAGGCCGGGTAATTTGTAAAGAAAAGAGGTTTATTTGGGTCACAGTTCTGATGGCTGGAAAGTTCAAGATTGGGCATCTGCATCTGGTGAGGGTGTCGGGCCACGTCCACTCAGAAGGCAGGAGGGGAGCTGGAAGGGGCTAAGATCACACAGAGCAGAAAGGAGAGGAGGGAGGTGTCAGGCTCTTTTTAACAACCAGCTCTCTAGGAAACTAATGGAGTGAGAATTCTCTGTTGAGGGAGGGCACTAATTTATTCATGAGAGATCTGTCCCTATGACAAAAACACCTCGACTATTCAGGATCAAATTTCAACATGAGGTTTAGAGGGATCAAACGTCGAAACCATAGCAGGGGTTTTACCAGTATCTAGCAGAATTACATACTTATTTATGCCTTGGCCCAAAAGTCCCATTTGTAGGGATCTATCCCAAAGATACACTGGCAAAAATATGAAAAGACAAAAAGTAGGCACAAGTCCCAGGAATTCAAAGTTACAGAGAACAGTATGACCAGGCCACTGCACTCCAGCCTGGGAGACAGAGAAAGACCCCGTCTCTAAATAAAAAAGTGTGCACAAGCCTGTTTATTCACTGCCTCATTTATAATAACTAATGATAGAAACAACTCAAATGCCCATTAATAGGTAGTCAAAACAAAAACCTGAATCCAGTCAGGCCTCTAGAATCTAGATCTAAGTAACAATTTATTGGAAATACAAGAGACAAAATATGTTAACACAATATGCGATTGGAAACAATGCCATTTTTTTCCAGTTAAATTGAAAGGGAATAAAATTTCCAATTAAATTTTTAAACACTGGATATTTGATAAAAATTAATTTCTTCACATTGACTTCGTGGTTTTAATTTTTAGATTGTCCTTGTCTTTCAGAGATACATGCTGCATATTTACACATGAAATGTTCTGCCCAGGATTTGCTGCAACATAATCTCAGGTAGGGGTAGAGATGGAGTGTCGAGAAAGATTGACTGCAGACTGATAATCACTGAAGTTGCCACATACTTCATAGCAGTCTCCCTATTTTCACAAATGTTTAAAATCATCCATAATGAAAAGATAACAACAAATTGATCAGGCCAGAAAATTACAACTATGAGCCAGATTCAAAAAGTGAGCTACCATTTGCATGCATTGTCCTAGTATTTTTAATAGCACATGAATATATAAGCATGACAGATTACAGTGGTCCCAAATGCAGCTGCAATACTAGCCCTTCCTTTTACGCCATTTCTTATGGGAAAATTGGTTTTGACAGGTTTCTAGACTGCACACATTTAACATTCCACACCTGTGCTTCAGCTAGCTTCCTCCTGGAAAGCAAAGCCGGCCAGGTGAGGTTTAGGAAGGTGACTGATTCATCAGCCTGGAATGTAGGCTCTCACTGTGCCAGCACCTGAGCTGGGGTCGGGTACTCGGGGAGAGGGCCACCTGGCATCCGAAATAGGGTCTCATACTGGAAACAGCAACTGGTACTGGAAAAGTAAAGAAACAGCTGAGTCTGTTTTTAACATTTATTAATCAAAAAATACATAAAATTCTTTCTACCCCATGTTCTTGGACTCTCAAGATGTGGGGTAGCTGCCAGCCTTAATTAAGTATCTGATATGATACCTTCATGCTCATATCTTTCTCAGGAGGGAGGAAGATGAAGAAGTGAGGCTCAAACCAGGGAACCCCAAAGTCAGGCCGACGTCCTGCAGAGGCCCTGCTGGGGGGGACCCTGCCCACAACGCTCCTTGGCTCTTGTTGCCAAATGAAATGGGGCAGCCACAAGAGTGGGCCACCCTGGGGCAATTCCTCTTGTACAACTAGGTCCCAGGGTTGCCTGCTCACAGGGACTGCAGGTTGTTTCTCCAGAGCCTGGCAGACCAGACCAGAGCGAGCACAGGAGAGGCAGGCCCAGGAAGGAGAACATGGGTCTCAGGCCTCTCTTTCCTCTCCTTCTCTGCCCAAGTCCACTTCCAGGAAACCCGGGGGTAGGACGCCGCAGCCACCAGGTGCCCACCGGGGCTGTCGCACCTCCTTATCAGTCTGCACAGCCACCAAGGAAACCGGGCCAGTCACCATCTGCAGCTTGTTACTGCATGCCAACTGGGTGCATGGGCCAGGGTCCCTGGCCAGCACCAAGGCCTCCCACAGGAGCGGCCTGGGCCACAGGCTGCAACCGCTGCTGGGACTGCCAGATGTGATGGAGCTCCTTGAACTGCTCCACCATGTGGTCTTTGAGGTCTGGGTTTGAGATCTGTAGCCGGATACTATCAGCTGACCAGGAGAGCTCCCCTGAGAACATCTCCAGCAGCAAGCGAGCTGCTACGGGCACCACCTGGGAGGCAAAGAGGAGACAGGACAGGGAGACCCATGTCAGGGCTGCCAGATGCAGGGTGCATGTGGGCTCCCATGAGGGACAGGTGGTAGACTGCATTCTCTAGCCCTGGGCCTTTGTCTCTGGCAGCCAAATTCAGGCTGCCCAGAGAGCCCTGAGCCTCCACCCTGGGGCAAGGGCCTAGCCCCAGGATTCCCCACAGTCGAGCCAAGGCAGAGTTGGTGTAGGGGGTAGGGGGTAGGGGATGTACCTGTACAGTAATCAACTTCTTCTCTCGAGGTTTGGGGTCAGGCCACTCCTCCCCAAAGCAGAAGAAGATCTCGAAGGGTGGTGGGGTGTTGGTCTGGCCTTTCTGGAACAGGATGAGCTCTGCATCAAGATCAAGATCCCTACTCAGAGGCTAGAACTGTGCTCCTGGGCGAGGCCAGGAGGATCACAGCGGAGCCCCTTACCATTAAGAAAATGCTCCAGGCTGAAGAGCTTGGTCTTGACTTCCCGCTGGATGGGGTTGGGGCGCAAGCCATGGGCTGAGGCGCAGGGCCCGCTCCAGAACACCTTGCACTGGCACAGGCGGATGGCATATAGGTCCTGGCCCTGAAGCTGGAGGATGAGCCCGCGGTCCAGGACATCCAGCAGCTGGTTTGTGTAGAAGCGCTGCTTGTCGCTGGGGATGTCCTCGGGGCTGGGGAAACGCACTTGCTCGAGGCTCACGGGGCCAAAGAGTTCCACCTGTTCCTGGGTGGCCTCCAGCTGGCTGTAGAAGAGTCGGCAGCCGTGCGGGTTGCTAATGATCACAGCCTGGGGTGGCCGACCCCGGTACTGGAACTTGATCTCCAGGTCGGTCACTGTGGGGCAGGGGTTGTGTGAGCCCCACGCCTCCCCATCCTGCAGCCCAGCGGCCAGGCCCAGCCCTGGCAGTTCTCCCACTTTGTCCCCCACCCTCCTTGCAGACCCTCCCCAAACCCCCTGCCCAGCTGCTGGGTCCTTACGTGGCAACATGTGGGGGCTGATCAGTAGTTCGGGCAGGAGCTGTTCGCTTGCAGGGGGCAGGCTGGCAGCCAGGGGCCCAGGCTCCATGCTCGGCAGAAGCTCCCTGAAGCCAGCGGGGACACCAGGAGGAGGGGCCAGGAGCCTGGGGTCCGGAGCAGGGGGGACCATCACTACAGGCGGCTGCAGGGTGGGTGGCCACTTGACATCCTCTTTAGGTAAAGAATAGGGGGCCATGGCAGGACCAGGTGGCACTGCTTCTGCAGAAGGCCAGGGTGCACAGCGCACAGCTGTTGATGCCACTCTAGGAACTGCCTCCCAAGCCCGCCTACTCCCAGGCTCCCTGCCACCCCCCTCCCAGGTACCTACGGTACCTGTAGCTTCTCATATACCAGAACCTCAACCACACCACCTCCAGCCCCACCTGTGATGCTCAGGTTTGGTAACATCCTCTGAAGCTGAAGAGAAGAGGAGGGAGGGAAGAGATCACAGAGGGAGAAGGGAGAACAGGTTATTTATTTATTTATTTATTTGAGACAGAGTCTCACTCTTGTCACCCAGGCTGGAATGTGGTGGCATCATCTTCATAGCTCACTGAAACCTCAAACTTCTGGGTTCAAGCAACCCTCCTGCCTCAGCCTCCCCAGTAGGTAGGGCTACAGGCATGTGCCACCATGCCTGGCTAATTAATATTTTATTTTCTTAGAGACGGAATCTTGCTGTGTTGCCCCAGCTGGTCTTGAACTCCTGGCCTCAAACGATCTTCCCACCTTGGCCTCCCAAAGGATTACAGGCATGAGCCACCGTGCCCAGTGATTAAATTGATATGATACTGGGGAAATAACACACAAGAACCACAAGGCAGGCCGGGCGTGGTGGCTCACGCCTGTAATCCTAGCTCTCTGGGAGGCCGAGGCGGGCGGATTGTTTGAGCTCAGGAGTTCGAAACCAGCCTGAGCAAGAGCGAGACTCTGTCTCTACTAAAAATAGAAGGAAATTAATTGGACAACTAAAAATATATAGAAAAAATTAGCCGGGCATGGTGGCGCATGCCTGTAGTCCCAGCTACTCGGGAGGCTGAGGCAGAAGGATCGCTTGAGCCCAGGAGATTGAGGTTGCTGTGAGCTAGGCTGATGCCACGGCACTCTAGCCAGGGCAACACAGTGAGACTCTGTCTCAAAAAAAAAAAAAAAGAACCACAAGGCAATTCCCCCAGCCTTCTGCCTCCAGTCCCAGCTTGGCCATCCCAGGCAGGTGATAAAAGCTCTCAGTGCTCCAGTTTCCGCATTTTCCCTCTGTAGGCAGTAAAACCACCAAGCCCTAACTGCTGTGAGGGTCAGATGGCCTGTGAGCACGCTGGGTAGCAACAAAGCCCCAGGGAGGTGCAGGTGGGGACTTCCTTCCTACCGTTCAGAATCCCAGAACTCCAGAGAGGGCAGCAGGCTCCAGGGGAGTGGGCTGCAGAGAGCCCCTGCCCAGGACCCTCCACGGTGCAGGCAGACTCTGGGAAAAATGACCCCTCCCCGCTTCCCTCCCCCACTCTCACCTCTTCCTCTTCCTCCTCCTCCTCCTCCTCTCCTGCTCCAATAGCGTAATCGTAATCGTCAGCAGGCAGGGACTCTGCACAGCAAAGGAGACAAGAGCAGGACAGGAAAGGAGTTAACCGCAGAGGAGAAGCAAGGCTCCCCGGGACTCCTGCTGCGGCTTCTGCCCCTTCCAAAACTGCCCGAACACGGGACGAGGTGAAGGGCACAGCCACCAGGAGTTGGTGGCGAGGAGAAAGGACCCGGGTCCCTGATCCCATGCCAAGCCAGTCTTGACCCACCCATGACCCAGGGAGTGCGTCCTGGACCACAGCCCACTGGGCCTGCCTGCAGCGAGAGGTCATGGCTGGGGGCTGGGACCTCACACAGCCTCCTGGGTGGCCCACATGGGGCCATGCCTGATACCTGTGGGAGCAGGGCCATTGGAGCAGACCTCGTAGATCTTGTAGGGCTGGGGCGGCATGTCCCGGGGCCCATCATAGAAGAGGCGGAAGTCGCGGCTCTTGTTGAGGGCACAGCGCAGGTTGGCCTTCCACTTGGCCGGATCGGCCTCATCCACCCCTTCAGTGTACTTTCCCGTCTCCTTGGCCCAGGCCTGGGGCAGGAAGAGAGGACAGCTGGCTGCAGAAAAAATCTCTCCCTGGCCCCAGCCCCAGCCGCCTCCTGTCCCCTAGGAGCCCCCTCTGTGTGGGGAGAACTTCAGCCACAGGCCGGGCTCAGTTGAGCCGAAGGTCTCGTCTGCAGCGTGGGGTGCCACAGTCCTGCCCTCACTCTCAGGGTGCCAACGAGCTCTGAGATATGTAGGTGCAGTGAGATGCATCCACAGTCCCTGCTGCGGGGAGGGTGAAGCGGTGCAGTCTCTAAGGAGGACAGTGTAACGTGGCGGATGGGGCAAGCGCTCTGGAGCCAGGCTGGGTTTGAATCTGGAATGCGCCCCCGGCCAGCCCTGCGCCTGGCCATGTCACTTCACCTCGGTCTCCTCCTCACAGTGCCCACCCTGCAAGGCGGCAGCAAAGACTCAAGGTGTTGATGCGCACACGGCACTCAGAGCGGTGCCTGCACGTGGGACGGCTCGTTGGCATTACTTTGGACGGCAACTTGGTGAGGCCAGGGCTACCAATGTCTCTACCCTTTAACTCAGCAGTTCCACTTCTAGGAATTTATCCTACAGAGTACAGAAGCATCCACACACAATTTTGCACATACAAGGTTATTTACAGCAGCACTATTTGTAAAAGCAAAATGACCCAAACACCCAATGCAATGTCCATCAGTGAGGGGCTGGTTAAATTACGGCCAACCCATAGGACGGAGCACTGGGCAGCACCCAAGAAAAGAGGAGGGAACTTTTTGCATAAATACTGACATGTAGCAATCTCCCAGAAATATTAAGTGCAGAAGAGTATGTATACATCTACCAGTGTTGTGAAAAGTGAGGCAAAGGATAGGTGATGTTAGCTTGCGCATGCGCAAAAATCTCTGGGGAAGAATCAGCCAGAAAATGGTAACACTATTTCCTCTGGGGTGGGGGCTGGGCACAGGGATGGGAGGAAGAGATTTTGCTGTAAACTATTTTATGCCTTTGTAATTTTGAATTGTGTGACTGGATTACCTACACAAAAATCAGACATGGATTAGGAAAAGAACTTTGAAAAGCTAACGATCAAGTACAAAGTCTAAGAAAATATGTATCCAAAGTTTAAAAAGTAAGCATTATCTCTGACCCAGCAATTTTTAAGTCTAGGGAATCACCCCAAAGAAATAATTTAGGATGAATAAAGGGTAAGAGTTAAGAGAGTCTACGTGGCAATGTGGTTCTTAACTTCAGGTTTTAAAAGCAACCTGAAGTGTCCAAAAAATGAGACCAAGTGACCAAATTGTGCTAAACCCTTCAGTGGAACTTTCCATAGTCACCAAAAGTGAAGCAGACGTGTTGGAAAGAAAAGCTGTTCCTGCCATTGGGTGAAAAAATGTAGGTTATAAAACAGAAAGATGGCTTGATTCCAATTTTGCATTTCATACATACACACACACGGAAAACTGAAAATATAAGCAAAAACTATTATACTAGGTACCTCCTAGCATTAAGATTACAGGTGAGGGCATGGTGGCTCACACCTGTAATCCTAGCCACTCAGGAGGCCGAGGCAGGAAGATCACTTGAGCCCAGGAGTTCAAGTCCAGCCCAGGCAACATAGTGAGACCCCCCCATCTCTAAAAACAAAAAAGAAAAACCCCAAATACCATTATGTACCCCATAAATATGTATAATTATATGTCAATTAAAAAAACAAAATTAAAAAAGATTATAGGTGAATTGTTAGCTTCTTTTAGCATATGTGGACACTAAACATGTCCTCATGTGTGACAGGGTAAGACAAGAACAAGCAGTCTGTAGGAGGAGGTGCAGGAAGGTCTCCCAGGGACCCTTAGTTCCCACCTTGCTCTGGGGTACAGGTTAGAAAAGGTGTATCCTGTGGCTACATCTGCATCCCCTCAGTCCAGGCCTGGCGTCACCTGCAGCAAGGTAGCTGGGAGAGTAGCCAACCTTGAGGAGGTGCGTGTGCATGAGTGGGGGGTGTGTGTGGATGTGTGGGCTCTGTGTGTGTGTGTGTGAGTGTGTGTGTTCCTCTTCTGGGGGGCGGGTGCCTCAGAGGTGCAGGCTCACCCCCTGCCCTGGGCTTACCTTGAAGATGGTGTTATCCCCGTCCTGGCTGGGGCCGTGCCTCGTGGCATGCCTCCAGGGGATGTAGAAGAATTTCTTTTCCCCGTTGACCCACTGAAGCCCTGGGTACTGGCAGCTGTTCACCTGGGCCACCAGCCAGGGCTTCAGCCGCACGCGGCGGGGCGGGCCGGGGGCCCCGGGGGCGGGCTGGTTCATGGCAGGGTCTGTGGGAGGAAAGCAAGAGGGGCCTGAGCAGCTGCGCGGCCCCAGGGGGGCGGGGGCGCTCAGGGTGTCAGGCCTCGGGCGCGAGGGACGGTCTCTCTATTGCGTCCAGGTGTTCAAGGCCAATTCCCTTTTCCAGCCATGGGCTTTCCTGTCGTGGGGTGACTGAATTTCGTGTTTGGGGGAAGGGAAGGAGCTGAGGGGGTGCTGTGGGCACCCTCCCGGGCACCCTTTGCCAGGCAGGGGCATCCATTCTCAGCTGCTAACGGCACCGAGCGGCCCCTCGGCCGGAGAACTGCCCTCGGCTGCTCACTGGGCAGGTGGCAGCCCACAGCCAGTGCCTGCCTGACACCTGGGGACAAAGCCTGGCTCTCTTGCCTCAAGGCGGGCTACCTGGTGCACCGCATGCTCCCGTGGGACCAGGCCGCGGCCAGCCTCCAGCCGAGCCCACGTCCCTGCCTCGTTGTTTCCCTGCCCTGACCTCCATCCACTGAGAGACCCTCCGTAAATGTCCCCAACAAGACTCCTGTCTCAGGCTTCCAGGAAACCTGGCCTTAGACAAAGCAGAGCGTGGGAATGGGGTTGGTTTCCACACCCAGTTCTCAGAGCTTCCTTTCTTTTTCATTTTCTTTGGGGAGAAAGCTCCCCTAGCCTCGACATCTTTAGAGAAATCCCACCAACCAACTCTGCCTGCCTCCAGCAAGGACAGTGGCCACCAAACTCAGATGTCACCCCTCTAGGGCCATCCTTTTCCTGGATTCTTGGTCCTCCCCCTTCTCCTCCCACTGGACACACATTCATGCAGCTCTTAGGGGGGCCCTGACGCCCGCCAGGGCCTGCGCTGCCCATGGCTGCAGGAAACACAGAGGCCAAGTCTAACCACTACCTACCCACGACGGGAGAGCCCCCCTCCCCCGGGCCACCATGGCTGCCTCCCTAGAGTCAGGCTGACTGTGACCCCCTGCCTCCTCCCCACCTCCTGCCAAACCCCCTTCCAGCCCAAAGCTGAAACCTCCCCTCAGTCCCTCTCCACTCCCAGGCAGTCCCTCCTCTCCCCTTGCTCACGTCCATGGCCCTTGAGAGCCCAGAGTCAGACAGAAAGGACTGAGCCATCCTACCACACAGCCCTCGCGGGGAAATCTGTCGCTCAGCAAATAAGGAACAGAGGGTTGAGCTGAACACCTCTGTCTTTCCAGGCCTGCTTGGGCCTTGCAGCTTGGAGCCTCAGTTTCCCCTGAAATTCCCTGCCCAGTACCTATTTGGGTTGCACCTGTCTGGCACCACCTCCGCGCTGCTAGAGTCTCCCCCTGCAGGCCTCCCTCAGCAGTGCCCACCTCAGCTGCCCAGGAAGGGTAAGGCCAGCCCCTGCCTGGCCCAGGGGCTGGGACAGGAAAGGTGGAAAGCTTCAGCCCTGCCCCCTGGCCTCAGAAGACTGGGGGCTCAGTTCCTCTTTCTGCCCTCGCCTCCACCCAGCCCTAGGGGAAATGAAAGTGGCCAGACC
>NW_012155396.1:3992145-4110155 GCF_000956105.1 Propithecus coquereli | reverse complement strand
GCCCTGGAAAGTGGGGAAAATCAACAGGTCCTCCAGCAATTTCCACCAAAAGCCAAAAGGAGTGTGGGCTGCTGAGGACCTGAGGACAAGCAGGCCAGGCAATGAGGCATCCAGAAGGGCAGCCCTGGAACCCCTGCTGGGGTCAGGAGAGCCCACAGCTCCCCCCAGGGCATGCTGAGGTCCCAGGAGACAGGCCCCTGAGGAGCCACAACCCTGCGGGCACCGGGGAGCCCCTGGGGAGGAAGCTCCACAGCAGTACTAGGAGGAGGGGCTGAGCAGCAGGACCCCTGCAGCCACCTCCAGGCTCCCCTGGGTCACATGTCTGCCTGCAAACCCCACACCAGCTCAGGGAGAGGGCAAGGCCTTCCCTGCACCAGGCCTGACCCTAAATCCGCCCCCTCCAGTGAGCGGACCACACCCTGCGCCCTGCACCCTCCTGGTCCCGACAGGCTGCAGCTCTGGGGCAGCAGGTGCGGCAGCAAGAGGCAGCAAGAAGCCTCTCTCGCCTTGCTCCCAGGGGCAGGCTGGGGGAAGGCCGGGGGCACAGGGGGAAATCCCCAAAGTGGGGCCTTCAGCCTAGGAAGGTGCTTTCCAGGCCGCCTGGACTCCTGCCACCAGCCCCTCGCCCCAGCGCCCCGGGCCCTTCAGCTAAGGGGGGCTGGACTCTGCCTCTGGCCGGGGCGGCCCCTCCTTAGGGCCACCAGCTTCCTCCATTGGCCCAGCCCGCGTCCTTTCTGGTCCTGCTCCCTGATCCCCGCCCTGGGCTGGCCCTCGCGGCCGCTCCCGCAGGCTCGCCCGGGGCACCCAGCCCGCACCTCCTGGGCCAGCCGCGGAGCCACCCTGGGGCGCTGGCTCAGGCTCTGCCTCTGGTCCGCTCCTCCGCTGGTGGCGCCCTCCCTGCCCCGGCCTGCTGTGCCTAGGGCGGCCACGAGGCCAGGAAAGTCCCCCACACCCACCCCTGCTCCCGGCACCATTCCCGCCCCTCTCGAGGTTCAGGAGACCCGGCTGCGCTCGTCCTCGCTGTGTCCTCCCCCGCACCGCGGCCACACCAGTCTCACTTTTCCTGCACCTTTTGACTCTTCGTTGTTTCGTTCTGAAGTTCGGGGACAGGACCTAAAGAAACTATCCCAGACAGTACTGCGCCCGGATCCTGCACTGTTAGAAGGACCAGCGTCTAGGGTTCTGCGCCGTGCACGAGCCAAAGACGGCTCCCCTGGCTGGCACCATCTTCCCACTAATCTCTGCCATTGGCCTTAAGATCCTGGGGGCATGAATGCTTTGAAGCTCTTCTTACCCGAAAGGGTGAGGGTGGCTGGGAAAGAGGGGTGGAGAGAGCACCGAAAGCGGGGATGGGGCCTCGCCCCTCGGTGGCCCAAGCCAGACTGCCCGGGCGCTCCCCATCCTCGAGCTCAGGTGCCAGGCGGAGCTGGACGCGGACGCCGCCCTACTCCAGTCCCCCGCCAACCATCGGCAGGTGCCCCGGGGGCGCAGGGCACGGTCGAGGTCGGGGACAGGAGTCGGCAGTAAGCGGGCACCGTTCCTCGGAGAGGAGCGCGCGGCGGCCGGGACCTACCTGTCCGCGGTGCGCCCGCGTGGCTGCGCCCGGGAGCACGGGCCGGGCGGCGGGGCCGAGCTGCGCTCTCCCCGAGCTGCGCCTCCCGCCAGGCCGCCAGGCGCCCGGCACTTCCGCATCTCGCCACCCACGCCCCCGGGCCGCGGCAGCCGAGCTCCTTGTGCCTGCAGCGCCCCGCCCCGCCCCGCGGATCCACCCCGGGGCCCCGCACTGACCCGGCGACCGCGGACCCGGGCTGAGCAAAGCAGCAGCCCAGGGCCTCGGGGGAGACGCCAGATAGCGCGGTGCCCTGGACCGACCACTGGGCTCCTTCGGCAATCTGGAACAGTAAAACAGTCATTCGACAACTCCCCAAGCCCCCAGTGCAGTGCTCGGTGGGGCCAAGAGGCTTCCCCAGCTCTGCGCCTCCCAGGAGCTCCAGGTCGGCTGCACGCAAGCCATCAGCCGAGACACGCATGAGGGCACGGTGTGGCCGATCGCCCCAGGCCCCTTGAGCGCCGGCCCGCAGCCTTCCCAGGGTGGCCCCAGCCCCAGCTCCCAGTCGCTGGCACTGGGACCCGGACACGCCCTCCTTGACGTGCTTGCGGGGATCGCTGGGCCACTCTTTGCCTTTCTCATCCTCACCCCCGACCTGTTTTGCCCCAGCTCCCCTCCACGGTCGCCTTCCGATCCTCCTAGGGTGGGGCGTGGGCGCCAGTCTCACCTCTTCTCCCCCTCACTGCTACCTTGGCTGTCCACCTGTCGTTTTGAACGGTTTCCGTTCCACAAAGGGGTCTTGCTTGCCGGCCTCCTCCTTCACGTGTCCTGTTACTTCTCCTGGAAGATTCTCGCTTGGAAACTCCTGCTCTTCAAATTTGCTATATCCCCATCACCTTCCGTGGAGAGTCTGCCTTGACTTCCCCTCCTAGGAGGATTGGTTTCCTTGTGACTTTAATGTCTGATTTCCACTGGAATCCGTACTCAGGGACTCCTCCTGTCTTCTCATTGTTCGTTTTCTATAGCAATTTTTAATTAAAAATATTTTAAATGAAGAAAATCTCCAAGGTAATTGTTTAATTTTAGATAGCAAATAGAACATGTAAGTTCTACATAGCACTATTTGCCCTTCAAAGTTTAGAGCCGTGTATTTTTAACATACAGTAGTATTAGCTGATGAATCAGAACTTTGACCTTCCCCTCCCCTCTACTGAGTTGATCTTTACCTTTGAAGGGTGAAAAGACACTGGTGTGTTGTCTTTTTTCATCTCTTCTGTATCTCCCCCTCCTCCCCTCCTTCGTAGCCCCTATATTATTGTGTATAAGTATTTTAGTATTTGTATCTGCTGAGTATTTCACAGCACATTTTTAAAATTCAAAATATGCATGGGGAAAATGTGGATGGGTAGACTGTTTTATATTTCTTTAAAAATGAAACTGCTATTTAATTGAAAGTGGCACCCCACAAAATGGGGACCTTTCTCACTGGAGGTCAGTATATTTAATAGAAAAATATTCCATGTTGATCCAGAAAATATATCGGAGCAATAGCCAAGAAGAGCCTTCTTTTATTGTCAAATGCCCCCACACACTCTGAGGGACCATGAGACCTTAGGATTCCGCACCCTGTCCCCCCCGCCACTGTCCACCTTGCTCAGGTAAGGTCGCACCCTTAGAGTCTCTGAACTTCAAGAACCAGCAAGGGCTCCCTGTGTGCAGAAGGGGCGACACATGAGCTGGCATCAGCTCTGCTGCCTTCAAGCTAAGCAACCTCAGATAGGTCCTTGAACCTCATTCCCTCATCTCTAAACATCAGACCCAAACCTGATGTCTCCCCGGGGCTCCCAGCATAGGTGTGGAGCTCCTGGGATAGGGGCTGTGCAGGGGCTCAGCCTGGCTCCCATCCTACTTTCCCCCGACCTGGAGAACTTGAGCCAAGAGCCAACCTGGGCCAGAGACAGCACAGGGAGGGAGGGCAGGCAGCACGCCAGGGCAGAGAGCAGCCCCCAGATCCAGGGGTCCCCCAGCCTCCTGGTGCTTCCTTGTGGGTAGGAGCAGAGTAAAGGGGAAGTGAGGCCACCCTGAGCCCTTTGCTCACTCCCAGTTCCCCAGATGTGGCAGGGGCCTGTAGGGGGCAGGGAAGCTTGGCCCTCAGAGCCCCAGGAGCCTGGGCAGAGATGTGCCCAGGCTTCCCACTTCCAATGGTGTGGCATGGTCCCGGGCTGGTACTTACTCAGGCTGGGGTATCTCCCTTGATTCGGGTAGAAGCCAGGGTGTGTGAGTGTAAGTGGAGCCGGGGCAGGGAGGGAAGCCGTGTCACCAGAGGGAACTGAAACCCAGTGTGAATGAGAGGGAGGGAGGACAGAGGCCCCCTGCCAACCCTGGGCCAGCCCCTTCATTGCAGACCTGGGCAGATGACAGCTGCCTTTGTCTCCCAAACTCCCACCCCCTCAGGCCTGGGCTCTGGGGGTTCCCGAGGCTGGCCTCTTTCTCAGATACCCCAAGTTTCTGAGAACTTGGTGGCTGGACACCAGGCTCTCAGGTCAGCAGGGCTGAGTCAAAGCCTAGTTCTCCCACTGGGGACCTGCTTGCGCTTGAGCAAACCATTTTCTCTCTTGGAAGCCCCATTTCCTGTCTGAAAGTGAGAATGGTAGCCTCAGTGTGACAGGTCCACTGTGAGATCTAGATTCCACAAATGCTTACCAAGTGCCTTGTGCCCGCCAGGATAAAGCGGTGAACAATTTCTACTTTGTCTAAAAACCTCTGTCCTCCGGAGTTTCCATCCTTTGGGGTAAAACAGACAGTAAATCCTTAAGTAACAAAATTGGATGAGGCCTTGTGGGGCATCGTCCAGGCTGTGGCTCTGCCTGGGACAGGAGTAACCTGACTTAGGCCTTAGCACGACCCCCGGCTCCAGTCTGTAAAGTGCTCCTGCAGTTGCTGACGGTAGAAGCGATGGCGTTATTAGGATCATCGCCCAGGACACCACCGCTGGGCCTTCCTCCTGTTTCTTACTAACTTCTGCCTCCTCAGAGCTTTCTGGGACATGACTTGGAAGTCCCCCACTCTGCCAGCACTGTCACACGGACACCTCTAGACCTGAGTCCCAGTCTACAGCTCTGCCTCTCTTCACATGGCCTGAGGTCGAGGAAGCTGCCCTGGACACCCGCCTCCCGCCCAGGCCCTGAGAACACTTGTGGCTTCCCTTTTCCTGGCTGGTCACTTCTCCTGTCCCTGCTGCCCTGCAGCCCGGCTCCTGCCCTCCTCTGCAGACTCTGTTCTGACTTCACCTCCTCCTCTGGGCCTCGGACCCACAGCTGAAGCAAGCCTCACAGTCCCCGGAAACACCCCCAAACCCCGGTCTCTGCTGACCTCCTGCACCTGCCTCTTTCTCGGTTACACTCTCGGATCCTGGGGCTTCACCCTTTCCTGCATTTCCCACCATCTCCTTTCAATACATGTGCTGACGACATCTCACCTTCCCCTAGGTTCCTCTCCCAGCTCAGCCCCCTGAGTCTGCGTGAACATCCTCCTCGCCCTGGTGCCGACACCAGGACACTGCCCCAGACACCCCCTCCTCTGCTGTACTGTCTTATTCAAGCCTCCTGAACCTGCTTGTCTCAGCACTACGCTCAAACCACTTCCCTCCCGTGCCTGGGCCCTGTCACGGAAGGCGTCAGGGCCTCCAGCCTTCTGCCTGTGTCGCTGCCGAGCACTACACACCTGCACGAGGGGGAGAGGAGGAGGAAGAAGTCCACTAGGGAGCCCCAGCCTTCCGGCCCCTGCAGCTGGGACAGATGCCAGCCCAGCCCCACAGGAACCAGCTGAGGACCTGTGGTGTCCCCTTTTGTCCCAAGGTGAACTTGGTTGAAGCTCAGAGTCCCTAGGTATCCCATCCAGACACAAGAGGCCCACCCATCTTTGATGTGGGGTGTGGGGGGCCCGGGCCCCAGGCTTAATCCATCTCGAGCCCCTGCAGCTTAGAACCAAGGCTGGGGACCCTCCTTGGGGCAGGATGGCTGTCCCTCTGAGGTGGGCTCTGTGTGGGAAAGGAGGAGAGACTCCCTTCTACCCAGGAGGCAGGGCCAGCCCAAAGGCGTGAGGGCTCTCCTCAGCCCACGTCTGGGCCTCAGAGGGGTGGGGCAATGATGGAGCCACCCTTGGGGGACTCCTCCAGGGATGGCCCTGAGACTCCAGGCTATCGTTGTTGAAGTGTGAGATCATGGGAGGAGTCAGGGGCATGACATTCCTCCCATGTGGCCTCTCAATACTTAACCATGGGAGGGGATGTCCTGCTGTCCCTCTCTGGTCTCTTGAGGGGTGGGGTGTGGGGGGGATTGTGGGCAGAGAATTTCAGGTGTGTGGTGGGACAGGGAGCCCTGGGGGGCTAATAGCCAAGAGCTGTGGGGACAGGTGTTCAGCTCTGGCCAGCTGGTCACCCCTGGACCAACACCATGGCACGGTGGGGTCAGGCCTGGGGGGATCTGGATGGGGCATCCCCCCAGCCTCTCTCCTGCTCTTGTAGCCTCTGATGCTGGGGGCAGAAAGTCAAGAGAGGGGAGAGTCCTAGGGGCCAAAGCACCCCAGGGACGACCGTGGGTCAGGGCCCTCCTAAGGAGGAGGAGGTGTCAGGCCTCACTGGAGGGGTTCTGGAGGTGGGTTCTTACCAGGCCAGTGTCCCAGAACCGTGGTGCTAAGCAGTTCTCCAAGCCAGGAACCAGCTGCAACCCTGGTGCCCACCCAGAGACCCGTGCCAGGCAGACGGGGGTGCCACCAGGCACCACAGGTTGCCAGCCACCAGGGTGCTGGCGACCTGTGCCAGTCTTGAAGTCCAGTCTCCCTTTTCTCTTGGCCTGTGCTCTTCCCCTCTCTCCTGGGCAGCACTTCCAAGGCCACGAGGATACTGACAAACCACGACAGCTGGGGGCCATTGCTGGGGAGTGGAGGTGCGGGGGGAGATGGCAAGAAGAAAGGGGCACCTGCTCCTTCACTGGCCCCCAACTCATAGGCATGCCCCAAAGGGCTGGGCAAAGGGACAGGGAGTGTGGGGATCCTGGGTCCCACCTGGAACTGAGCCATCTAGAGAGGAGGTGTGCTCAGTCCCGTGTCTTCACTGCGGAGCTGAGGTTCGGGGTCAGGGAAGAGGGAGTAAGGACACGGGGCCCCTTTACAGATGAGCAGCACGTTGCAAGCTATGGAGAGTCAGGGGTGCCCCCCTCTCAGGCTGCTGATGGAAGAAGCGAATACAACAAGACAGTTCTGATGAGACCTGGATACGCTGTCAGCTTTTCATACGTTACTGCGTTTACTTGCCATGGCCAGCCATGAGGAGGTAGGTGTTATTATTAATACAACGGCGTGCCTACTTAGAAAAAGTAAACCGAGTCACTTGCTAACTTTGTGAACTTGCACAGGTCACTCAGCTTACTTCTTTGTATTCTTAGTGTTTTCTTTGGTGCTCCTTGGCTCGTAGAAGCATCTCCCAGGTCTCTGCCTTCATCTGCACACGGCTTCTCCCTGTGCACATCTGTGTCCACCTTTCCCCTTTTTATAAGGACATCAGTCATGCTGGAGTAGGGCCTGCCCTAATGACCTCAACTTCACTGATTGCATCTGCTATCACCCTATTTCCAAATAAAGTCACATTCCGAGGTACCTGGGGTTAGGACTTCAACATATAAATTCAATCCATACAGCCTTTAACAACCCTCTCTGCACCAAACACTGGGGTCATATTTGATTTTCATGATACCTGCACAAGGCAGGGGTGTGTATTATCTTCATGTTGTAGATGAAGACATTGGGGTTCAGAAAGGTCCATCAGTTAATTCAGAGGCACACAGCAACTAGTAAAATGAGGCCCTGGGCTGCGAACCAGACTAAACCATCAGTGACATTTTATCACTTTGGAGCCAGACAGACCTGGGTTCAAGTTCTAGCCAGATGACCTTGGACAAGTTGTTCAACCTCTCTGAGTCTGGGTGTCCTCGTTCGTAAAATGGAATTTATGATTTACCATTAGCAACAATGCACTGCCGTACAGTGGTGGGATCCCATCCTGCCCAGCACCTGGTACACAGTAGAAGTTATCGTACTAAATAGAGCAATGGTTGCTCCCCTGAGAACATCCTACCTTCCGTTGGTTCTGGGCGGCTGCCTCTCTGTGACAGGCCTGAGTCCCTGGGGCAGGCAGAGCCAAGGAGGCATGCCAGTCCCCACACTCTGGCAGCCCAGCACTTCCTACCCCCACCCCAAGCTGCCCCCTGGGACACACACACTCCTCTCCCTCCACTGGGTCAGACCCAGCGGGGAGGAGTTAAAGGAGCTGGCTGCTGGCGGCCTCCTTCCTCACTCACTCAGGCCCTGGGTGTTGTCCCCATGTGCCCAGGGAATGATTGTGGCCCCCAGGAGAGCCTGCCTGCCCCAGCTGCCTCACCTTAGGAAAAGGCCCAGGAGAAACCACAGAAGAGGGGCTGGGATGCAGGGGAAGGGACAACATGAAGTGATGGGAACAGTTCTGTATCTCGACTGTGCTAGTGGTTACACGACTCTCTGTCTTTGTCAAAACTCATAGAACTGCACACTAAAAAGAGTGACTTTTACTGCGTGTAAATTAAAAATAAATAAACATTTTTATAAAGTGATTGAGGAGATTCAAATTCTAAATGTCAAGAAAGTTTTAAGAAAAGCTTAACTAATTTATTTCATTTCTATTTTCCTTTTTATGCAAGCAAAGAATTCATATATGATAAATATGTATTATGGAACTCTTCTAAATTAGTCTAAAATAAAAATTCTAAGTAATTAGAAAAGAAAAAGAAAGAAAAATAGATCCAGGCCAGGGGCATGGTTCGTGCCTGCAATCCTAGCACTCTGGGAGGCTGAGGCAGGAGGATTGCTTAAGGTCAGGAGTTTGAGACCAGCCTGAGCAAGAGTGAGACCACATCTCTACTAAAAATAGAAAAATTAGCAAATGGTCCGTGCCTTTAGTCCCAGCTACTTGGGAGGCTGAGGCAGGAGGATCACTTGAACCCAGGAGTCTGAGGTTGCAGTGAGCTGTGATCACACCACTGCACTCTAGCCTGGGCGACAGAGCAAGACTCTGTCAAGAAAGAAAGACAGAAAGAAAGAAAGAGAGAAAGAGAAAGAAGGAGCGAGCTTTGAAGAGGCAGCGGCAGTGCCCAGCTCGTCTTCTCCCTACCTACTCTCCAGCCGGGCTCTTCTGAGCCATCCCCAGCTGTCCTGCTGGTCCCTCTCCTCACTTCCCCACAGCTCGTGGGAGGCTAAGCACTGTCTCCAAGGGTTTGGTGACGTCCACCAAGCTCCCTGACAGCTGCAGGGACCCAGGACAAGGGCCTGCCTTCAGTGTAGGTGGCTCTGGGTGAGAGTCAGGGTCCTGGCAGGAGACAGGTGGCTTTGGATAGAGAAAGGTTTAGTGAAGGGAATATTCGCAGAGGTGTGGACAGCATTACAAAAGCCAGGGTGGAACTTCCAGCGTCCAGGGCCTGCCGTCAGTGGGGAACCATCCCCAGCTTCAGGGGGCTGTCCTTTAGGAGCGGCGGCCATGGCTGGGGGCAGAGGGAAGAGATGCCCTGTCCTGTTCCTTGCCCTCCTATCTCTTGCCCCCTGGTGGGAGGGGAGGGGCTGGCCTGGGGACTGTGTATGTTCTCAGAGTGCCCTGGGAGGTAGGGCTGGTGGCAGCTGGTGGGGGTGGGAGACTTTCCCCTTAGCCCCTGGTAGGGCTGGGAGGGGCCGGCACTGTGCTAGGCACCTGCACAGCTGTGCATGTGTGTTCTTTGACCCGCATACTTCACTCTAACATGGGACCTGGTCTACTTGTAAATCACCCCTCCTGCTCCTCTCCCAAGACGCTCAGGGACTTGGTGGAAGTAGTGTGGGGCCACCAGCCTTGACTGCACAAGGGTGCAGGGGCAGAAAGGTGGTGAGGCCCAAATCTCATGGGGAACACCTGGCCAGGGGCTCAGAATCTTTGGGATCCAGGGGCCAGCATTGGGATTGGGCTGAGGGCCAGGGTAGGAGGTCAGAGTCCTAGGGCAGGTCTCCTCCTGGGGGTGTGCTCCCATGGGTCCTCAAACACCACAGCCCCCACATCTACCCTGGACCAGATCTTGGCAAATAGCAACCTCTGCTACTGCACGGTGAATGCCAGAAAGCTGAGCACCAGCTGGCACGAGGAGCAGGGGCCAGGGTGAAGGTTAAAGGGCAGAGCCCCCTCCCATCATGTCTCAGCTCTGCACCCCGCCTCCAGCCAGGGCCTGACCTCTGGCCCCGAAAGCCCTTAGTGGGGACCCTGTGGGGGTCTGAGTGAGCAGCAGGAGGCCCTATCCCTGCCAGGGGACTGATCTCTGGTGGTGTAGGTGGCCCTGGGGCTTCGCCTTGTCCCACGGCCCACTTGCTCCCTGCTCTTGGGTCTATTTCCAAAGGTTTCCAGATGTGCTGACAGTGGGGTTCCAACAAGGATCCTGGACTTTCCCAGCAGGGCCACTGGCTGAACAGAGAAGGCACAGCCTTGAGCAGGCCTCTGCCTCCCACGCCTCCCCACACTGAGACGCCCTACTCTGCCCTCTAGCTGGCTCCAGCTCAGGCCTCCAATTTTAGGCTGTGCAAAGCAAGGTGGGGCAGCTGCCATTCCCACTGAACTCCGCCCCCACAGCCTTGTTGGGCCCTGGGGCAATGGGGAATGTGGACAGCTAAGGGGTCCACACTCGCAGGTGTTCGAGGTGTGGGTTGGGGCAGCGGGGACAGATGCCAGGGGAGCCCAACAAAAGGCAGGCCCAGGCCTTAGGGCATGTGTTTCCCGGGGCCTGGACATCTGTCCCTACTCATAAAATCTGAGGTGATCCCCAGGGCCGAAGCCCCAAAAAGTCCCATCAAAGCTACAGCCTCTGTATTGCTCACTGGGGCCCCCTGTGGCCATCTCCATGCCTCAGTCCTGCTCCCTAGGGCTGGTCTGTCCAAGGCCATCATCCTCCCTCAGGCAGCTTTCCCGCCCACAGCCTCTGCCCAGGGCCTTTCCTGTGGACAGCGCACCTGGACGGACAGCAATACAGTACGGGACACTGTCCACAGGTGAGCCCTAGAGCAACCACTAAAAAAAATCACTCAAAAAAATCATTAAAGGAATTAAAATGTTATACTAGAAAATATTCAATTGCAAAAGAAAACAGTAAAGGAGGAATAGAGCAAAAAAAAAGGCACGCAACATTTAGAAAACAAGTAAAATGCCGGATATAAATCCAACTATGTGTATCAGTGACGTGACTGGATTAAACAATCCAATCAAAAGGCAGAGATAAGCCAGGCGCAGGGGCTCATGCCTGTATCCTGGCACTCTGCGAGGCAGGGGCAGGAGGATCACTTGAGGCCAGGAGTTTCTAGACCAGCCTGAGCAAGAGCAAGACCCTGTCTCTACAAAACTACAAAAAGTAGCTGGGCATTGTGGTATGTGCCTGTTGTCCCAGCTACTCAGGAGGCTGAGGCAGGAGGATCGCTGGAGCCCAGGAGTCTGAGGTTGCTGTGAGCTAGGCTGACGCCACGGCACTCCAGCCTGGGCAACAGAGTGAGACTCTGTCTCAAAAAAAAAAAAATAATGGAGTTTACTATATGATGCAACAATTCTACTCCTCTTTTTATACCCAAAAGAAATTAAAGCAAACGTCCACACAAAAACTTGTACATGAATGTTCACGGCAGCATTATCCATACCTCAAAAGTAGACACAACCCAAATGTCCATCAACTGATGAATGGGTAAATAAAATGGCACATACTATGGAATATTCGTTGTCAATAAAAAGCACTGAAGTACTGCTACCTGCTACGACATGGATGAATCTTAAAAACACATTAAGTGAAAGAAATCAGGCGTGAAGGACCACATGTTGTATGATTCCATTTATTTATTTATTTGTTTATTTGAAAAAACAAGGATTTGTTTTCCTTTCATGTAAATGAATTTGGATGGCAGCCGTCAAGCGCTGATCTGGGAGCTGGAGGTGTCATCCCTGCCCAAGCCAACTTTGGTCTTTGTTCTCTTCTGTCTCCACACGTGACTTCCATCTTCAAGGTTGCCTTATAGTGACAAGATGGCTGCTGCACCTCCAGGTACAAACTCCATGCTATTTACCAGCTGTTACAAAGGATATTACAAAGGATACAGACATACAGCCAGATGAAGAGATGGACAGGGCCAGGCATGGGTGGGCGTGGGAGGGTGGCATGGAGTCTCCATGTCCCCTCTGGGTGCTCCACCTCCCAGCACCTCCCCGAGTCAAGCACCTGGAAGCTCCTGTGTGATTCCATTTATATGAAATGTTCAGAACAGGCAAATCCATGGAGAAAAAATATGTACATTCATGGTTTGCTTAGGGCTCAAGATAGAGTATAGAATTTCTTTTGGGGGTGATGGATTGTTCTAAAGTTGATTGCGGCGAGGGTTGTATAACTCTGTGAATTGCACACTTTAAATGAGCAAATTGTATGGTATGTGAGTTATATCTCAATAAAGCTGCTACTAAAAAAGGTGGGGTGCCTGAGGTCACCACTGGGTGCCAGGACATCTGGTGCCCCGAGATGGCCCCAGCTGTAGTTTTGCTCCACCAGCTTCTACCCCTTATATCGGACTCTCCTTCTCCGTGTTATGTGGCAGAAGCAGCTGCCATCCGCATCCCCTCAGCCTGTATCTAAGGTCCTGTTTGCGTCTAAACCCTGGGCGGTGGGAGAGGAGCAGGCAGGGGTCTCTGTGGTGGTGAAGTCTGGAGCCAGCAGAGCTGGAGGGGAGCCTGCTCCTCTGCTCTGGCTGAGCTGCTGAAATTCTCCAACGCCTAGTTTCCTGGGCACCGTCACAGCATCATAGAGCAGCTGTGAGCAGGAATTATGGTTATCCATGCAACGCACCCAGCATGGGCGGGGCTCCCACGGAGGACTGCGGGCCCAGGGGTCATCATCACTGCAGGGGGTCAGAGAGAGGGGACCCAGAGTGGGGGCTGTGATGTAGGACTGTGCCCGCACAACTCTTCGAAGCCTGGTTCACATCACAGCCATTGCGGATCTATTCTAAAACTTTCCCAGTCGATGAAAATAAACTGTCTTGAGAAGCAACACCTCTTACTGATTCACACAAAGTTGCCTTATGGTCTAAATATGTGCTGTCCAGTATGGTAGCCACTAGCTATATGTGGCTACTTATATTAAAAGTAATTAAAATGAAAATGTCAGATGCTCAGCCGCACTAGACATATTACAGGTGCTCAACAGCTTCACATGGCCGTTGTACTGGACAGTGCAGCTCTAGAACACTCGCAGGCCCTTCTACCGGAGCGCCAGGGGAGGCACTGTTGAAGCTGAGGGATGAGAAGAAGAGGGAGTCCCAGGCAGGGGGCCACACGAGCTCCCTCACCTCTTCCCCCAGCCTCTTAGCTTCTCCAAGCACTAATGGGCTCCCCAGGGGTTGATCTTTGAGAAAAGAAAATCAAAAGAGATTGGAGAAGCTGCAGGTGTGAACAGGCACAAGGCTGATTGGGCGTCTCTACTGGCAAGTTCCGCCCGGGCTTCGAGGTCCTGGTGAACACCTGGAAACCTTCTGCCCACCCCCAGAGGTGGCTCTGACGTGGGTTCAGATACGCAGTCTGAATGCCTCGGTCGCTCCATACCAGAAGTGAAACAAAATGAAAACCCACACACATTCCTAAAATCCCAGCAGCTTCCATCCGACAAGGAAGTACCGGGTCCCAGCTGTGAGTACCACCCTGAGGGCAGTGCCGGTCAGGGGTGTCACTGACATTTCGTACTTGAGCGGACACGCTGCAGCTGGGCGCTGTGCCTGGAACGCAGTGAGGTGGACCCGTGGGGGTGTTTTAAGGACAGGCAAAGGAGACCCCTCCTGGAAGGCTGCTTAGTCTGAATCTGGGAGAGGCACAGCCAGGCGTGGTTCACGTCGATGATGCACAGCACAGCCCCCACCTGCCGCAGCTGCTCACCTGGCCAGCCGGCTCATTTCTTCTGTCACAGCTGCTGTGCTTTGAAAGAAATCAAATGACGTAGAAAAATCTAATCATTTGCTAATCCTTCTCTTCCTCCCCACAGTGACCTTTTGCTTCTAGCCACTAAATCCAGAGAGAAAACCAGCCTGCTGCTGTTGACAGTACAACCCGAAGGAGGTAAGAACGGGAAGTCACTCATGTTGGGGTCTCTGTGTGCCCGGCACCACGTAGGTGTCAGTATGTCAGGTGTGTGTGCCTCGTTGGATTTTCCCGGCATAAGGTAGGAGGTATTAGTTCGTTTTACAGATGAAAGATTTTGGCCGAGGGAAGTTAAATAACTGGGTGTAGTACGCAGTAAAGGTTAGCCTATCAGCTAAGGACCCGGGAGAGAAAAGAATTCCCCTCAAAAGGATTCAGCTAATGAGAATTTAAAGAAGGTCGTATTCACAGATCTGCAGCCATGGTTAAGAGGACCAGCAACGGATGCTGAGGCACCCACAGGCTAAAAACAGCAGGAAGCCACTGTCACCTCCTGGGCTGAGGGGGCAAGGGGACAGGACAGTGTTATCACTGGAGCCCAGGAGAGCAGGAGGCGGCCCCGGAAGAAATGCCGTGACCATTCTCCTCCCCTGCCCTCTGGCCGCTGCCCGTGCCTCTTACCAGCTGAGCCAACAGGAAGGCGTGAAAGCTCAGAGCGATGTGGTCTGTAGGGGACCAAGAGGGACAGAGGATGGACAGGAGACGGGGGAAAATGAAGAATGACCAGCACAGGCAGTAACTGGGGGAGCAGGAACTGGATTCTGAACTCACTGACTCTGAACTGGGGCCAGTCTGCTGCCCCGGAGCATCACATCCTGCTACTGCGCCCACCTGGGTCCCCGGCGCCCACGCGTTGCTGTAAGGGCAACAGCGGTCAACACGCAGAGGCACCCGGGCCAGTAAGGACGCAAGCCTGGGCCAAGTTGTTCCTTTCTTCTTTCTATTTCTAGTGAAAGTATTCCTCTTCTCAAGAAAGAGCTGTGCTGGGCATGGTGGCGCATGCCTGTGGTCCCAGCTACTTGGGAGACTAAGGTGGGAGGATTGCTTGAGCCCAGGAGTTTGAGGGCAGCCTGGGCAAAAAAGTGAGACTTCATTTCTTTAAGAAAATAAATAATAATAATAAAAGGGCTGTTTCTGGTTAGGAAGGTGGCATCTGGGTCCACTGGCCCAGCAGAGAAACAGACCAGACATTTATTCCAAGCCTGACATTTGTGTGCACCTGAGTCCTGTGTCCATGCCCTTCCCTCTGCCAGGAATCTTACAGGAATCTTACTTCCCAGAATATTCCAGGCAGGACCATGTCTCATTCATCACTGTGTCCCTGTATCCGGCACGGGACCTGCCACACGTAAAGCAGGCTCCCGGTGATCACTCTCAGCTGTGGAACTCAAACTCCTGGCCACATAACACCCTTTCCTCGGGGACCTGGGCTTTCCTTTCATAGCATGAATTTCCCAGAAGCTTCTTTACCTTGTGTTACAGGTAAAAAATGTTAATATTGACTTTTTAGTTTGGGTCTCAGAAGGAGGTGATATGACAATTAAAACAATATATTGCAGGAGCTTAAAACGCGCTGAGCGCTGTAAAATGCTTTTTATGTGCATTATCCCACTGAATGCCTTGCACTGGCCGCCTCTTGTGCAAATCCTCTCAGACACACCTGTTCCAGGTACACGCAGTTTGCAGGCAGCTCTGCACAGGTGCATCCTGACAGTGTCCCAGGCCCTGGCTGCACACCTCTCCCTTCTCTCCCTGGAATTTCTCTGATACACAGCACTGAACACCCTCGGGGACCCACCCCGGCACTCACTCACACATAACTGGGAGCAGCTAATGCCCTGTGGGGCCACCCCTGACCCATGAGGCACCCATGACAATGGATGAGTGCTTCTACTTTCCGTCCGGCTTTCATATGGCTCAGATAGTCCTCCAGGAACGGCTGCGCAGACGCCCATGGCAGTGGCCGGTTCCATAATGCGTCTCCATGTTGGCACCCCATCCTCCCTGCTTCAGCCTCCCCATCCCTCACTCCGGCTCCTGGGATCATAGTCCAAAACCAGCTCCGCCTTCAGGGAACCCAAGCTAAGACAATCCCTAATGAGAGCTATGACAGAGCTATTCTCATTATCCTCCTTTCATGGGGAGGATCTGAGATTTAGAAGGTTCACTAACTTGCCAAGATTGTACAGCAGGTAAGGGGCAGAACCACCGGAATGCAGGGAATGTTCTTCTCAGGCAGTGGGAAAATAAATTTGCCAGGGAATTGGACTAGGATTTCTGGCGGTGTTGAGTGTTCCTTGAGGTTTGTGGCCATGAATCTGTAGTGAAACCAGTCTGTCAAGTGGTGAGATGTCCTCCCACAATACTCAGGAGCTCTGACAGGGCGGGGTGTGGGGCCGGCCAGAGCAGGGTGTACGAAGCAGTAAGGGCTGAGAGTCAGGAGCGGGGATGGCGGGAGGCTTGGGCTCCTGCTGCTGGCGACCTTTCCAGGGAGTGGTATGAGGATGCAACTCCTGACCGGCTCTTAATTTTTGACTCTAGGAAAGAATAATCCCGAAGGCTGCTGGCACATGAGCTCCCTCTATCAAGGCTGAGAAGAGTCATGCCAAGGATGGGCCAGGCTACATGGCCAGAGGTCAGTGTGGACAGGCCTGGGCAGGCCCCAGGGTGCTAAGGACCCAGCATTGAAGCCAGACTCCTGGCTTATTCCCACTGTGACTTTGAGCTTCTACTAAAACCTTATGCATGGGGAAAAGACAAAAACAAAAACAAAAACAAATACCTTACATGTTGTTTATTTGAAATTTAAATTTAACAGGCATCCTGCATTTTTATCTGCCAAATCTGGCACCCCTAGCCCCCTGACTATGAGCGAGTAACACCCCAGCTCAGCCATGGCTCCCTCTTCATCCCAGCTCTCTCCACACCCCTGGCACCTCTGCCCTCCTACTTTCTCAACTCGGCTTCCACTATTCCATGGGATCGATCAGCCACCAGCTCCTGCCCATTCTTTAGAAACACCCCCCTTTCTAAAGCCCTCTGCCACCCCTGGCTCCATGCCTAGACAACGCTGTGGCAGTCCCCTAACTGGGCTCTCTGCATCTAGCCCATACCAGACAAATATTCCTAAAATGCCTCTTCTACCACGCCACACTCTGGCTCTTCAGTCTTCAGTGGCTCCCCATTGCCCACAGAAGAAAGCCCAAACTGCAAGGCTTACTGCAGCCTGTTCCCATGGGCCTTCCCAGACTGACTTCCTGCAGCACACCTCTTGCCACCCTGTCCTTGTGCCCAGGGGGTCCTCAAGTATTCCTTCTCCCTAGGCCGGTAAAATCCCACTTTCCCTTGAAGATCAGCTCAAATGAGCCACTGTCTGTAGAGACACCCTGACCACCTGGATGGCCTTCCCTGCCCTCCTGTCCCTCCTCTGGCAAAGCACGTACTCTACTGCCGTCTACACCTCCTCTTACTACGGTCATTGCATCTGAAATCTAGGGTTAGACTAGCTATAAATGTATCTTCTCAACTAGACTAGAAGCTCTCTGAGGGCAGGAAAAATCGTGTGTGTTTCCCTGTAGTCTCTGACTCAGTCCCAGGCCAGAGCCAGTGTCTGCTGAGTCGAGCGTGGGCTCTGAACTCCTAGAGCCGCTGTCAGAGGCAGTGGGCAGGTGCCCCACACTCGCTCGCTCCCAGGTGGCAGACCATGGCTGTGGGTCCCCAGAGTGCGTGTAGGAGGTGGGGCGGGACTGGCAGGAGGCTGACCTGGTTCGCAGTGTGGGCAGCATGCTCCGGGCTCAGGGCAGGGTCCTCTTGGGCATGGCTTCTGGGTGCAGGCTATGGCTCCCTGCTGTGGGAAGCAGAGGAGGTGGCTGCACAGGCCTCAGAAGAGGTCAGGGCCTCCAGCGTCCAAGCCCCACCCAGGCTGGGACGTGTCAGAGCAGCCAGAGGATGTGTTGACTATGGGCCTGTTGGCTACCCTCGGAGTAAGGGCAGAAAAGAGAAGTCCCACCATTACCCCGCCCTCCTTCATCTCCTGATGCCCTTGGCCCCTGGAAACCATCTCTTCCAGGTGCCAGAACTTCCGAAGGGTGCAGGCAGGGAAGGGGAGTTGAGGCTGTCCAGTGCCTATTTCGCAGTTCCAGGTTGCTAAAGAAGCCCAGTGGGCATCGCCCTATCTGGTGTGTCTTCAGAGGTCCTGAGTCTGGGCAGATGCTCACCTCAGGTCTGCGGTGGCTGGGTCAGTGCCTGCCCTGGGGTTGTCCTGAGGGCAGGGGTGGAGTCGGGTGATGCGGATGTCCCAGGACAGCTCAGGAGAGCACAGCCTGTGCTCCCAGGTGCAGCAATGTGGGCGCGCCCCGGGCAGGTAGTTGGGTCCCTGCCGCCGGGCGCTCCTGTCCGCGCCCTCACCCCATGCGCCCCAAGGGTGGCAGGACCGGTGCCCAGCTACTGCCAACCCCCCTCTGCAGCCTCCACCGTTTCCTCCCCGCCCGCCCACCGAAAGGCACCTGCCAGCGGCAAACGGGACTGCGGCAGGGCAGGACCCCGTCCAACTCCACTAGAGCCCGAGCTCGAGTGGGCGCCTACTGCAGGGCGCCCCCCACACCCACCCCCGCTGGCCCAGTGGCCTCAAAGGCATCTCCCACTCCCCAATCAGCTTGGGGTGCCGGGCACCGTGTCCCATCGTCTCACAGGAGCCCCGAGGCCAGAGCCAGACCGTTGCTGGACACCAGTTCTGGGGCTTCCCTCCCTCTGTCTTGCCACCGCCAAGGATGCTGAGCGCCCCGGTGCTGGGTGGGAGTCTGGCTTGGGCCACCCAGGGGCGAGACCCCAACCCCCCTTTCAGTGCGTTCCCCCTCTCTCTGCCCCAGCCACCCTCACCCTTTCAGGTAAGAAGAGGCTTAAAGCATTCATGCCCCCAGGATCTTAAGGCCAATGGCAGAGATTAGTGGGAAGATGGTGCCAGCCAGGGGCGCCGTCTTTGGCTCGTGCACGGCCCAGAACCCTAGACGCTGGTCCTTCTAACAGTGCAGGATCCGGGCGCAGTACTGTCTGGGATAGTTTCTTTAGGTCCTGTCCCCGAACTTCAGAATGATACAATGAAGAGTCAAAACATGCAGGAAAAGTGAGACTGGTGTGGCCGCGGTGCGGGGGAGGACACAGCAAGGACCCACACAGCCCTTGTCTGGGGACCCAGAGAGGGACAGAAGGGGTGCTGGGAGCAGGGGTGGGTGTGGGGGACTTTCCTGGCCTCGTGGCCGCCCTGGGCACAGCAGGCCGGGGCAGGGGGGGCGCCACCAGCGGAGGAGCGGGCCAGAGGCAGAGCCTGAGCCAGCGCCCCAGGGTGGCTCCGCGGCTGGCCCAGGAGGTGTGGGCTGGGTGTCCCAGGCGAGCCTGCAGGAGGGGCCGCGAGGGCCAGCCCAGGGCGGGGATCAGGGAGCAGGACCAGAAAGGACGCGGGCTGGGCCGATGGAGGAAGCTGGTGGCCCTAAGGAGGGGCCGCCCCGGCCAGAGGCAGAGTCCAGCCCCCCTTAGCTGAAGGGCCCGGGGCGCTGGGGCGAGGGGCTGGTAGCAGGAGTCCAGGTGGCCTGGAAAGCACCTTCCTAGGCTGAAGGCCCCACTTTGGGGATTTCCCCCTGTGCCCCCGGCCTTCCCCCAGCCTGCCCCTGGGAGCAAGGCGAGAGAGGCTTCTTGCTGCCTCTTGCTGCCGCACCTGCTGCCCCAGAGCCGCAGCCTGTCGGGACCAGGAGGGTGCAGGGCGCAGGGTGTGGTCCGCTCACTGGAGGGGGCGGATTTAGGGTCAGGCCTGGTGCAGGGAAGCCCTTGCCCTCTCCCTGAGCTGGTGTGGGATTTGCAGGCAGACATGTGACCCAGGGGAGCCTGGAGGTGGCTGCAGGGGTCCTGCTGCTCAGCCGCTCCTCCTAGTACTGCTGTGGAGCTTTCTCCCCAGGGGCTCCCCGGTGCCCGCAGGGTTGTGGCTCCTCAGGGGCCTGTCTCCCAGGACCTCACAGTGCCCTGGGGGGAGCTGTGGGGTTGCATTAGCCCATCAGCAGGCTTTTGTGCATCTCCTCTCCCTACTCCAAGACTGGGCTCCCCCCATCACTCTCACCTTCCCCTTCCCCAGAGCCCTCGCTCTGGTCTTCCCCATTGGCCCACCTCCTCTGGGAAGCCCTCCAGGCCAGGTGGCCACATGCTGCATCCCACATCGGAACACCTGAGGCCCACACAGCACTGTCAGGCACTGGCCCTCCACCGTCAGCCTACTTTACACAGTGTCAGCCAGGACAGGGCACGTCATCTCTCATCCCCATGTGCCCAGCACAGCTAGGGTGCTGCCCCTCACAGCAAGTGGACACAGAGGGTCTCGGACCAGCTCCTGGCTCCTCTCTACTCAGGTGTGCTGGCAGGCAGGGGCCGGGCTGGGGAAGGGGTAGTGGGAGCTGGGCTTACGGTGACAGCAGCGTGGCGCCCCACCAAGACCACTGAGTCCCAACCCTCCCAGGAGTCTGAGCATCTTGGTGGCCTTTGCAGGAGATGGGGCTCAAGGTGACCCAGCCAGCGTCCTTTGCGGTGCAGCTGAATGGTGCACAGGGTGTGATCGATGCCAGGGTGCACACGCCTTCGGGAGCTGTGGAGGAGTGCTACGTCTCCGAGCTGGACAGTGGTGAGCTGGCCCTGCCCCTGCCCATCCCCTGCCATGCCAGGACCTTCTGGGACGGGGATGGGGAGGATGGAGGCTCACCCACCAACCCTCTACCCACAGACAAGCATACCATCCGCTTCATCCCCCACGAGAATGGTGTCCACTGGAGCTGGGGAGCAGGGTGCCTTGGGGGATGCTCAGCCGCTAGTCCAGGACTGCCTTGCTCTGGAGGCCGGGGCAGTGCTCCTGAGTCCTGAAGTCCTGGCAGATGCTGCTCAGGGAAGGCTGGGGCCAGCCTCACTCTGGGCCACGAGCCCTTGCTGCCTACAGCCTTGCTGCCTCTGGCCCCCAGGCGTGTCATCATTGTTCATCGTGAACACCCTGAACTTGGGTGTCACCATCGACGGCCCCTCCCACGTGCAGCTGGACTGTCGGGAGTGTCCGGAGGGCCACGTGGTCATTTACACTCCCATGGTCCCTGACAACTACCTCATTGCCATCAAGTACGGTGGCCCCCAGCACATGGTGGGCAGCCAGCCACTTCAAGGCCAAGGTCACAGGTGTGTGCCAGGTGGGGGGAGGTCTGCCCCTCAGGTCCCTGGCTGTCTGGAGGCCACAGCCTTCATGAAACATCCACGGTTCTGGTGGAGACTGTGACCAAGTCGTCCTCAAGCCGGGGCTCCAGCTACAGTTCCATCCCCAAGTTCTCCTCAGATGCCAGCAAGGTGGTGACACGGGGCCCCTGACTGTCCCAGGCCTTTGTGGGCCAGAAGAACTCCTTCACCGTTGACTGCAGCAAAGCAGGCAGGCTGGAGGGGGGAGGAGGGCACTGTCCCAGGGTGGGCTTGTCTGCAGGGACGAGGCAGGTGGGAGTGAAAAGCCATTGGGGGGCGGGGGTGGCCCTGTGTGAGCGCGACCCTCTGCCTCCCTCTCCAGGCACCAACATGATGATGGTGGGCGTGCATGGGCCCAAGACCCCCTGTGAGGAGGTGTATGTGAAGCACATGGGGAACCGGGTGTACAACGTCACCTACACCGTCAAGGAAAAAGGAGACTACATCCTCATCGTCAAGTGGGGCGACGAAAGCGTCCCTGGAAGCCCCTTCAAAGTCAACGTGCCCTGAATTCCAGAAGCGCCTCCTCCAGCCTCGGCCCCCACCTCCGGCCAAACACCCTCACTCACTCGCACACACAAATGCGCCACACCCAGATGCACTCGTGCAGAGTCCGCACTACGAACACCTGCCCGGGGCTGAAGTGAATGGCACGGCCTCCCGTCCCCACCGTGCCCTCAGGGGTTGGAGGGCCTTGTCTGTCTCAGGGCAGTGTCCTCCTCCTGGAATGTGACTCGAGGGCAGACTGGGGCAGGCTGTGGGCAGAGGCTGCCATACACGAGTGGACAGGGAGCTGTGGGGCCAGGGAAGCCCTGGGCATCTTCCTGGTGTCACTTTGAGCTCCTTACCCTGATACTATCAGATTCCTGAGAGGACACAGGCTCCCCCCACCCCCCAGTGCATGGTTGGGGTGAAGATTAGAGATCACATAAGAGAAATAATAAGTGCTGGTACTTCCGTGCCGGGCCCCATGTTGAGTGCTCTCCTGGCATTACTTCATTAACCTTCACAAACTATGAGGTGGGTGCTGTTAGACCCCAGTCACAGCTAGGAAAAATTAGCCAGGGAAAGTGAAATGACTTGCCTGAGGTCACAGAGCAGTAAGCGTGAGACCCAGGATCTGCCCCGGCAGCCCTGGGCGGAGTCTGCTCTGAGCCTCTCCACTCAGCCTCCCAGAGGGCTTGCCTTAGCCCAGGCACCCAGCGATCAGAAACCATTTCCTTAAACCTGGTGGGAACAGCGCTGCCACTTCCTCTTCCTTTTCAGGCCGGCTGGCCCTGGCTTTCCGCTCTCTGTGACCCAGCTCCAGGCCACCGGGGCTAGGGTCCAGTGCTGACCACAGCCTTCCCTCCCCCTGGGGCAAACTGCTCTTCACTGAAGCCTTAAGATACAAGGAGAGTGGGCTGGGGGAACTTTAGTCCCTGCTTGGGCTGGGGGGAGGTGGCGGCTTCCGATTTCTGGTCTTTGTGGCCGGGAGGGAGACTGCCTTGGCAGGATTCACAGCCCCGCCCTCGATGTCCCTCTTTGCCTGTGAGCTTGGGGCCGCAGCCCTTTGCTTCCCAGCTGCACTGAGGAGCGTCCCAGCCTTGCAGCCCACGTGGACAGCTTCCCTCACTTCCTCTGCCTGCTGAGCCCGGGGCCCAGCACTGCCCCCTACCCAGCCTCACCCCACAGGCCAGGCCTGAGCTCAGGAGCTGGAAAACGGGGCTGGGACCAGTCTGGGAAGGGAGGCCTTGGTGTTTGGGGTCAAGCCTGGGGCTGCTGGGGCGGGTAGGGGTGGTGAGTGGAGTCCAGGAAAGAAACTCAGAGGAAGAGAGAGGAATATACTGGGTGTCCTTGATTTCGGAGACCAGGATTAGCTCTTGCTGTTACTAATTATTATTTACTGAGTATTTACCAAGTGTCTGCCACTCCCATCACTTCTTTGTGTACATAATCTCATTTAATCCTCACTACAAGTCTGTAAAGTAGGCATGGGATCCCAGTTTACAGACAGGTAAACTGAGGCAGAGAGAGGTTAGTGATCTAAGGCCACATGGAATTGGCCAAGCAGGGATTTGAACCCAGCTCAGTCTGCTTGTCCTGTAAAGAGGCGTTCCCAGGGCCAGGGAGAGGGGCTTTCCCCGAGCCCAGGCGTGGTGGACTTGGGTTTATTTTCAGGGTCTCCTCCTGGATCCTGCGCAGGAGACAAGGGCCGCACCGCCTGGTTTCCTGTGAGGCTGGGGCTGCCCTCTGGGGTCAGGCCGGGCGCCCCGGGCGGTGGCGGTGCCCATGGGGGAGGGGGCGCGGAGGGGGGGTGAGCCCTCCCTGAACAAAGGCTGGGTGGGAGCGGCCTGTGGCTCCCCACCCCGCCTTCCCCAGCGCCTGCCGAGCCGCGACGACAGACAGCGAGGCGGAGCCAGCATGGCGGGGGCCCTGCTGCCCCTGCTCCTGCGGCTGGGGACCCTGGCGCTGGCCGTGGGCGCGGGAGGTGAGTCGGGGCGCCGAGGGCTTGGGGAGGCCAGGCGCGCCCCCACCTCCTGCTCTGGCCGTCTGAGCAGCCAGGCGGTCGGTGGGGGGGCGCTGCTTCTCCAGCCGCGGGGGGGGGGGGCGGCGCGCGCACCCTCCAGGCCAGCTGGTCCTCCCCGTCGGGGAGGTGGATTGGGCAGAGTGGGGGTGCAGGGCGGGGAGGGGGCCCCTGCTATGCCTCTGGAGGGAGTCCTGCGGCCAGGAGTGGGGGAAGAGAGAGGCTGCCCGGACATCTGGGAGTCTGAAGTTAATTATTTGTCTTGAGAAAGGGGGGATAAGGAGGCCCACTGTGGGAGCCGACTTCGAGTCTCTGGGCTGGCCCTTCCCTGAGGGGACAGGCAGGCACGGAGGGCGAGTGCAGGCGCTGGGAGGGGAGCAGAACCGTTCCATGGGAGCAACCAGGTTTGTGCCAATCTCGGGAGCTCTGTCTGTGTGTGGGTCTCCCCAGCCTCCCCCTGCCCCTTCTTGTGTCTGCCTAAGCAGCACTGGAGCGGTGGCAGGGAGCAGGGCTCACGGGGAGAGCCGGGTGAGGTGATGCGGGAGTCTAGCCTGGGCAGAGGGTTTCAGGTGCTGAAACCCCATCCCTGGCCGCTTTCCTCACGGTTGGGAGGGAGCTGGGCACAGGAGCCGTGCCAGGACAGAGTGCTGTTCCAGGGGACAGGATTGCTGCACAAGGCACGGAGATGGGGACAGGCACAGAGGTTTGGATGCCGCTGGACGCCTGGGGGTTAGAACCCCTGATGTGGGGTGCAGCAGGGCGGTGGCTGCTGGGAGCCTCCGCTGTGCTGTGCAGAAAGGTCGGCAGAGAGAAGAGGTGCAGATGGAGGCAGGGGGCTGGGTCTCCTGAATGGGGACAGTGGGGAGACGATTGGAGAGGGACAAATGCATTAGGGGACAACTGAGGGAGACCAGAGACTGATGGGATTTGGGAGGGGTACAAAAGAGCGGGGCTGAGCCCCAGATTTCTAGCTTAGGTGACTAGGTAACGGGATGGCATTACCAAACCCAGGAGCTCAGGGCAAGGCAGGTTTGGAAGAGGGCAAGCTTGGTTTTGGACTAGAATCTCCTCCCCACTTGGTGGTGGCAGTGGCAAGCGGAGTGGGTGACGCTGTTCTGCCCCACAGGCCTAGTGTCTGTGAGAAACCTTTCAGCCGCCCCACGCCCAGCCTTACTAATGAGCTGCTGCTGTGGGGAAAGACCCAGTGCGCCCGCCTCCTCCAGGCCCTCCCTGCCCTGGCCACCCCCACTTGGGGGAGGGGTCCTGTCTGCCTGTTCCCCTCCTGCCTTTACTTTCCTGGCTACAGAGAGGGATCAAAGTGAGAAGGTGAAAGTGGCCTTGCCCAGTCCAGGCCTGTGCTCAGAGGCGCCGCTCCCCACTTCCCTGGACATATTGTCACCTAGAACCAGGGACAGGCTGTCTTTCCTCCGCCTGGTGTGCTGAAAGCTAGTGGGCACATTGCCAGCACTTTCCCCAGACCCTTCAGGAAATGCAGCCAAGTCCTGCTTTCTAGAACCCAGCCCACCCAAGATGGGGGCCACCAGGACCCTCCACCCCAGGCCTGGAAAACAGTGGTCAGGCTTGGGAATGGGAATAGAAGAAATAGTTGTCCCTCCCTGAGCACATTCTCCGGAAGCGGTGCCCATTCTGACAGGTGTAGAGGGTGGGGGCTACTCACGTGCTCCCTGAAAAGACCCTCAGCTCAGCCTGGGCACCTTAATGTGGCCCCACCTTGCACGTGTCTATCACCCTCCCCTGCATTTCAGCCTGTGCTGGCGTCTGGGCCCTCCCAGCATGGCATGTCAGCTCCCCAGGCCATCCCTGGCCAAGTCCCTGGCCCAAAAGAGGATGGATGATCCTGATGCACCCTGCCATGGCTGGGGACCCTCACAGAGTCGGGGCAGGCTGCAGGGGACCCTGGTCTGGATGCTGCTCTGCGTCCCCAGCGGGTCGGGGGCCCTGGGGCTCACCCTAACAAGGACAGAAAGCCGGTCTGGGCCACTTTTGTCCACTCAGGGCTTCCTCCTCCTCCTCCCATGCCCCTGCTCCCAGCTTTCATGGCTGCATCCCCACAGACCGTATCTCCTTCCCTGTATGGTGGGGGGCAGGTGGACATGGTGGGGGCACAGGATGACCCTCCTCCCCCACGTAGTTCAGAGGACAGAACCAGGAACCCTGGCCAGCCCTTCATCCTTAAGCTCACACGGGATTCCCGTGCCCTTCAGGTGGGGCCGTCCCCAGGGAGCCCCCCAGGCCTGCTGACACCCACACCCACCAGCAGCAGGCACCTGCCCACTCCTCAGCCCCTGCTGGCAGCCCCCAGGAGCAGGGGCACCCCCTTCGAGAGTGGCTTGGGCGGCTGGAGGCTGCGGTGATGGAGCTCAGACAGCAGGTACCATGGAAGCAGCTTGAGCAGGGGGAGGAAGGAGATAAGGGGTGGGGCTTGGGGCGGGGCCCAGGGCCCTAAAACAGCGTTTTGTTTTAAATGCACATGGAGAGGCTCTTATCTGAACAGTTCTTAACATCAACTCTTTCACACAAATGAAGAACCTCCAGGATATTTGTTTTGTCACCCAGATTTTCATATTGTTTCCCGTGTTTGGGAAATGTTATAGAGCGATTATAGATAAGGAAAGGTTTGGATGAGTAAAGAAGTCCTTAACTGTTGGGACAGGGAGTTGGGTGCCCATTCTGTCCAAAGGAGAGGCCTGGGGGCCCATTGCTCCCCCACGTGAGCTGGGTTCTGATGGAGGGGGACCCACCTCTGCTCTGGAGTTGTCAGATTTCCTTCTCATCCTGCCTCAGTTTTGCACCCACACATCTGTGGGAGATGGTGGGGGAAGCTGAGCTAGTGCCTGCCACCCCCTGCCCTACTCCCCCAGAATGAGGACCTGAAGGCGAGGGTGCAGCGGCTGGAGGCCTGCGAGTGCCGCCCCGCCTCTCCTCAGTGCTGGGGGCTGGGGCGTGCCTGGCCTGAGGGTGCCCGCTGGGAGCCTGACGCCTGCACGGCCTGCACCTGCCAGGATGGGGCCGCGCGCTGTGGCCCCCAGACCCACCTGCCCCACTGCCGGGGTAAGTGCCAGTCCATCCGCTGGCTGGGGCCACCTCGGGGCCTGCACTCTTGGTGCCTGAATGACAGTACTGTCTCCTCAGGCTGCAGCCACAGTGGTCAGACCTATGGCAATGGGGAGACCTTCTCCCCAGACGCCTGCACCACCTGCCGCTGCCTGGTGAGCTGCTGTGACCCACCTGGATGTCCCATGCCTGTCTCCCTCACCCGTTGATACAGCCTGGTGTGCTAGACGTCATGTAATGGGTCTACCCGCCCCTCCCCCACACCTTGCCACCATGGCCCTCAGCTGACACCCCCGTGCACGCTATGGGGGCGCCCAAACCCCTTGATTTGGATCTGGCAAGCAGTGGCATGGAGGGCAGAGGACGTAGTTGCTTGTCTTTGGACATCACTCCCTCACCTGTGTGACTCTCACTGTCCCCACTCTTCCCCTGCCCCTGTCGTCTACCTCAGCACCCCGCCTGCCTGTTCTCTCTCAACTGGCTCCATGGCCACCTTCTTCCTGCCTTTCCTTCCTCCCTCCTCCATCAAGAAAGCCCTCGGTCCTCTTCCTAGGCTCTCTCCACTCCAGGGAATTCGTTGGCAACTGGAAGAGATGGTTTCCGGGGGTCAAGGGCATCAGGAGATGAAGGAGGGTGGGGGGAGAGGCAGGACATCTGTATTCTGCCCTTACTCCGAGGGTAGCCCATGAACCCAGAACCGACTCATCCTCTGGCTGCTCTGACACGTCCCAGCCTGGGTGGGGCTTGGACGCTGGAGGCCCTGACCTCTTCTGAGGCCTGTACAGCCACCTCCTCTGCTTCCCACAGCAGGGAGCCATAGCCTGCACCCAGAAGCCATGCCCAAGAGGACCCTGCCCTGAGCCCGGAGCATGCTGCCCACACTGTGAACCAGGTCCAGCCTCCTGCCAGTCCCGCCCCACCTCCTGCACGCGCTCTGGGGACCCACAGCCATGGTCTGCCACCTGGGAGCGAGCAAGTGTGGGGCACCTGCCCACTGCCTCTGACGGCAGTCCTAGGAGTTCAGAGCCCACGCCCAACTCAGCAGACACTGGCTCTGGCCTGGGACTGAGTCAGAGACTACAAAGGAGGCCGGGCATGGTGGCTCACACCTGTAATCCTAGCACTCTGGGAGGCCGAGGCAGGCGGATCGTTTGAGCTCAGGAGTTCGAGACCAGCCTGAGCAAGAGCAAGACCCCCATCTCTACTAAAAAAAAATAGAAAGAAATTATCTGGACAACTAAAAATATATATATATAAAATTAGCCGGGCATGGTGGCGCATGCCTGTAGTCCCAACTACTCGGAAGGCTGAGGCAGTAGGATCGCTTGAGCCCAGGAGTTTGAGGTTGCTGTGAGCTAGGCTGACGCCACAGCACTCTAAAAAAAAAAGAGACTACAAGGGAAATAGACACATGATTTCTCCTGCCCTCAGGGAGCTTCTAGTCTAGTTGAGAAGATACATTTATAGCTAGTCTAACTCTAGATTTCAGATGCAATGACTGTAGTAAGAGGAGGTGTAGAAGGCAGTAGAGTACGTGCTTTGCCAGAGGAGGGACAGGAGGGTAGGGAAGGCCATCCAGGTGGTCGGGGTGTCTCTACAGACAGTGGCTCATTTGAGCTGATCTTCAAGAGAAAGTGGAATTTCACCAGCTGAAGGAGAAGGAATACTTGAGGGCCCCCTGGGCACAAGGACAGGGTGGCAAGAGGTGTGCTGCAGGAAGTCAGTCTGGGAAGGCCCGTGGGAACAGGCTGCAGTAAGTCTTGCAGTTTGGGCTTTCTTCTGTGAGCAATGGGGAGCCATTGAAGGCTGAAGAGCCAGAGTATGGCGTGGTGGAAGAGGTGTTTTAGGAATATTTATCTGGTATGGGCTAGATGCAGAGAGCCCAGTTAGGGGGCTGGCACAGCATTGTCTAGGCATGGAGCCAGGGGTGGCAGAGGGCTTTAGAAAGGGGGGTGTTTCTAAAGAATGGGCAGAAGCTGGTGGCTGGTCAATCCCATGGAATAGTGGAGGCCAAGTTGGGAAAATAGGAGGGCAGAGGTGCCAGGGGTGTGGAGAGAGCTGGGAGGAAGAGGGGCCCATGGCTGAGCTGGGCTGTTACTCGCTCATAGTCAGGGGGCTAGGGGTGCCAGATTTGGCAGATAAAAGTGCAGGATGCCTGTTAAATTTAAATTTCAAATAAACAACGCATAAGGTTTTAGTATAAGTATATCCCATGCAATATTTGGGACATTCTTATACTAAAAATTGATTCGTTATTTATCTGAAATTCAAATTTAACTGAACGCCCTGTATTTTATGCGGCAACCCTCCCCCCCCCGGAAAGGAGTCTCAGCTGGTAGAGAGAAAGGTGAGACAGGACTCAGACCAGTGAGGTCTCGAAGTGCAGCCTGGGAGTCTGCACCAGAGAAGTCTTGGGAGCTGACGGAGCTCAGAGGAAAGGCACACACACAGCTTTCTGGGCACGTGGTGCCTCAGGGCCACTGCTAGCCTGTATGTTGCCTTTGGCGAAATAAAAAAGGCACCACTCTCATGAAGACACTTTATTTCCATCTGTTGTAAAATAATGGAAATATACTATGTTGGAGTCAGGCACTTTAATGCCATCTGCTGGAGAGTTGCAGTATAATGAATATTAAAATCTCATGACTGCCATCTGAATGGTGCCCCTTTGATCTGGCACCAAGTCTCACTTGGGGGCCTGGGCCTGGGTTTGCAGGCTGCCCTGGGGGCCACAGGGCTGGAGAAACATGGCATCCGGAGCCCTGTGTCATCTGCACCTGCCAGGTAAGGGAATTAGGGGCTGGCCCTAGCCACCACCCACGTCCCTGCTGCTTGGCATAGGCCAGGTCTGGCCGTGCAAGCCCAGTCTGGGAGTGAGACAGGGCTGCTGCTGCTGCCTGGGCATCTGGACCATGGAGAGGGAGGGAGGGAGAAAGGGTGGGAGGGCTCAGTGTCTGCCCCGCAGGCAGGGACCGTGCGGTGCCAGGGGCCCTCATGCTCAGAGCTCAACTGCCTGGAGAGCTATACTCCACCTGGGGAGTGCTGCCCCATCTGCCGGCCAGGTGACCTTCTGCCCTGCCCCTCCATCGCCTCAGCCCCGGAGGGTCCAGTACCTACTTGGGGTCATGCCTTCCCTCGGGTAATGTCCACCCACCCTGCTCTCTGGTGACCCTCCTGTCATCCTGGCAACCCTCCCTAGGCTGTGAGTATGAGGGGCAGCTTTATGAGGAAGGGGCCAACTTCCCGTCCAGCTCCAACCCTTGTCTCCAATGCTCCTGCCTGGTGAGTCCACCTGCCACCTCTGCCCAGGCCCCGCTCGTGCTTGGACACCCCTGCTCTGCCCTGGGCCATGCCTGCCACTCTTCCAGCCTCCTCACATGCCTCCCGAGAGCTGGTGCCAGTGAGGCGCTCTCTCCATCTCTGCCCTGCGCCCCACTCCTCCGAGGGTACCCAACACCTACCTGCCATGCCCTCCCTGGGAGCCAGGCCTGCAGGCATCACAGCCACTGGTGCATTACAGAGGAGCCTGGTTCACTGCGTGCCCATCAAGTGCCCACCCAGCCCCTGCCCTGAGCCAGTCCTGAGGCCTGGGCACTGCTGCCCAACCTGCCAAGGTGAGAGCCCCTGGCCTTTGCCTAGTGGAGCCACATGTGGCTGTTCACACCATTTCTCAAACCCCAGAGCCACCCTGCTGGCCCCTGATGGGGTTTGGTCCATCTTCTAGGCCTATGCTGGAGCCGGAACACCTGAGCTCACATTCTGCCCTTGCCACTGTGTCACTTTGTGCTTGTGTGTAACTAAGTGACTCTGTGCCTTGGTTTCCCCATTTGTAAGGTGCTGGTGAGTGATGGTGTCCTATACCTCACAGTGCTACTTAGTAAATGTTCGTTATCTGCTTTGTGCTCCCTAAACACATAAGTCACGGATCAGCCCTCATGGGTGACCACTAGAGTGTGATACTAAGTCACACATGAGTGCAAAATGCTGTCACATGGCAAAGGCTGGAATAGAAGCAGGTGCCAGGTACAGGGGAGATTCAGAGGAAGGAGACCCGATCCAGCTTGGGCACAGCAGGGAAAGCAGCCTTGGGGACAGTGCTCCCGAGGTGGCCCTTACCGGTGAAGAGCAGTTCTCCGGGTGAAGGGCCAGGGAAGGAGGAGGGCGTTCCTGGAAAAGGAACAGCCCAAGCAAAGGCTTAGAACCGGCACAGTGGGGGTGGGTGGTGTTAGGTGGGATAGGTGGGAAGACGCAAGGAGGCATGAATGGAATGGCCAAAGCTTAAAGTGAGAGGTGACAGGGGCCAGAGACAGGTGGGGCAGGTGGGCTGTGCTATGTACTGGGAAAGGGCAGGCTAAGGAGTTTGGGCCTCACCCTGCCTGGGGCAGTGGGAGCCACAGAGGAGTTTAGGCAGGGTGTGACCCCATCTGGTCTCGGCTCAGGAGAGAGCCAAGGAGGACAGTGGGGGTGGGCTGAGGCTGGGGTCCAGGCCGTTCCCACCAGGCCTCCTCTCTGCCCCCCCCAACCCCAGGCTGCACAGAAGGGGGCTCTCACTGGGAGCACGGCCAAGAGTGGACCGCACCTGGGGACCCCTGCCAGATCTGCCGGTGCCTGGTGAGTTCCGAGGCTGCTGCTGGGCTGTCTACCCCCGCCCCCAGGTCCCTCAGGCCCACCGTATTCATGCCTTCATTCCGCTGAACTCACGCCATAGGCACTGGGAGGGGACCAGAGGGAGGACACCTAGTCCTGGGTGCTGTGAGGGTGGGCACTGTATGCCCAGCCCTGGGCACGGTAGGCACTCACAAGCCGGAGGAGGAGAGAGGCAGGGCAGGATGGGACGGGCGGCAAAAGTTCCAGGGAGGGAGAAACGCGGCCAGACTCGCGGTACCTGGAGCTGTGCTGTGCGATCGGCAGCCACGACTGCACGTGGCTGCCGAGCTCTCGAAATGTGGCCGGTCCAAACTGAGATGTGCTATCAGTGTAAAATACATGTCGGATTTTAAGGACTTACTACAAAAAAAGGAATGCAAAATATCTCCTGAATCTACCATGTTGATTACATGTCAAAATAACATTTTCGATACATTGGGTCAAACAAAATATATTGTTAAAATTTAATTTCATCTGGTTTTTTTTACTAAAGTAAATGGCACAAGTTGCCTGCATTGTATTTCTATCAGGCGGCACAGATCTACTACATCTTCACCGGAGTCGTGCTTACCTAGGCCGTTGAGGGCAAGCAGGGTTTGCAGGGAGCACTGGGGAAGATGCCCAGGTACAGGGACGAGGAAGGGCAAAGCCTGGAGAGGAAGGCAGGGCCATGTGGGCCGTGATGTCCAGGCAGGCACGTGAGGAGGGCTGTGCTTCCTGGGGGCTGAAGCCAGCGCCCTGGAGCTTCCCGACAGCCTGCTAAGGACTAAGGACACTGCTGTGAGGGCCATGGGGCACCCAACCCCACTGCAGCCATGTCCTCCCCGTCCCTGTCCACGCTGACACCCCGTCCCCCTGAGAAGACCCTGGTGAGGCAGGAATGTGGGTGCAAATATGAGGGGTGGGTCTGTTTGGGACAGCCCATGGGGGAGCAGCCACTGTGTTAAGTACCAACTTCCAGACACCTTATTTCATTTCATTTCTGTAACAAGCCTACAAGAGCAGGTCTATCATTGTCCACATTTTTCAGATGAGTAAACTGAGCCACAGCGAGCAGAAGTGACATGCTAGGCTATAGGTCTGTTTAGCTTCCTAGGGCTGCTGTAACGAAGTACCGTGGAGTGGCTTGTTCCCAATTCTGGGAACAATTATCTCCCAGTTCTGGGGGCCAGAAGTCTGAGATCAGGCTGTTGACAGAGCTGGTTCCTTCCGAGGGCCGGGAGGGAGGCTGGTGCAGGCCTTTGCCCTGGTGTCCGGCAGCGTGCTGGCGATCGCTGGCATCTTTTGGCTTCTGCAACACTCAGATTTCTGCCTTCCTGTGTGTGTGTGTGTGTGTGTGTGTGTGTGTGTGTCTGTGTCCAGATTTCCCCCTTTTAGAAGGACCCAGTCATATTGGATGAGGGCTCCACCCTAGTCCAGTATGACCTCATTTTAACTAATTACATCTGCAACAACCTTATTTCCAAATGAAGTCACATTCTGAGGTCCTAGGGGGTCAGGGCTTCAATATATGAATTTGTGGGGGCATGCAATTCAACCTGTAACATCTAATAAGTGGATAGCTGGGATTCGAACGCTGTTTCTGCCCCTTGGCTGAGCCCTGATGACCCCTTCACCTGCCCCCCCCCTTCCCCCACCAGGAGGGCCACATCCAGTGCCGCCAGCGGGAATGCACCAGCCTGTGCCCGTATCCTGCCCGGCCCCTCCCGGGCACCTGCTGCCCCGTGTGTGATGGTGAGTCGTGGGTGGAGCAGCGTCCTGAGCTCAGAGGGCAACCTGGCACCTCAGAGAGCTGAGGGGTGCCCAGCTCGGGTCTCCCATGAAGGCAGGGGTGGGCAGTGAGGGCCCCTGGGGAGCACCTGAAGCACCTCTTCCCAACAGGCTGCTTCCTAAACGGGCGGGAGCACCGCAGCGGGGAGCCCGTGGGCTCCGGGGACCCCTGCTCCCACTGCCGCTGTGCTGTGAGTGTGGCCGCCTGGCGGGGGCTGGGGGTGGCTTCCCGGCCTGCGTCTCACTGTCCACTGCCCGTAGAACGGGAGTGTCCAGTGTGAGCCTCTGCCCTGCCCGCCCGTGCCCTGCAGACACCCAGGCAGGATCCCTGGGCAGTGCTGCCCAGTCTGTGACGGTGAGTGGGGGTCAGGGTCACCACGGGAGGGGCAGGCACCAGCCTGAGAGGGTCTCCAGGTGTGGGGGGTTGCTTCCCTTGGACCTAAGCACCTGTCCCACAGGTGAGTCCTCACCTCACCTTCTCGTGGCAAACAGCACCGTGGCAGGCTGCACCCCGTGATGTGTTGGGGGGACTGGTGGGGCCTCCTGGAGGACTTGGATGGGTCCTCGTCAGGGTTGCGGGGAGGCCTTGGGGTGGCGTGAGGCTCCCCCTCGGCCTCCAGCCCTGTACCCCCATTGTCCTGTGCTCCCATCCAGGCTGTGAGTACCAGGGACACCAGTATCAAAGCCAGGAGACCTTCAGACTCCAAGAGAGTGGCCGCTGCGTCCGCTGCTCCTGCCAGGTAGGCAGTCCCACCTTCTCATGCCCAGATCTGGCCCGTTCCTTGAGGGTCTCTCATTGGGTCTCCCTCCTAGGCTGGCGAGGTGTCCTGTGAGGAGCAGGAGTGCCCACTCGCCCCCTGTGCCCCGCCTGCCTCCGGCCCCCAGCTCTGCCCAGGTGTGTGTGTGTTTGCGGGGGAGAGCGCTGCCTCCACGGGGCTGGGGGTGGAGGGGTGTCCCTTCCCGGTAAGGGGGAGGGGGCTGCTAAGTCCACTAGCCATTGTGCAGCGTGTTCAGAGGCTCTGGCGGGGATGGTGAAGCCAGGGTCCCCATGGTCTGGGAAGGACAGGGATGGGTGGGAGGTGTTCGGTTGCCCTATGACACCCCTCTTACTGTAGCCTGCGTGCTGGATGGAGAGGAGTTTGCCGAGGGCGTCCAGTGGGAGCCTGATGGTCAGCCCTGCACCGCCTGCTCCTGTCAAGATGGGGCGCCCATGTGTGGAGCTGTGCTCTGCCCCCCAGCCCCCTGCCAGCACCCCACCCAGCCCCCTGGTGAGTGCTCTGGCCCATCCTGGCTTCCTTCCCCTGCTTTGCAGGCCCACCCTGACCGGCCTGCCTCACCCAGGTGCCTGCTGTCCCAGCTGTGAGAGCTGCACCTACCACGGCAGAGTGTATGCCAATGGGCAGAACTTCACGGACGCAGACAGCCCTTGCCACACCTGCCGCTGTGAGGTACCTCCCGAGGCTTGCTGCTGCCCTGCTGAGCCCCTCCTGGGCCCACCCCCATTGCTGTCTCCCCTGCTCCAGGATGGGACTGTGAGGTGCTCCTTGGTCGACTGCCCTCCCACGACCTGTGCCAGGCCCCAGAGTGGACCCGGCCAGTGCTGCCCCAGGTGCCCAGGTATGGTTTACTGTGCTGGGTGGCTCGGGACCCTGCTGCCCCATGGCCCTGTGGGCCAACAGGTACCTTAGAAAGCAGCGGCCTTCTGAATCATTTTCAGTCTGACACTGTTGGCCTATAAAGAGACATAAAAGGTTTCAGGAGTTTTGCAGGGCTTTGCCTTGAAGGAATATGTGAACGTGTTAGTTCACAGATCAAAAGCTGCCTCACCTGAGGAGGGCATCTCACTGGTCAGCGTTTGCATGGCGACGCTGTCTCAGACCTGAAGGCTGCTTATGCCTGACGCCTCTGTAGGTCAAGGCTCAGTATGTGGTCACAGGCTGAGAACTGATCAAAGAGTGCCTGCCCACCCCTGACAGACACCTGTGGCTAGAAACAATTGGCCTAAGGGACAGTTCCTGCTTCACTCCTGACTACTTGTCTCAATCAACAAAACACTAGATGAAGAAATATAGAGCCACTGTATTTCTGTTTAGCCTTTCTGCTAAGTGATAATTCTATCTTAGGACTTAGAAGTTTATCTTAGAAAGATTTTGTAACCATTTGCTCACATAGATAGAGTTAATTAAGGGATCTCTAGAAGCTTTTGGGGACACTTTAAACCTAAAGGAACTACCTGTTATTATGTAAATCTGTTCCCACTGGCAACTGATCTCTGCACCAATAAATAAAGATGGGGGAGTCGGGGGTCATCCAGCATGACACAGTTGAGAACTCTCTGGAACTCACAGGTTGTGGGTGGGAGAGCAGAGATTTGTTTATCCCTTTGTGTTCCTACACCACCCTCCCCTCCCATCCACCGTTTCCTCTTCCAATACCCACCCCTGGCCCCGTACACCGCATATCTACCTGTAGAACACAGCTTCATGCAGCAGAGTTTGAGCCTGCCATGTAGGAGACTGCTGGATGCATGGGACACATCCCTGCCCGAATGGAGTCTGTGCAGGCCATATGTCACACACACAGGCACACACACGTGTAAACTCTTCAGTTTCCCTTCGGAAACACACACCTGCCTGCTGGTGAATGGCCTCAAATGCACACACAGAGGCATGAGCTTAGAAGCATGTGCACGCCTGCGCACGTGTGTGCACAGGCCCCGCCTCCTCTCCCTCTGCAGGGACAGCTTCCGATCGGACACTTTCACAGTGTCTCTGGGCTCCCGGGGTGGAGGGACTGTCAGGCTGTGCACCCATTCCTGCCCCCACTGGCCTTGCCCAGACTGCATCCTGGAGAAACAGGTGTTTGTGGACGGCGAGAGGTTCTCTCACCCCGGAGACCCCTGCCAAGAGTGCCAGTGCCAGGACGGCCATGCCCACTGCCAGCGTCGCACCTGCCCTAGGCCCCCCTGTGCCCACCCGCTGCCTGGGACCTGCTGCCAGAACGACTGCAGTGGTGAGGTGGACGGGATGGTGGCTCCCTGAGGTGGCTTGGCCCCGGGATGGCAGCTTGGCCATGGTGGGAGAGGGAGTGGCTCTCTGCAGGCCCACAGCTGCCCCTCCCCCAGGCTGTGCCTTCGGTGGGAAAGAGTACCCCAACGGAGCGGACTTCCCCCACCCCACTGACCCCTGCCGTCTGTGTCGCTGTCTGGTGAGTCTGCGAACTGGACAGCAGGAGCCCAGGGAAGTGGAGGTGGAATCCGGGGGAGGCAGGAGAGGGCCACCGAGACGCGGGTGGGAGGGGTGGTCTCCTGGGCCTCCCACCACCAACCCGGCCTGGCGTGGTCCATCTGTCCATCCGCAGAGCGGCAACGCGCAGTGCCTGGCCCGCCGCTGCCCGCCGCTGCCCTGTCCCGAGCCGGTCCTGCTGCCGGGAGAGTGCTGCCCGCAGTGCCCGGGTAGGGGCCGCCCCCTCGGGCGGGCGGAGCCAGGCCGCTCCTCCCCGGAGCCCCCTTGGTGGCCTCTTCCTGCGCCTCCTTGACGCGAGCTCTCCCGCAGCCGTTCCTGCCGCCAGCTGCCCGCGGCCGGGTGGCGCGGTCCCCGCCCGCCACCAGGAGCACTTCTCCCCGTCCGGCGACCCTTGCCGCCGCTGTCTCTGTCTCCACGGCGCCGTGTCCTGCCAGAGGCTGCCCTGCCCGCCCGCGCCCTGCGCCCACCCGCGCCAGGGGCCCTGCTGCCCCTCCTGCGACGGTATCGCCCCGCCGCGCCCCTCCCGCCCACCCCGAGCCCCCTGCCCAGTCCCCGCTCACCCTGCCCGGGATCCCCCGTCCTCCGTGCCCGCCCCTCCCACGTGGGGTTCTCATTGAAAATGCGGGGACAGTGTCCTCAGCCGGGCCTGGGAGCCACGCCACGGCCCCCCAGCCCCTCCCTTGTCCGCAGGCTGCCTGTACCGGGGGAAGGAGTTTGCCAGCGGGGAGCGCTTCCCCTCGCCCGCCGCCGCGTGCCACGTCTGCCTCTGCTGGGAGGGCGGCGTGAGCTGCGAGCGCAGGGCTTGTGCCCCCGCGCAGTGCCCCTTCCCCACCAGGGGCGACTGCTGCCCATCCTGTGACGGTGAGGGTCAGGGGCCAGGGGACTGAGGGGTGGGGTGACAAGAGGTCTGGGTTAGAGTCATCTTTACTGCCCTAGAGTGGATCTAAAATATTTATTACAGTAAGAAAAAAGCCTGGAACTGAAGTCTAGATTTTTTCCTGCCTCTGGTGCTATTTGGCTGTGTGGCCTTTGGCAAGTTACAAAACCTCTGTAGGCCTAATTTTAACTCCTGTAAAAAGAGAGTTGACCAGCCCCAGTTCCCCAGTCTTCTCTCATACTTGTTCTGTCTAGCAATATTTGCTATATACACTCTGCTAACTGTAATTTTATTCATTTAGTATTTTTCTTCAAATTAACTCGCTAATTTAAATTTATTTAGAAAAGAGTTTTATGTCAGACTGTAAATGGAAAATTAGACTTGCCAGGAACAGATTACCATAAAATTGAATACAATTAAAAACATATTGTTAAATTCTAGTCATATACTTTTGCCTGCCAAGGCTTTGCGCCTGAGGCTTGCCCTCTCTTTTTTACAAAGAGGTGAGCAAATGTCAGAGAGCTGCCGCCACCCCGGGCCCCGCCCCTCCTTGATTAATCAGAGGGCTTGAAGGAGCATTGGGAAGGGGATACCTGGGGTCTGCACCACCTAAGTCCACTGGTACGACTCCAGCTCTCCTGGGGTTGGGAAAATTGGTGCCTTCTGGCAGTGGCCTGCTGAGTGTTTAAGCCTGGGGACAAATTCCTTGTGGGTTTCTTCCTACAGATTGGACAGGGAGATTTTTTTGGCAGGATGAAGGGGAGAAAGTTTGCCCTTTAGCCAGTGCAAACCCTGTCCCACTTGAAACTCCTTTGCCTCCTGGGCCTGGACTGTGCCCTCCCCTCCTGCCAGGTGCTAGACCTTTGAGGTGGTGGAGGCATGCCTGGTCCCAGCTCAGAGCCATGACTGTGTCCCTCCCTTTTTGCCCCTCCTCCCTGCCTCTGGCTCCTCTCTGGAAGGCTGTGAGTACCTGGGGGAGTCCTACCTGAGCAGCCAGGAGTTCCTGGATCCCCGAGAACCCTGCAACCTGTGTACCTGCCTTGGAGGCTTTGTGACCTGTAGCCACAGGCCCTGTGAGCCTCTGGGCTGCAGCCACCCCCTCACCCCGTCTGGGCACTGCTGCCCCACCTGCCAGGGTAGGGCTGCACGTCCCCTTCCGTCCCCCTTCTGGGGCTCCCAGGGGCCTCCCGCTCCCCATCGGCCCACCCTTGAGATAGACACACACCCTAGTCTTTGCCCAGCTCCCACCCCCACTCCTCTCACACCCATCCACGCCCTTGTCTGTCCCCGCTATCACCTCACCAAATAACTGGTCCTCTGGTTTCCATATCTTCCTGCTCTTAAATTGTCTCTCTACCTTCCTAAAAGATGTCCCCATACTCAAAACTGTTCACTGACTCCCCTTGCCCTGGAGTCGCCAATCTGGAGTGGTAACCTCCTTCCTCTCCTGGCTTCCTCAGCACCATCCTCCCTGGCTTGGCCCACCTCGCCTGGGTTTCCAGGTGTGCCCATTCCCTTCCTCTCCTCTCTCCACACCAGCCCACCTGGATAGTATGTTCCCAGCAGTCTCTGCCCCATGTCCTCCCCGCTGCTCCTTCCACTCTTGCTGCCTGGAGAGCTGCCCTTCATTTGCCGTCTGGGCCGCTGCCTTTCCTCCCAGCCCTCACTGTCCCTGCCACGCCAGGCCATGCTTCTCTCTCCATCTCTGACTCCCTAAGCTTTGGCAGAGGTCCCCAGGCATGGCTGTGTATGTATGTGACAGTGGGGGCTCCATTGAGGGTGGCCCTTCTATTGCGTTCCCCATTCTGCCAGGATGCCTGTACCACGGCGTCACCGCTGCCCCCGGAGAGACCCTCCCTGACCCACTTGACCCTGCCTGCTCCCTCTGTACCTGCCAGGTGAGGTGGCCCCTTTGGGAATGTGGTAACCTTTCATCTCTTGATCGTCCTCTCTGGCCAGAATGGGGCTGTCTCTTCCACCCAGGTCCCAAGCGGTATATGCTGCCTGTGACATCTTGTGGGACAAGACTGGGTTCAGGCCTCCTGGGCTAAGGGAGCTGAGGTTTGGGCCTGGCAGGCCCAGGAGGTGTGCCCACCTTGGGGCAGTGCGCAGCCTGGTTTGAGGGTGTGATGGAGTGACTTGGGAATCGGAAGTGGCAGCATGACTTCTCTCCCCCAGGAAGGTTCCATGCACTGCCAGAAGAAGCCATGTCCCCCAGCTCTCTGCCCCCACCCCTCTCCAGGCCCCTGCTTCTGCCCTGTGTGCCACAGTGAGCTACCTTCCACGTGCCCCAGCCCCAGCCCTTCGCCACCTCTCCCTCCCTCCTTCCCTCCCTTCCTGCCAGGCCTGTCAGCCCCACCACCTAGGAGGATTGTCCCCCATAGGCTGCCTCTCTCAGGGCCGGGAGCACCAGGACGGGGAAGAGTTCGAGGGACCTGCAGGCAGCTGTGAGCAGTGTCGCTGTCAGGTATGGAGGGGAGGGGGAGGCGAGGGCTGGCCCCATTGTCTCTGGGCCCAGGGCTAGGTGGCAAGCCACTGACCTGCATCTGCCTCTCCTGCAGGCCGGCCAGGTCAGCTGTGTGCGGCTGCGGTGCCCACCCCTGCCCTGCCCGCTGCAGGTCACAGAGCAGGGGAACTGCTGCCCTCGCTGCAGAGGTACACCCCGCCCCCCCGTGTGGCCCCTCCCTTCAGACCCAGGGCCCCATGTCCCACTCGGATTTTGCCGACCTTCCTGACCCCTGCCTGCCTTCAGCTTCTCCTACTTCTCCCGGCCCCGCCTGCCCTGCCCAGCCCCCTCCCATGTGCTGGTTAGAGTCCCTTCAAAGCTGCCCCTCTTCCTCACCACACCCCATCCATAACGATAATACTTAACATTCAGTGAGTACAGAGCATGCCAGGGCCCCAAGCTAAGCACTTTACATGTATCATCTCATGTAATCAGCACAACAATCTCATCAGATAAGTACTGCTATCACTTCCATTTTGCAGATGAGAACACAGAGATGCAGGGAGGGAAGGTAACTTGCCTATGGTCACTCAGCTAGAAGGCGGCAGAGTCAAGAAGGGATGCAGGCCATCTGGCTCCAGAACATGAGCCTTTCTCAGCCGCCTGCTGCCCCTCACCCCGCACACCGCCCCCACATGGTGTCACTTCCACAAAACCATCTCAGCGTCTCACTTGCCCTGGGAGGGGAGCAGGACAGATGAAATCCTGATTTAACAGCTGAGGAGACTGAGGCTTGGCAACGTTGAGTTACTTTGGGCAGGCGGTTAGTGATGGAGCCATTCATTCGTTCCACGGGCATTTATTCCACGCCTGCTGCAGGCCAGGTCTTGTGTCCGGCGCTGGGCAGCATGGACAGTGCCTGCTGCCGGGGCTTGGTCTAGCAGGCAGGCAGGCATGGAACGGGATTAGAACCTAGCTGTTCCGACCCCAACCAGTGTCTTTCCCCTCCACAGACAGTTCCGCCCTGCCGCCTTCCTGCCACATCCCACAGACCCCCCTCCTGGCGCCCACCCAGGGTGGGGGGTCAAGGGCAGATGTCCAATCTCAGGCTCCAGGCTCACCCCTGCCCGCCTTGGCCCACAGGCTGTCTGGCTCATGGCGACGAGCACCCTGAAGGCAGTAGCTGGGTGCCCCCCGACAGCCCCTGCTCCTCCTGCGTATGTCACCAGGGCGTTGTCACCTGTGCCCGCGTCCAGTGTGTCAGCTTCTGTGCCCAGCCCCATCAGGGGCCTGGTGACTGCTGCCCTCGATGCTCTGGTACTGGAAGCCTGGGGCGGGCAGGGCACACCCAGGTCCACACGTCCCTGCCTTAGAGCTGGACTGGGTGGCAGAGTCCAGGAGAAGTGGCCTCCATTCTTGTACATACCCCAGGGTAGGGGGAGGCTGGGGCGGAGGGCCCCACCCAGGCATTGTGCCAGCCTGATGGCCACTGGTCCTGTTCTGCTCTCTCCCCACCCCTGAGACTGCGAGCACGAGGGGCGGAAGTATGAGCCCGGGGAGAGCTTCCAGCCTGGGGCGGACCCCTGTGAAGTGTGCATCTGTGAGGTAGGGGGAGCGCCCAGCTGGGGGCTGGGCCATGGGGAGGGGGCAGGCAGCGCGGGGTGAGGCCCAGCCACGCTGGCACTGCGTGGAGCGGGCACTTGGGGCTCAGAGACAGCAGGGCCAGGAGGTCTGGGTTTAGATGTGGAGCAGGGGTTCAGAGTGCGAGGGCACAGGTGACAGCCCCTCCTGGCCCGAGCATGGGGTGGTGTAGGTGGGGGTCACGTTGTGGAGATTCTACTTGGAAGGTAAGGGTGAGCCACGGAAGGGTTTTGAGCAGGTGAATGACGCCATGGGTCAGGGTAGTCAGCGGGATGTGGCAGGATGGCCTGACAGTGCAGGAGGGTCAAAGGGCACATGAGGGTTTAGGCCCCAGTGAGTGGGAAAAGAGGGGGACATCGTCTCTGGGGATTAAGTCACCGGGTGAGGAGCAAGTCTAGGCGACACTGAGGCGCATCCTGGGAGGGTGCAATAGGCCGCTGGAGGGACCTGAGTCCCAGGGAAGGGAAGGGGCAGCTCTTGGTGTTCATGGGTTCATGGCTCGAGACCCACCCCTGCTCACTCATTCTTGTAGCCGCAGCCTGAGGGGCCGCCCAGCCTTCGCTGTCACCGGCGTCAGTGTCCCAGCCTGGTGGGCTGCCCCCCAAGCCAGCTCGTGCCCCCTGGCCCCCAGCACTGCTGCCCCACGTGTGCTCGTGAGTCCAGGGGTGTGGGGATAGATATGTGGGGGGGCTGCCACCCCCAGCCGGCTCTCCTCCCCAGCCCCAGCCCTTTCCTGACTCCAGCGGCTTGTTCTGGAAGCCCATCCCTCGCGGGTGAGGCCTGCACAGTCCCGAGGGAAGCTGGGGACACAGGCAGGGACCCCTTGCCTCCCCGAAGTGGGTGCAGTTTGTGGAGCATCTTGCCCAGCAGGTGGCGCTGCAGGGTGGCAGTTGTGCTGAGATGTCAGGACCAGATGGCCGGGAGTGGCCCTGCCGCAAGGGCGGGGAAGCTATTCTTGATATTTTAGAACACAGATTTAAGATTGGGGTGGGGGGGGAGGGAGTAAAGAAACAGCTATTTTTTTTAGTACAAATATGGAAAGACAGCCAATTTCTGTTTCCTGTATTTAATACTTGTGGCTTACCCAACACGTCATTTCACATTTGCTGTGGAGGCAATTGTTTCAGCTTCTAGTCGTACACCAGCATCGAAATAATCACCTAACTTTGCATTGCAGGCTAATGTTGTTCTCACATATAAAAAACATTCTTTGTATGATGATAACCGCACTCTCATCCTCCTTTTTTTCAAATTTTTATTGTAGTAAAATACACGTAAAAATTTACTATTTTAGCCATTTTTAAGTGTCCAGCTCGGTGGTGTTAAATATATTCGTAATGCGGTGCAGCCATTGCCACCATCCCTGGGAGAGCTGCTGTGATCAACATTTGCTAGAATGTGCTTCGGGGAAGGGAAGAAGACTTTAACATTTATTAAGCACCTAATACATGCCACACACTGTGCTTGGTGTTCTCAATAAACAGAATCTCATTTAATTTTCACAGTTACCCAGTGAGGTAAGTGTTATTCCATTTTTACAGGTGAAGATATGGAGGCTCAGAGAGGTGGATTAATCTGCCCAAATTGGCCCAGGCACTGAGTGCTGGAGCCAGGATTAGAACCTGGGACACCTGGCTCTTCCTGCTGTTTTACCAGACTCTATTGCGGGAAGTGGGAGGGAGAGCAGGCCAGGCCACCTGGCCGTTCTTAGTGACCTCAGGCCGAGGAAGCCACACTTTGTCGTTTCCAGGCCCCCCCCCCCCAGTAGCTTAGCAAAGCTTCTTTTTAAAAGTCTAAACTTCTGTTTGCTGAACTGGAGGGAAAGAGGACCTCTCCTCCCTAAGGTCAAGGTGCTGGGAATATGGATGTGCCCTGGGCCCAAGAAGTCTGAGGGCACAGGGGGTGGGGATAGCTGCGATTCCAACCCCTGCCCCCTCTTTCTGTCCCCGCTCTGGGTTCTTGTCTTCACAGAGGCTCTGAGAAACTGCTCAGAGGGCCCACTGGGGTCTGAGCTGGTCCCGCCAGACCCCTGCTACACGTGCCAGTGCCAGGTGAGCCCTCCTGCCTTGGGGACTCTCAGGGCTCCCTCTTCCTCCTCTTTGGGCTCTGGCTGCTGCTGATCTCTTGCAGCAGCTCCAGGGCTCTCCACTCACCCCGACATTTACCCACTTGTCCTGACTGTCGCATCCCACCTGGGCCCTACTTGCAGCCATGCCCTGCTCCCTCAACCACCTCCTGGAGAGCTGCTATTCTCCACTTACTGTGTTCACAGGACCTGACATGGCTCTGCATTCAGCGGCCCTGTCCTGAGCTCAGCTGTCCCCTGCAGGAGCGCCACACCCCCCCTGGGAGCTGCTGCCCCATGTGCCGGGGTAAGTGCTCAGGAGGGAGACCGGAGGGGGAGGCATTCGTGGGCCACGTGGGCGTCCCAGGTCGGCACTCAGAATGCAGGTTTCATTCTGTGGTAGGAATGGAGGGCTGTTCTTCAGGGCGGAGAAGAGACCCAAGAGGCAGAGGGAGGCAGGGATGAAGCCTGGATTCTCAAGGCCTGGCTTGACGCTTGTCAAGGGTATCAGGACCCCAGGTATACTAGTAGGTCAGCTGGCCCAGAGGGGGGGTCCCACGCTCTGGCTCTTCAGGTTTCTAGGACCCTGCAGACACCCCAAGCACTGGTGCAAGGCCCTCTGGATGCTGGGAGAAGAAGCCAGCACCATCAGGGTGCCAGGGGAATGGGGCAGGTGCTTCCCTACTGTGAAGCTCAGGGTGAGCTCCAGGGAGGGAGGGTGCAGCTGGAAGGATAGTGCCTGCCCATCCCATTTCGCCCTCCTTAGAATGCGTGGTGGAGGCTAATGGCCAGAGAGTGGCAGATGGTGAGAGCTGGCAGGGCCCTAGCAACACCTGCATTGCTTGCACCTGCTGTGTGAGCTGGAGGTGGGGGTGGGAGGGTGGAGGACTTCATAAAACGGCAAAGGGAGGAGCGTCCAACACTCCACCAGCAAATATGGGATCTTTGAGGGGCAGAGGCATGCCGGTGTGGCGCAGGAGCTGCGGGCTGGGTTTCACTCCCCGCCTGAACCGTTAAGTGGGTATTCTTGTGGGACTGGGGCGGGCAGAAGGGGCTGCTGCCTCAGACCACGCCCAGAAGGCCCCCAGGAGTGTGAGGCCAGGGACCTCAGGAAATCCCAGAGCAATGATGTCTGTCCTCAGCGGGACCACGTGGAGTGCCACCTGGAGGAGTGCCGGGCCCTCTCCTGCCCCCAGGGCTGGGCGAAGGGGCCCCAGGCTGGCAGCTGCTGTGAGCGATGCCAAGGTTAGGGCCAGGACCATGGGGGAGGGGTAAGCCAGACGTGGAGTGTGGTAGGGGGCAACTGACCCTCCCTGTCTCCTGTCCCCTCAGCCCCCACCCAGTCGTGCGTGCATCAGGGCCGAGAGGTGGCCTCTGGGGAGCGCTGGGCGGTGGACGCCTGCAGCAGCTGTTCCTGCGTGGCCGGCACTGTGCGCTGCCAAAGCCAGCGCTGCCGGCTGCTCTCGTGTGGCCCCGTGAGTGCCGTGGTCTAAGGTGTGGGGGCGGGGTGGAGGACACGTGGCACTGCCGTCCCGCGGGACCAGGCGTGGGAGAGGGAGGCTGGGCTCCGTAGCGACCCGTGAGCGATCGGGGCCGGAGCTGGTGCTGTTCCCGGCGCGACCACCAGGTGGTGCCCTGACCCCGCTCGCAGGGAGCCTGGGAGCCGGAGTCCCAGACCCCTGAAGACACCTGGGCGATGCTCAGTCGTCCGGGAGGGTCTGCGAAGGGCCTGGCAGGGAGAGCGGTGTGTCTCACGGTGTCTGGGGCTGAGGCCAGGACGAGGCCCCTGCCCTGAGTCCCGGCAGCTGCTGCCCCCGCTGTCTGCCCCGGCCGGCTTCCTGCATGGCCTTCGGAGACCCGCATTACCGCACCTTCGACGGCCGCCTGGTGCACTTCCAGGGCAGCTGCAGCTACGTGCTGGCCAAGGACTGCCAAGGCGGGGACTTCAGGTGCACACCCCATCCCCTCCTCCCTAACCCCTACACCCGGCCCAGCTCACCACTGGCACCTGGGCCTTTCCTGCACGCAGCGTGCATGTGACCAACGATGACCGAGGCCGGATCAGTGTGGCCTGGACCCAGGAGGTGGCGGTGCTGCTGGGAGACGTGGTGGTGCGGCTGTTGCAGGGCAAGGCGGTCACGGTGAGCAGTGCCGGGGAAAGGTCGGTCCTGCACTGTCGACGCGTCCACCCCAACGTTGCCCCTCCTCCCGCCTCCCTTTTCCTTCCAGGTGGATGGGCTCCGGGTGGCCTTGCCCTTCCTGCAGGAGCCGCTGCTGTACGTGGAGCTGCGGGGACGCACCGTGATCCTGCATGCCCAGCCCGGGCTCCAGGTGCAGCTGGGGGCCTGGAAACCTCAGTCCTGTTTAGGCTTGTGTATCTAAACAGAGGGAGTGGGGGTGCCAGCTACCTCCCAGGCCAAAAGAAGGCACGGAGGGGAGGGAGTGCTGCTGGATTCCCAAGACGGGGAGCAGAGACCTGGGGGGCAGCCAGAGGAGTTCTGAGCCTGGTTTCTAATCCTGGCTCAGCCACCCACACACTGGGGTTCTTAGGCAGGTCCCAACCTTCTCTGGGCCTCAGTTTTCTCATCAGTTAAATGGGGGAGGGGTTAGTGGGGGTGGGGAGGATGTCAATTAAGGTCTCCTAGGTGGTGTCTGAGGTTCCTTCCAACTCTCATGGGGAAGAGTAATTTGCCTTCCTGCCCCGAGCAAGAACGAAATTGTAAATTCATAAAATAAGGCTTGTCCACACTTCTAATCCAGACTTTCATTGTGCTTTGTCCTGCGTAAGGCCTGAATGCCCAAGAGAAAGGGAATCCCTAGAGTTTGCATTTCACCCGGGGCCCAGTTCAGGGACACCGATAGGAGAATGTGCCCTCGCGCAGGAGCTGTGGGAGCTCCTCCTGTCATCTGTCTTTGTCCAGGGCTGGCACGGCATGTGCCCCTTGGCCAGGACAGGGTGCCTTCCAAGGGGAGCCTCCCTCGTTCATCCCCCTCCCCTATAGCGCAGAGCGTGCTGACACAGTGCCTGGGGCCGTGATGGCCCCTGGGCTTTTGGGGTCCCTATCCTTGCCCATGCCCCAGTCCCAGGCCTCTCTGCACAGGTGCTGTGGGATGGGCAGTCCCAGGTGGAGGTGAGCGTGCCCGGCTCCTACCGGGGCCAGACGTGTGGGCTCTGTGGGAACTTCAATGGCTTTGCCCAGGATGATTTGCAGGGCCCTGAGGGGCTGCTCCTGCCCACGGAGGCTGCGTTTGGGAACAGCTGGCAGGTGAGTGGCACAGGAACCAGGGCTAGGGGGTGGGAGGCATAGCTGAGCATGGGTCTCAGAGCAGCCCCTGGTCTGGAAAGGGAGTTGAGGAGTCACACAAGATGGCTTTTGGGCTTTCAGGGAGGTTTGAGGGCTTCTTACCTGTCATGGTGCTGAAGGAGGCTGTTGAAAGAGGCCTCATCACCTGAAACCCCAAGCCCTGCTTAGCCACTCACTGGCTGTGTGACCTTGGTCAAGTCACTTACCTACTCTGGGCCTTAATCTGTCCATCTGTAAACTAGTAACAAGGAGAAAGCAGGTGATGCTTCCTTTGCTGTTCTTGTAGGCAGATTTTTGAGACTAAAAGAAACTATTGGGTGGGAAGTGCTTTGAAGAACATAGCACACAAAGGTCAGCTGCCAGAGGTGCTGTCACATCAGGGGCACTCTCCACCCTAGGTCCCAGAGGGGCCAGGCCCTAGCCGGCCCTGTTCCGCGGGCCAAGAGGTGGATCCATGCCGGACAGCAGGTTACCGTGCCAGGCGTGAGGCCAATGCCCGGTGTGGGGTGCTGAAGTCCTCCCCATTCAGTCGCTGCCACGCTGTGGTGCCAGCAGAGCCCTTCTTTGCCGCCTGTGTGTATGACCTATGTGCCTGTGGCCCTGGCTCCTCAGCCGATGCCTGCCTCTGTGATGCCCTGGAAGCCTATGCCAGTCACTGTCGCCAGGCAGGAGTGACGCCTGCCTGGCGGGGGCCCACGCTCTGTGGTGAGGGGTGATGCCTGGTGCAGGTTGGGGCAGGGGGCTGCACAGACAGGAAGGGCAGCCCAGGGGGCTCAGGTCTGGACAGGGTGGGCACAGGGAGTACCCCAAGGGGTGAGCACAGCAACTGGAGCAGTGTCCAGGTGCCCCAGTGACTCTGCCTTCCACTCTGCCTGCAGCGGTGGGCTGTCCCCTGGATCGTGGCTTTGTGTTTGATGAGTGTGGCCCGCCCTGTCCCCGCACCTGCTTCAACCTGCACGTCCCCCTGGGGGAGCTGGCTGCCCACTGTGTGAGGCCCTGCGTTCCCGGCTGCCAGTGCCCCGCAGGCCTGGTGGAGCATGAGGCCCACTGTATCCCACCCGAGGCCTGCCCTCCAGTCCTGATCACTGGGGACCAGCCACTCAGCGCTCTGCCCAGCCCCAGCCGGGAACCATAGGGGACACCCTGAGCCAAGACGACACCTGAACAGGACTCATCAGGCCAGAAGTCTCCCCTTGGCGAGCAGCTGCTACCCTGGTCAGGGCTGCGAAGAGAGTGCCCCATTGGGCACTGGGTGCCTGGGCCCTTCAAACACCCCAGCTGTGTCGAGCCACAAGCAGTAAACTCTGGGCCTGTGGAAGGCTTCCTTGTGTGTATGTGTTTCCTCCTGGTGCTGGGATGGAGGCTGGGCTGCTTGGATCCTGGGGTCCAGTGGTCAGTGTCCTCAGAATCAGAGGACCTTGCTCACTCCTTTGCCTGCATGCCTGGGCTGCCGCAACTGGCTGCTCCCTGGGAAACCCTGTGTGGGAAATCCTGCGACAGGCAGAAGGACCCAGGTGTCCTGGTCCCAGTCCTGTGTTCACTCTGTGTAGCAGGCATGGCCATGGCCCTCACGTGGGAGCCCCCATGGATCCATGTGGGATCCCTCAGGGGCTGAGGAGCGGTGGAGAGGGGCTCAATCTGCACGTGGCCTCCCTTTTCCTCTTGGTTTGGTGGCACTGAGTGCTTGGGCGCCTCCTGGGCCACTCTAAGAGCTGGTGATGCAGGGACTCCTGCCTAGGGGCGGGGGCAGGAGAGACAATAGACCATGAGGCAATGTGGACATGTGCATGTGCGCATAGACACACACACCCTCAGAACCCCAGACAGACACATGCGACACATGTGCAAACCCGCCTGTGCTCACAGCAGCACCCCCCGGTGGGCGTGTGGGCCGTCGACACTCGTGCAGTTTGCGAAGACTTCATCGTAGGGGAGAAAACATGGTGGTTTTAAAAAAAAACTTATAAAGAAAAAGAATTTATTTCTTACAGTCATGAAGCTGAAAAATCCAAGGTCAAGGGGCATCTGGTGAGACCCTCCTTGCTGGCGGCAGTCCTAGGTGGCACAGGGTATCGCATGGTGAGGGGACTGAGTGTGCCCGAGAACACGAGTTTTGAGATAGAAAAAGTGCAGAATTTGAGTTCTCTTTGCCACGTACTAGCTGTGTGATCTCAGAGTTTTAGGGACTTGGTGTTTTAGGGCTTTTAGGGATCAGGGGACTCCATTCTCATTGCTGGGACTCCGATATTCCAACAGGGAGTGAAGGGCTCTGTGACCCGGAGAGGACGCCACGGAGCATCGGTCACCGGCCCAGCATGCTCAGGCGTCTTTCGTGCAGGCTGTTCTCTCTTGGGGCCCTGAGAGGAGAGTTTGCTCCATTCTGTCACGGAGCAGGGACAGAGCAGGCGAATCTGCTCATGACGGTGCTGGGTGTAAAGGTGGCAGGCCATCTGCTGCACTCGGTGCTGCCCTGGGGCTGAGGCCAGGACGAGGCCCCTGCCTTGAGTCCCGGCAGCTGCTGCCCTGCTGTCTGCCCTGGCCGGCTTCCTGCATGGCCTTCGGAGACCCGCATTACCGCACTTTTGACGGCCGCCTGTCGAAGGCGTTTATGCAAACTTCTCTCGTGTGTAACATGCAGATGATAGTAACACGTGTGTCGCATGTTTGGAGGAATAAACAGTGACCCACGGACAGAGTCAGGAGGTGGACGGCGCGGACAGCACTGGGCGGTACTCGGAGGGCCTGGCCTCTCGCTGCTCACACGAGCCTCTTGGAGATGCATGGGCTCTGCCCCGTGTGCTCCCGGAGGGTACCACGTCCCCCCATCTCCCACTGCGGGAACCATTGCCACATGTTAGGGCAGGTAACTGAGTCAGTCTCCTCTAGTGTAAAATGGGGATGACCATGGCACCTGCTTCAGAGTCGCTGCGAGGAAGGATGAATGTACGAAGTGTCTTGGCACTTACTGAGCTGTTGGTAGCAGCTGCGGTTGCGGCCCTCACTGGGCGTGTTACGTGTCCGCACGATGCAGCTGCAAAGTTCGCATGCATGTGTCCGCACGCACGGCGTATGTCAGACATTACTCAGTGGGGATTGCAGACAGGCACACCCACACGCCCCTCTCTTGGGGGTCACATGCCTCACTCCACACTGCCGCCCCATGGCCAAGAAACCGGTGTCAGAGTCAGGCCAGAGTCAGGCTTGGCTGCAGCCCAGGCCCAGGCTCAGGTGTCGGGTGCTGCATTAGTGAGATCAGAGCCTTCAACCCTCCTCCACCTGGTCCTGGGCTCTGTGTCCTCCACCTCCCTCCAGGCTCCATGGCGCAGGCAGCCATGCCTGGGGGCTTGGGGCTCCCTTGCAACCCCAGGCAGGCCTTGGCTCTCTTCCAGCACCTCTTCCAGCGCCCTGCAGGCCTGGGCCAGCTCTGGGCTGCACTTTGGAAGGTGAGGGAGGGGCACTGCCTTGGAAGGGGAGGGGACAGGCAGGCGGGGGCCTGACTCCACCTCGGCCCCCAGGTGCAAGAGGCCGGGGGCTGCCCCTCGGGGCTGGAGCTGCCCACCGTGCTGCTGGAGATGGAGCGGAGCCAGCAGGCACAGGAGCAGGTAGGGATGGCCAGGGGATGCGGCAGAGGCCAGGGTGGGCCCCCCCTCATGCCCTGACACCCCATCTTCCTGCAGCTCCTGTGGGACTTGGAGCTGCTGAGGGGGGCTGGGCTGCACCTCTTCTGGCCCCCATCCCGGGCCCAGTTCTGCAGTCTGCGGGGCCAGGCCCGGCGTGCCCGTGCGTGGAGTAGCAGGGGTGGGGACTCAGAGCAGCTGGTGAGTGGGTGAGCGGGGGCACAGCAGGCGGGGGTAGGCAGAGGGTACCGGGACACTGGGGCCCTGCAGGGGTGAGGGCAGGTGGGAGGAGCGAGAAGCAGGGGCCTTGGAGATGGACAGGTCAACGCCTTGCTCTGATGCTCCCTGTGGACTGCGAGCCCCCCTTTCCTCAGCTATAAATTGCGGACGGTAATAGATCTTTCCCCAAGGACTGCTGGGAGGACCAGTGAACTCGTCCCAGTAAAGGGCTGGACACGGTGCAAGCCCGTTCTGGGCAGGCTGTTCTCATCATTTCACAGTTAACAACTGTCTTGGTCAAATCAACTGTGTGGTGACACCTGGAAGCCTTTCGGGGTGGCTGCAGCATGGGAGGAGAGAGGCCTGGCAGGGGCTGAGAGGGCGAGGCACTGATGCCCGGGGAGGGAGATGCTGTGTGGTGACTGGGCCCCGAGCAGAGCTGGGACCTGGGAATGCATGTCCCGGCTCAGCCCCAACTGCCGGAGTCACTTTGGGGAGGTTAGTAGCCCTCTCTGGGCCAAGGCATCCCCAGCTGTAGCAGGAGGGGGCGTTCATGGCGACCACGAAGGCAGGGACCAGCCAACATCATTGGGCAGAACTGCCATCTTACCTGAGGGCTCCACTGGGCAGGTGGGAGCTGTTTCCAAGCTTCTTCACGTGGAGGGAAGGGGGTCACACGAGGGCATGAATACCAGGAGGCATGGCTGACCGGGGGCCTTCTTAGAGGCTGCGACCACACTGGGCAATGGTGCCCTGTGGACTCGGGCACCCCTAACCCTTCCAGAGTTCCAGGCTGCACCCTCCACCCCAGGCTGAGGATTCCCTGAGCCAGAACCATGAGCTCCCAGAGGGGTGAGTCTTTCTCCCAGGGAGTCCTGCCATTCCTCTGTGTGGCCAAAGTGGCCAAGAGCTCCTTTCCCCATCGCCTCCTGCAGTCCTGCCTGGTGCCCCCTCCTCTTGCCTCTGGCTCCTCCTAGGCTGTCACTCAGTTGTACCCACGGTTGCCCCAGAACCCTGGGAAAGGGAGACCCCTAAATTCTACCTCCTGGGATCTGGTGATGGGAGCAGGTTCTGGGGGTGGCCACCGGGGACTCAGAGTTTGGGCACTGGGGGAGTGCTAGGGAGACTGGCAGGCGGGTGCCCTCCCCCCTCCAGAGCACTGGGCCGCTAGACGTGCAGCTGAGGCAGCCTTTGAACTCCTGCAGGGGGCAGGTGGTGGACCCATCGTCAGCCCCAGATCTGGGTGAAGCCAAGAGTGATGTGCACCGAAGCGGGGAGAGCCCTGGCAGGGCTGCAGAGCCCACACCTGGTATGTTGGTTGATGGGACAGGACGGGATGGGATGGGCAGCCGGGAGAGCAGGGGGCCCCTGGCACTGGGGCAGCCAGACCACACTGGCATGAGGCAGGAAGTCCTCACCTGAAGTCCAAGGACTTCAGACCTTCTTAACTCATTCTTCATCTCACACTTTTTTATTGAGCTCCAGGGGCACCTGGAGATGGCAAGCAGGTTGTATTTTGTGTTTCAATTCCGCCTAGTTGGTCCCAGCTGTCTCACGTACTATGTCCAGCAGGATTCTGACACTCAACTGGGGCTCAGGGGAGAGACTCCAGGAATGACCATCACTGGCAACTCCAGGCCACCGATTACCACCCTTGAGCCAGGCTCAAGGGGGATACACCAAGGGCAAGAGAGACTCAGTCCCTGCCTTCAGGTCACAGCCTGGTGAGAGAACATGACCATCGACAGGCAATTTGAATTCAGTGGGATGGATGCTGTGAGCCTTGGGCCTGTTCACTTAAATGAAACAGACTCTCAAATTATTTGTTAAATAATAGATCTTGCAAAGCCAGAGGCTTTTAATTGTTCCCTCATGTACATGAGAGAAAAGTGCCGATGATTAATTTCTGATTGACAGAGAAATTTTTACTAGTATTTTATCTCTTGAGAAGACAGAGCTATCAATTATGACATTATTGCCAGAGAAATACATTCTCTAGTAAGACAACAGATCAGAATTACAGAGGGAGGGGGTTGGAGGCTGTTTTCACAGTTCATGGCAATCACTTCTAAAGGCCTGGGAGTCCTAGGAGACTCCTTTGTTCAAAAAACTCTTCGAAAAACAGATTTATGTTCAGAGAGCGTACCCATTTGGTCACCGTTATGAATATTCACACGTCTGTATATTGCACAAAAGAACGAGATGCAATATTCTTGTGAAAGTTCTCAATTTAAGACCTTATGAAATCAGTTTCTTTTTAGTTTTATGGATGCAGAACAACTGTCCTTCCTCCACAGCTGCAGGGGAGCAGCAACATATCAGCTCTTTTTTTAGATTTCTTTTGTTAATTATGAAGACTTGCAGTTTTTAGGCCAGGCTCTGGCCTAAAATTTCGTCTCTCGAATTTCATTTGATTTTGCCGTTAGAAACAAACAAAAGCCTAAGGAAGATTTTCCTTAATAACACTAAAATGAAAGGCGTGTACAGTGGGTTTCTTCTCTGGGCCTGACGGGCACACCAGGACAAAGTGGGGGTGTCCCTATGCTGAGGGACTTAGGAGCCCCGCACACGGGCCCTTCCCACTCCGAGGCCTCCTGTGGGTCTTGAGGAAGAGGCTGTGCAGGTCCCTCTGGGTGTCTGCCTTGGCTGGGGGATGTGGGAGATGGAGTCCACCGTTGGCAGGCACACCTGACAAGCAGGCCAGCTGTGCCAACAAAGGTGGAATGATGAACTGTGACAGCCTTGAAGTTCAAACAGCGCCCTCAGGGCCCCCCCCCCCCGCCATTCCCTGGGGACTCCGTAGGCTTCTTGGCTCCCGTTCAGGTGGGATGTGTGGGGGCTGGGGCCTGAGCAGAGGGCTCCCAACACTCGTCTTTCTCCCTCAGGTTCCTCACAAGAGCTGAACCCCATCACCAGCAGGAGCTTTGGGGAGCCAAGAAGCTCAGAGTTCAAGGTCCTGGCAAGGGCCCTCTCAGGTTGGAGGTGGCAGGGGTGGGCTGTCTGGGAGGAGGCTGCTGGGTGAGGTGGGGCTACCTTCCCGGCCAGGTGGAGGAAGCACCTTCCACACCACACACAACGGGCTTAACAAATTCAGGAATCGGGCAAGGGCCAGCCACTGGGGCCTACAGGTTCCCCGGGGAAGTGGCCCTGGTGAGTATTCCCTCACCAGCCTGGGCCCAAAGTGCTCTTCCTTCCCTGGCCCAGAAGGAAGAGGGGAGCCGCATGGAGCCTGCAGCACAGACGCCCCGTCAACTGCAGAGGCCCCATCAGCTGCTATCTGGGAGTCCACAGGGGAGAGAGCCCCTTACTCCTGGAGCTCCAGTGCCCTCTGGCCTGCCTTCCTGGGACCTGCCAGCACCCCAAGATCCCCCCGAGGGGCTGGGCTCAAGCCTGGGCCAGGAGAGAGTGGCACTTCAGAAACTGCCAGGGAGGGACACTCCTCAGAGTCAGAGAGGGGCAGACTCTGATGCTCAGAGGGGGGAAGCCTCCCAGGGTGAGGACAGAGAAGCTACTCACTGTCAGAGAGGGAAGGCACATCGCGGTCAGAGCAGGGACGCAGCCCAGGATGAGGATAAAGGGGCTGCTCGAAGTCAAAGAGAAAACAGGCCTAAGTGCCAGAGAAAGGCGAGTCCTCAGAGTCAGGGAATGGAAATCCTTAGGTCTGTGGAAGGCAGGATCCCGCAAGCCTGGGAGGTGGCTCGGGGAGAGGCGACTGTACAGCCCCTGGAGGAAGGCGGCCCCCCGGGCGATCCGAGGGACTTCTGCGGGTGCCTGGGAGAACAGATCCCGCAGCCTGGGGAAAGGAACAGCCCAGGCCCCGGGGGAAGGAGCACCCGGCTGATGCAGGGCAAGACCGAGGGCCAGAGACGAGATTCGGCAAAGCCGCAGGTAGCCCGGGACGGGGCGTGGGCTACTTCTCGGGGCCCGAGGCCCCCGGCCGGGCAGCGGCTTCCAGGTCCCGGCGCCATGATGCCCGGGGCACTACGCCCAGGGGACTCCGGGCAGCAGGCGCTCCCTGCGGCTCTCCAGGGGCTGGCCCGCGACCCGCACCCACTGCAGGGCCCGGGGGGAGCCCAGGGCCAGGCGGCGCAGCAGGTGGGCGAGGCGAGGCTCCGGGGCGCCCTTGGGGAGCGGAGGGGCGACCCAGAGGGACCTGAGTCCTCGAAGGCCGTGTGGCCGGCGCCCGCGGGCAGGGGGACAGCACGGGCGGGCGCGAGCGCGGCGCAGCAGGAGGCTCTGCAGCGGCTGCTGGAGCTGCACCGGGCGGCCAGGCGGCGGCGGCGGCGGGACCGCGAACAGCAGCGGCTCCGGGTGCGTTCCCACGCCGGGATGGGCCGGGGCCGGGGCCGGGGCCTGCATGCGGCAGGCGGGGCGCCGAGGGCGGCCGGGGGCTGACGGCCGCCTCCGCAGGTACTGGAACGCCTCGGCATCGCCAGGAACCGCCACTGCCGGGTCCACCCCCTGGGGCTCCCGCCTAGCCCGGCTCAGCTCCCGCCACAGGCAAGGCCTCCAGGAGAAGGCGGTGGGGTCCCAAGGACCCTGCCCGGGTCCCTTCGAAGCGCGCGCGCCGCACTCGCGCAGTGACTCCCAGGCGGGCGTGGGAAGGCGGGCGCGGGTCTGGGTAGAGGCGCTCAGCGCTGGACATCGCAGGAGGACCCGGCCGGGAGGCGGCGCGCCTTGCGGGAGCAGCTGGACCAGATGCACCGAGAGAGGACCCGGCGGCTACAGGCCCTCAGGGCCAGGTGAGGGGCGACAGGGAGGGAGTGGGTGGTGGGAGGGGCCCCCTGTCTCTGGCATCTGGGATGACAGGCCACTCTCTCCCCAGGAACACCCAGAACTTCCAGCAGCTACTGTGGCCCCCTGGTGCCGAGGAGCCTGCATCTGAAAGGTAGCGCTTGCCCCCGCTCGGGTCATTGCTGGGCCCTCAAAGGAGACAGGGTTAAGGAAAAAGCAAGAGGGCAACCTGTGGGTCAGAGGTAGTTTCAGAAAGGCCTGAGTGCAGCCCCGGGGCCTGGGAGAACAGAGAAGCACAGATACACACACAAGCTTCGCCCAACAGGAGGCCTGTTATTTCTGCTTCCCTCCCCCAAGCCCGCCACCTGGGCCAAGGTCAGAGGGCCAGGTCCCGCGGGTCAAGCAATGCGAAGGCCCCGTTCTTGCGGAAGAAGGAGTCAATGCGGCACATCTTGCAGGAGACCAGTTCTTGCTTCACTGGGGGGCCTGGAAAAGATGTCAGAGGCCAGGAATGGGTTCCTGGGGAAGGCACACACAAAGAACAGAGCTCGGGAACCCTGTGTGTCTGCACAGCCCTAGGAATCTGCCCATGTTGTAGCCACTTTATAGGAAGAAATAAAAAGCGCTTCTGAGGTGTGAGGGCTGTGGGAGAATACAGGCAGTTGGCTGGAAGCCTGGCTACAGCAGTGACAGCAGAATGACAGTCAGCTGTCTGCCATCATTACCCATCACTCCTAGCTTCAGGATCCTCTACCAGGGGTATGAGGACACCCAGCCTTGCTTGTCACAGGAACAGACAGGAGAGATGGGGCTTCCTTCTATCTTCTGCAGCCCTTCTGGGGCTTGCTCCTGCTTTTGTTAGAAAGTTGCTGCCCTGACTTCTCCCTCAGGATCCCCGGGGAAATGAGGGAATTTTGGGGGCAAAATCTTGACCACCTCCCACTATCCACCTTTTCCACACAGGCACTCAAGCAGCTGGAGTTCACTGGAAATTCATGAGCACACATAGCAAAGGGACACGCAGCATTGCCCAGCAAGCTGGCAACACTTGCTGGCATACTCCTTTTCCACATCTCTACTCCACTGCCAAGGCTGCTCTCCCTTCCCGCTGAGGGCCTGGACTCAGCCGGATGGACAGCCTTCCTACTAGCACCAACCCCTGCCTGCCTCCCCTCCTGACATTTGCCAGCAACTTGAGCTACCCAGGTGACCTGGCCCAGTCTCGGGCCTTTAAATAGCACCCATATGCTAATGCCCTCCGAATGTGCACCTTCAGCTCTGACCTGCTCCTGAGGGCCCGACTTACACCTCAAGCTTAACATAGCCGATGTGGACCTGTCTACGTGCACCCTCCAGCCCTGTCCTACCCCAGTCTAACCTGAAAACGCCATTGCTTACAGGACGGTCAGGGTGACTTTTTCAAAAAGTCAATCAGTGTCACTCTTAAAGGTTGCTTAAAACTCTCCACTGTCTTCCTCAACACGGAATAAAATCCAGACCCCTCCTTCTTGTCACTTGGCTCAGCCTTTAGGTGCTCAGAAAGGCCTTTCCTGACAACTCAACTTAAAGAAGCACATGCCCCAGCCTCCCTGCCCACTGTCACTCTCGAGCTCCATGGAAATGTATCTTTCTCGGACATTTCCTTGATCTTATGCTTATGGTCTGGGCCCTCGACTGTGAGGAGGCCAATTCCAGGAGTCGGGGCTCACCTAGCTGCCAGCCATATGTGAAGTTGGTGGTGATGGGGAAGAGGTAGCGCGTCTCTGGCATGTCCAGTTTTCGGGTGTTAAGGTAGCGGTAGCGCCCCTGGAGGTCGTGGGAGATGCCTTCATACAGCAGGGCCCGGGTGGTAGGCAGGACTGGGTACATTTCTGACTGAAAAGGAGCCTCCGGGACAGGGCTGGGGGCCTTAGAAGGGACTGCTTGGGGGGCAGGTGGGGGTGAGCGTGGGGCTTTGGGGTACAGGGTGGGCAGCTGGAGGGGCAGGCGGGCTGCAGCCTTAGCCTTCTGCTTGGCCTTCACCATCGACCCATACTTGCGGTGCCATTCACAGCGCAACATCTTCTCCCTCAGATATTCCTCCTTCCAGAAGTTTTGCCGCAGTGTGTCCATGTTGAGCTGCCTCAACATGGTGGCAAGGGAAGGAGCGGTACCGGGTGGCTGCAGCTGAGGGTTCAGCACAGTAAACAGAGTGCTTCAGACAGCAGGGTGGCTGCCCTGGGACAGTTACCTGGCAACCAAGCCTCACCTCACACAGGGCCAGGTTCTACTTGCCATTCCCTTAGCAGACCTCACATGCCTGGCTTCCTGAGGCAGCCTGGAGCCTGGCCCCCAAACCTCCTGCAGGACTCAGGCTGGATCTAGAACCTTCCAGGTTTCCTGTGTTTCCTGCTTCTGTCTGTTGGGTCAGGTCCCTTCCCAGCCCAATGCAGTCTGAGGTGGGGGACCCAGGGGCTGGACTTAAGCTTCCTCCCATCCCTCCACTGCAGAGCTGGTCTTCTTTGATCCACAGGAACAGTCCCTGAGTTATGGTCTCCTGGAACAATCTTCCTGGTCCAACTCTCTAAGCCTGGGTCTTTGGCAGAAACTTTTCCATCCTTGCCAATCTAATCTCCCCCAACAGCCTCAACCCACCCGAGTCCTTCCCAGCACCCAGTCTCAGTTTGGAGAGAAGAAAGAATATTACTTTAATTTAACATTGACAATGACACTGTGTAACAGCACAGGGAAGAGGTAGTGGAGAGAGATGGTCAGGCTTCCTGTTCCCTCACCAGCCTTGATTTTAATGGCAGAGCCCAAGCAACCTAGAAGTGCCTCACCAAGCCTCTCGATAGAGTGGGAAGGGGCAGGGAATTGGAAATCAGAGGCTCAAAACTTAAAGGAGGGCTGATGGCAAGCCTGGAAATGACGGAGGGGCTGAAGGGCTGTGGGGAGTTCCCTAGCGCAGATCTTCAGCAGTGAACATGCCCCTGGCCCTGCGCAGGATGGAGTCCTTGGCGGCATCATAGGGGTGCTCCTTGGATGGGATCTCCAGGACGGCCGGAATGGAGCGCTGGTGGGCATCGAGGGCGTGTCGTACCATCTCTGCAATGTACTGGTTGATGAGGATGATGCCGATGTCATCCCGGTTTAGAAACTGCCTGTGGGGAGAGAGGAGAAGGGAGTCCAGGGCACGTCCAGTTCACTCCTGAAGTCCCAGCTACTCGGGAGGCTGAGGCAGGAGGATCACTTGAGCCCAGGAGTTCAAGGTTGCGGTGAGCTATGATCATACTACTGTACTCTAGCCAGGGGTTTTTTGTCTCAAAAAACCCAAAAAAACCAAAACCAAAAACAAAAAAACTATTTACTGAGCCAGGTGTAGTCCTAGCTATTTGGGAGACCGAGGCTGGAGGATTGCTTGAGGCCAGGAGTTCCAGGCCAGTGTGCTATAATTATACCTGTGAATAGCCACTGTACTCCAGCCTGGGCAACAAAGTGAAAAAAAAAAAAACAATTATTTACTGAGCACCTACCCCATGCCAGGCATTAGGGTAGGCCAGACTTGATAATCTCTAATGTCCCTTTTGGTTGGAAAAATGGAAAATTTTTGAAGTAAAATTTGTCTTTCTCCCATGACAACCTGGGTCACTTTACCAGACAGTTTAGAGATCAGCAGATAACAGCCTCCCAGGTCAGGGCCTATCATACCCCAGGCAGCAGGAACCAGTCTCAGCCGGCAGCTCTGGGCTGGGCTGTTTAGGTGGAAACAAGTGAGAGTGTTTTATTCCTGAGACTTGGCACAGGGGCCCTACAGAAGAGGTTAAGGAAGGAATAAAAGGCTGGCATACTCAATTCCAGTCACCAGGACACCTGCATTACAGGCATGCCTGCACCTACACTTTGGAGCTATCACCCTTGACCCAGGGCAGAAAGTAAGGATTTGAAGGGCAAGGTCTTAGGAGAAGGCCAGACACAGTCCTGATGCTTTGCCTACAGTGCTGAAAATGAGAGGGAAATTCCAAGGCAGGCTGAGGAGAGTGGCACAAGCAGAGTGTGCACCTGGTTTAAGAGAGGCAGAAAGAGTAGGGACTGAGTTCTAATCTTAGCTCTGCCTCTCCCGCATGGTGTGACTTTGGGTACATGCCTTAACCTCTCTGAGCTTTAATTTTCTCACCTGTAAGTGAGAAAAATAACCCCTCCCTTATAGGACGGTTGTGAGCCTCTAAAGGAGATACAACACAAGAAAGCCTGAGCCCACTGGTGCTAATCGAGTGTGTAGTTCCCTCAGGGCGCACCTGGCAAAAGAGCTCTACGTAGGGAACCCCTGAAGAGGCACTGAGGCTGGCCAACGTCGAGGACTGGGCACTCTGGGCGTCCAGCTATGCGCAGGGACAGGTCGGGCCGAGGGGTGACGCTCGTCACAAGCTCTGTTCCCCTTCTTTACTGACACACGATCATGTGAGGGGCGAGCTCATCAACCTGACACAGCCCTGGTCCCACCAAGCTCCAAAATGGAACGTTGGGCCTCTGCTCCGGAAGGGCAGATTGACTTCCAGGACCGCCCCAATCCCCCCGTGGGCGTCTGACACCTCGGTCCCCAGGTCGCCTCCGCCCTCTCCCCGCGCTCCCACCGGGCAGCAGAAGGGCCCGTCCAGGCCTCCCGGGCTTCCGTACCGGAAAGTGTCTTCGATCTCATTGATGGTTGTATCCTTCTCTACCACCAGGAAATTAGGGTGGCGGTTCTTGTTAAGCTCTCCTATGCCGCCCAGTAGGAAACCAGTCACCGTGTCCTCGTCTCCGATCACCGCGATTAGCTTTCCCCTCCCCGCCATCCCCGCAGCCAGGCAGAGCTCAACTCTGAGTCCCCGGAGTCACCAAAGCCCCGCCCCGCAGCGCGTCGCCTAGTCGACCTCGCCCCCACCTTTTGAGCATGCGCAGGTCTCCCACACTGCCTCCCGGGACATGCGCATTAACAGCGAGGCGGCGATAATCTGAATACGCCTGCGCCGTAAAGAGAGGCCGGAACCGGGAGCTACGATTCCCAGAAGGCTGTGCGGCACCATGGCGTCTCCCTGGTATTCATTCGTTCAACAAACGTTTTAGACGCTGAGGCCCCAGAGAAGAAAAGACGCAGTTCCTACTCTCAAGGGCAAGGTCCGGGTCTGTATTGTATATGTATGTATGTAACTATGACACTGAAAGGGTGAATGACTCAAAGGACAGATTTCACACACAGGCTGTGTGGGAGCAACAAGGCTGGTTTATTCACCTGGGTTCTAGTGGGCTGAGTCCGAAAAGAGAGTCAGCGCAGAAGGGGGTCTAGTGAGGGTTTTTATAAACGGGGATAGCCGACGCCCTCCCACGTGCCTTGTTCAGGTCTTTGTTTTGGGGCCAAACTGGCAGGTGAAGAATTGCTTCCTGCTACGTGCAGTTCCCGTATGGCAGAGAACGGTGGGCAGAACAGCTGTTTGTGGTAAATTCTTTTTCAAACAACCAACTCCTATGACCCCTTTGCCCCAGTCACCTTCATCCTTCTGCTCTGGCATCGTCCTTATCAGGAGAGCTAGGGAAGGGTAGCCTTCGTCTCTATCAGGGAGGGAGGGGGAAGGAGTGCTGGCTGCAGCTGTCTGTTAGATCTACAAAGTCTGGGGACTCCCCAGACCCCTGCGGCTATTGTTTTTCAAGCCTAAGTTTTGCATTAACCACATTCTCTCCTATACATACTTTTCGGGTTCCCACCTGGAACAAACCTAACATTCCACACTTTGTGTGTGTGTGTGTGTGTGTGTGTGTGTATATATATATATATGTAAGAAAAGAAAGGGTAAGGTGTGGGAAAAGGGTACAAATTAGAAAGATTGGGAAGTGGGCGTCGTTGCCTTTCTAACTGCTTGTTTTTCTATTCTTGGAGATTTGGTCATTGAAATGCAGTCAGGCCCATTACAGGGGATGTGTGTGATCTTTGCCCCTGAGATTTGGTTTTAGGCAGGAAACAAAGGCCTGGAGTTCACCCCCCTGCAGTCTGTCCTGGAGATTTTCAGGAACACCTTGGGGCTGTAAAACAAATTCTAAAAGCTGTGAGCTGGGGAAATGTAAAGAGATTTGCACTTCTTTTCTGGGCTCTTTTTAGATGTTTGTGAAAACAGAGTCCTAGCAGGTTGCCTGCTAGTTTGGGAGAGAGATAGTAAAGAGTAGGGAGAGTTCAGAATTGATCTTTAGCTGTCATGAGAAAATTGGGAGATTTAAGGCCACCCTAACAGTCTCCCTTTTTTGTGGTTAAAATTAAATTATTATGTAAAATGAACTCAGAAGTTGGGAAAACGGGCGGAGATCTTTATATACCACAGCATCTTATCAGAGCCTGGTATCCATGATGGGCTGGACTTTCAGGGAGCTCACAGTGGGTGGTTCTGGAGGGCCTACAGTTTTGAGTCCTGAGAGATGACTCTCAGACGGGATTTCCAGAAGCTTAGTTGTGGTGGCAGAAGCAGTGAGAATTATTTAAAAGGTTGAAGGAGGTTTAATTTGTTCTGGGAAATCCTTGAGTAAAATCTAGTCTGTAGGCTGTAAGTGCTGTGGTCCTTTTAAGAAGCAGTTCAGTGAGTTTTACTGCTGGCAGGTAGGCACCAGATGGGGGTAGTGGAGAAAGACCAGGGAACCAAAACAAATTTACTAATTTTTATCTCCTGAAATCAGTTTTTACAATTTTATACACCTGTCTCTTTTGTAATAGCTCTTAGCCCTAGAGAGGATAAATAAGGTTGGGCCAGGTAGAATTTAATAGTTTAAATCCTGGAGATAACCCTGTTATTTATTTAATACTACTTCAATGGCTTTGGAAAGCAAAACAAGAGAATTAATGTATTAAAAAGTCTTAAAATTTTTAGTTTTTTCCATGACATTTTCCAAAGAAGCAAATCTTGGACTGCAGTTGATCGTAAACTGCTGTGTAGGAAGAATTGGAGCAAAACAACCACCATCTGTGGATGGTAAAGATTTCACAATAGTCATGGTTACAGATGTAAAGGAGATTTGGTTATTTTTGTGACACATAATTTAGTATATATAGTTATTGATAATATATCAAGGCTTACTAGAACTTTAGGGATTTCACACAGCCTTGGGGCAGATATTTATAAGAGCAAATTAATATTTAAAAAAAATTTTGTTTTATCATATATTAAATTTCTTCTTAAATTCCCTTTATAAAACTTTATTCCAACCTGCACAGACCATTTACCAAACATGTATAAAACTTTGTTTTGTCCTAATTTTTCCATTTTTTAAATAACCATTTAGAACAAAAAGTTCCATACAAGATCCTTTCTTACCAAAAATATATTCCCACACTCATTGCCTCTTTACATCTGTTACTCACAAGTTACTTTCTATTTTGTTTTTAATGAAATATTTGATGTAAGCCAATTAATTAGGACATTCTGTCGTATACACACTTTTTGGGTTCCCACCTAGAACAAACCTAACAGACACGTAGTTAATTACTCAATACATATTTGTTCAATTATAAAGGCATGAACAAGTTAATGATACTGACTAGTAGGTAGAGTCAAGGGAACAGGCAATTACAAAGCCACGTGTTAACTGCTAAAGTGTAGCACATGTGCATGATAAGTAACCCAGGGGGAGGGGGCCGCTCAACACTTCCTCGAGAAGGTTGCGTGGCATCTAAGCTGAGGGCTGCGGGACCAGGAAGATCAAGTGGTTGGAAACAGGACAAGAGGGTGTTCTGGGCGGAGGAACAGCATATGCAAAGCCTTCGTGACTAGAGGGCATATGGGCCCTCAAGTTAAAGAATCTAGAAGTTACCGTGAGAATGAAGTTATTTTGAAGCCACTGAAGGACTTCAAGCAAGAGGGTGCCATTGCCAGACTTATGTTTTAGAGTTGTCACTGTGATTATGTTATGTGCAGAGGCAAGACTGAAGGAGGAGAAACCAAACTGGGTGCCACTGTAGTGAGAGATGATGGTGGCCGGAACTCGGGTAGGGCTAGTGGGGAGTGTGGAGAAGCAGATGGAGCTGGGAGATATTAGAGTCAGAATGGATAAAACTGGTTTTTGGATCAGATGTGTTGGGGGAGTGAGGTAGAGAGAGACCCAGGTAACTGCTAGGTTTCCAGCCTGTGCGGCAGATGGATGGGAGTAACATTCCCAAGGGAGTGAGCTCTGTGAGACAACCAGGTTGAAGGAGAAAGGGCCACTCTTCTCTCTTCCCTTTCAAACCACTGGGGAAAACTGGGCATATCTGAGGCAAGGGGGAGGGAGGGCAGAGGAGGGGTGTTCAGGGAGGTGTGAGGGAGGAGTGAGATAGGCTGCTGGGTGAAGGGGTGGCGAGGACCCACAGTATGTGCTGAAATGCGGGGATGGGTCTAGGGTGATCAATTGAAGGAAATGTTTCTTTGCCCTGCTCTGGCTAGTCAGTTGCTCATTCATTCACAGCTATATTAGCCTCCCAGGGTCAGGGAGCTCAGTCTGGTAGGGGAATGGTGAATACATGGTCACAGATCAGGATAGTAAATGAAGCCAGAGATGTGCCCCAGGGCCGTATGGGAGCTGGGGGCACTGGTCCAAGAGGGGCAGGGAGAGGTCCAGGAAAGCTTCCTGTTAGCTGGAAAGTTGAGGGTGGAGAGGCAAGGGTGTTTCCGGGCAGAGGCCCAAACTGAAGCATGGGTGCCTCGGACACTAGAGGCGGTGAAGAGGGGTTGGAGGAGGAGGGTGTGATGGGGAGTGGGCGCGCTGCCCAAATCACATGGGGGAGGGGTGGGGACGGCTGCTATCTGAACCTGGGGGCCTTGGAGGCCTCATTAGGGAGAGGAGACTTTAGCCTGGAACAGGATGGAGCCACAGAGGACCCTAACTGGAGAGGGGCAGCATTGCTTTAATGTGACCCCTTCTAGCTGCAGCATGGAGGGTGGAATGGAGGGGTCTGGCGAGGGCCAGAGAGACTAGTTAAGAGGCTGGTGCAGGAGTTTGGAAGGGAGGCCCTGAGTAAGATCAGTGCTAAAGGTGGGGACAGAGCAGCCCAGGTTGGCCCAGGAACTGGCTGGAGGGGAGGTTCCTCGGTTTGCAGGTAGTTTTGCCTGCCTGTTGGTTGAGGAACATTCTTGTTTGAGTCAGTGCTCACTGTTTTAAGGTCTTAATTTGAAAAACATCCTTGAGGTCAGGCTGCACTGAAACTGACCCTCTTCTGGTCCTAGGGCAGTCTTGCAGAACATGGTGTCCACCCCTCTACCATCCACCAACCCTCTAGCTGTCTGAGGACCAACCCCTGAGCCCCCGCCCCTGGCTCTTTCAAGCACTCTGCCAACATCCCAGACCCCACCTCTGCCCCAGGCCCTTCCACTAGGCCTGGGTCAGTCCTCCAGGGGACAGTCATACAGCCTCTGCCTCCCCAGGGTCTCATTTAGTGTTAATGGGCCAGAAGGCGGCCAGCCAGAGAGAGCACACTCACAAGAAACAGGCAAACTTCTGCGACAGGCCGCACTTTATTTGGAGTTTTCCACCTAAGCGGCTCCCAGCTGAGCCGCATGACATGTGCAAAAGTCCCCCCAGAAAGCTGGGCCTCGCAGTGTGTAAAAAAGGCCCCTCGTGGGGCAGAGCTGTGCAATGGTAAAAAAAAAAAAAAAAAAAAAAAAAAATTAGTCCCCCAGGAAGCCTGGCTCGGGTGGCGTATACACTGCTCGGGCCAGTCCACAGGCCACTCACTGCCGCATGCTCTGGGTCTGTTTTCTTCTCTGACTGTGCTTCTCCAAGTCCTTAACACTTTGGGGGTGTGGCCACCAGAGGGGCCACAAGGAGTCCTCAGGGGCAGGCGACGGGCAGGCAGTACAGTTTGAGGGAGATCTCTCACACACAGACACCCCAACACAATACTCCCCTAGTGGCCTCAGCCCCGCCTGAAAACTCAGGGCTTCTCTGGCCCCCAGGCCCGTCCAGCCCCTGAACCTGGCCCTAATCTGCCCTCCTGTCACATTCCAGGAGGAGGACACTGCCCTGAGACAGACAAGGCCCTCCAACCCCTGAGGGCACGGTGGGGAGGGGAGGCCGTGCCATTCACTTCAGCCCTGGGCAGGTGTTCGTAGTGGGGACTCTGCACGAGTGCATCTGGGTGTGGCGTGTCTGTGTGTGCGAGTGAGTGTGTGTGTTTGGCCGGAGGTGGGGGCCGAGGCTGGGGGAGGCGCTTCTGGGATTCAGGGCACGTTGACTTTGAAGGGGCTTCCAGGGACGCTTTCGTCGCCCCACTTGACAATGAGGATGTAGTCTCCTTTTTCCTTGACAGTGTAGGTGACGTTGTACACCCGGTTCCCCATGTGCTTCACGTACACCTCCTCACAGGGGGTCTTGGGCCCATGCACGCCCACCATCATCATGTTGGTGCCTGGAGAGGGAGGCAGAGGGTCGCGCTCACACAGGGCCACCCCTGCCCCCCAGTGGCTTTTCACTCCCACCTGCCTCGTCCCTGCAGACAAGCCCACCCTGGGACAGTGCCCTCCTCCCCCCTCCAGCCTGCCTGCTTTGCTGCAGTCGACGGTGAAGGAGTTCTTCTGGCCCACAAAGGCCTGGGACAGTCCGGGGCCCCGTGTCACCACCTTGCTGGCATCTGAGGAGAACTTGGGGATGGAACTGTAGCTGGAGCCCCGGCTTGAGGACGACTTGGTCACAGTCTCCACCAGAACCGTGGATGTTTCGTGAAGGCTGTGGCCTCCAGACAGCCGGGGACCTGAGGGGCAGATCCGGGTGGCCATGAGCCCAGTCACATGGGCTTCCTGCCCTTCCCCTGCAGTGGGCCCTCAGTGGCACTGCCACCCTGTGGGACTGCCACCCCGTGGAACTCACTGCCCGCCTCCCTCCAGGGGCGCCCAGGCAGCACAGCCCATTCCCAGTCAGGCCCACACTGCCGGCTCCAGTTCCTGCCTGGCTTAGGGCTTGGCCCCTGAGGCTCCGTCCCTCATCCTTGCAGGCTCTGGGAGCTCAGCTAATTCGCAGGGCAAGGGTCTTGCTTAGGAAGGAACACATGCCCGGCTCATCCTTCCAGCAGCCTGAAGAAGGGGAGCTTGCTAAGCATTTACTCTCAGGAATATTTATTCTTGGAAGCGAGGACCACAGGTGGCCAGGAGGGAAGGAAGTGGACCTAAAGCTTGGGAGCCCCTGCGGGAAGAGCTGAATCAAGTGGGGGACCAGGACGAAGAGGAAGGACTGGATTTTTAAAATGGTCCTGCACGACTCCATAGGATGGGTGCTGCGGAAGGCCAGGCCCACCTCTATTCCCAGCCACGATGTTTGGGGACAGACTGTGACCCAGATGGAAGTGGCCACTGGAACCATCCGAGCTGGGCTGCAGGTTGGGCAGACCTCCCCCCACCTGGCACTCACCTGTGACCTTGGCCTTGAAGGGGCTGCCCACGATGTGCTGGGGGCCACCATACTTGATGGCAATGAGGTAGTTGCCAGGGGCCATGGGAGTGTAAGTGACCACGTGGCCCTCAGGACACTCCCGACAGTCCAGCTGCACCTTGGAGGGGCCGTCGATGGTGACGGACAAGGCCCCTGAGCCCGCGTTCAGGGTATTCACGATGAATTCTGACGACATGCCTGGGGGCCAGAGGTAGCAAGGCTGTAGGCAGCAAGAGCTTGTGGCCCAGAGTGAGACCGGGCCCCCGGCTCCCCCAGGCAGCCTGTGCCAGGACTTCGGGGCTCAGGAGTACTGCCCTGGCCTCCAGAGCAAGGTAGTCCTGGACTAGTGGCTGAGCACCCCCTAAGGCACCCTGCTCCCCACCTCCAGGCACTCACCAGTAGTGCCTCCCTCAAGCCCAGGACCATAGGCTGACACCAAGCCTGGGTCCCCAGCCTGGCTCTGCTCTCCAACACGGATCTTGAAGGGACTTCCAGGGATGTGGGCACCGTTGAACTTGACATCGATGGAATGGACACCATTCTCGTGGGGGATGAAGCGGATGGTATGCTTGTCTGTGGGTAGAGGGTTGGTGGGTGAGCCTCCATCCTCCCCATCCCCGTCCCAGAAGGTCCTGGTGTGGCAGGGGATGGGCAGGGGCAGGGCCAGCTCACCACTGTCCAGCTCGGAGACGTAGCACTCCTCCACGGCTCCCGAAGGCGTGTGCACCCTGGCATCGATCACACCCCGTGCACCATTCAGCTGCACTGCAAAGGACGCTGGCTGGTTCACCTTGAGCCCCGTCTCCTGCAAAGGCCACGGAGATGCTCAGACTCCTGGGAGGGTTGGGACTGCAGTGGTCTTGGTGGGGCACCACGCTGCTGTCACCGTAAGCCCAGCCCAGAGGCTCCCACTGCCCCTTCCCCAGCCCGGCCCCTGGCTGCCAGCACACCTGGGCAGGGAGGAGCCAGGAGCTGGTCTGAGACCCTCTGTGTCCACTTGCTGTGAGGGGCAGCACCCTAGCTGTGCTGGGCACATGGGGATGAGAGATGACGTGCCCTGTCCTGGCTGACACTATGTAAAGCCGGCTGACGGTGGAGGGCCAGTGCCTGACAGTGCTGTGTGGGCCTCAGGTGTTCCGATGTGGGATGCAGCATGTGGCCACCTGGCCTGGAGGGCTTCCCGGAGGAGGTGGGCCAATGGGGGAGACCAGAGTGAGGGCTCTGGGGGAGGGGAAGGTGAGTCTGGCGGGGGGAACCTGGTCCTGGAGTTGGGGGAGGAGATGCACAGGGGCTCTCCAGGGACTGATGTGACCACCCTGAGGAGCAGCTGGAAAGTTAGGGGGAAGGGTCTGGGACAAGGCCAGCTCCGTGCCCCTTTCATAGCAGGCTCCAGTGTGTCCCCTGAGCACGCAGCCTCAGTTTGCACGTGTCAGTGTGACTTGTTGAGAGCCTGCCTTGCGTACGTTCTCTGTGAGAGAGTGAAAGAAAGGTACCATCTCTCTGGAAATCAACAGGAGAAAGCAAGGCAGGCCCCAGGGCCTGAAGAGGACCAGCCCAGGCTCTGAAGGCCATGTGCGTGCACTCATAGACAAGCCCCTCAGGTACGCTCTGCAAAACAGCTCATTCCTATTTTCTATTGAGTTTATGCTTCATTCCCATAATTTTGGCATCTAGTGTTAGTTTAGAATTTTCAGAAGGAGGTGGAACAAGAAATGATAGGTGGCAGTAAGGACAGGGAGACAAAACTGTAAAAGGTGGAAACAAGGCACGGAGTGCCTGAGTGCAGGGTTAAGCCCCCAGGGACAGAGCGTACTGTCCCCAAGGGCCCTGCCTTATGCGGTACAGACACTGGGGAGAGGGGACTTCTGACTGGCCCTTCCACGGTCACTGCTAAGTCCCTGGCCCCACAAGCCTATGGTTTTTGACTTCTGCCCATCTCTCAGATGGCAGAAGGACCCACCCTGGGTACACACCTGGAGGCTGGTGACCGTGAGACGGCGCGCATCATCCGAGAGGGAGGCCACAGGCACCACAAAGGGGCTGTCTGGGATGTGCTCATCGTTGAACTTGATGGAGACCTCATAGTCACCTGGGGAAGGATGCCAGTAAGCACAGCCCCTGGGGTGGGGGTTGCCTGGGATGGAACCACCCCACCGGGCCTTGTCCCTGGAGAGGCTACCTGATCAGGGCTCAGCTCTGGAGACAGACACATGCTGCCAGGGCTGTGGGGCAGAGGAGGGGCAGGGGTCCTGGGGGAGGGGAGTTCTGTAGCCCTAGGGACCTTTTGCCTGCCAGTGAGCAGGAGCCCAATCTGGGCAGGCAGGCCCAGCCCCTCCCCCAGGTGGACACCTACCTGGTTCCTGGACAACATAGGAGACACCGCAGGAGCCATCTTTTCGATCCTCAAATGCAATCTCCGCCTTGCTGGGACCCTCCACAGCAATGGACAGGCCCCCAGCACCTGCTTCTCGGGTCCAGATGCTGAACTCGGCTGCAGACAGGCAAGCAGGCAGGGCTCTTCAGCACCATCGGTCTCATGCAGGCTTCCCTGACCCATCTCCCCTCCTGGCCACCTGCCCCTCACCTGGCACTCCTGCCACTCCTCGCTCCAGCCCCGTGCCTCCGGCCCGTACCTTATGGGCACCACCTTCGCCCAGTGGCCCCACCGTGAACTGAAAGGGGCTGCCTGGCACATGCTGGCCACGGTACTTGACAGTGACTGTGTGAGGCCCCATCTCCTGGGGCACAAAGCGCACACTGTATGCGCTGTCCTCCCCCTCCATGATCTCTGCAGCTTCCATCTTGCCCGACGGGCTGGTCACCTGCGCGGTCATGTCCTGAGAGCTGGCCTCACCTGTAGGGTTGGGGATGTCATGGTGACACTGGCACTCTTGCTGGTCCCAGCCCTTCCCTCTGTCCTAAGTAAAACCCCCTCCTCTGCTCAGACCAGCCCTGGCTGGCTGGGGCCTGGCCAACCGCACCTTCCCCTCCTGCCTCCCTGTGAGGACCCAGGCCCCAGCCGGCGCTGTCTCTGCTCACCCTCCTGCTGCCGGGTGATGCTGCCGAAGGAGCCCAGGCGTTCCTGGCCCAGGAAATCCCCGAAGACAGCAGGGAAGGGGTCTCCGCCAACCTGGGTGGACTCCTCCACCCGCACCTCACGCTTGGTCTCCCCACCCCGGGTCTTGCTGATCTCTGTGCGCTCTGTGCGGGTGTACGTGTGGCTGCTGCGTGTAAAGGTGCGTGTCAGGCGCTCCTGGGCAGATACCATCTGGAACCAGTTCCCTGTGTGACGGAGGAAGCCAGGGTGAGTGGAGGAAGGTGAGGAACTCGTGAGCAGGACAGAGACCCCAGGGGCAGACTCAGCAGGGCAGCCCTCTCCCCTGCCCTACCCCAGCTCTTCCCCACTGCACACCTGGGATCTTGAGGTTGAGGTCACAGGTGCTGCCGATGGTGGCGATGGAAGGCGCCTGTCTACGCCGGGTAATGCTTTCCTTCATGCGGCCCTCGCCGGTAACCTTCACAGTGAAGGGGCTTCCTGTAGGGGCAGTAAGGGGTGGGTCAGGCACCTCGGACTACCAGCTTCTTGGCCACTCCCTGCCGGGCCCCAGCCCAGAGACTTACCAGGTACGTGCTTGTCAGCAAACTTGATGTTGATGATGTAGGTGCCGGGCTCAGTGGGGCAGTAGGTAACTTTGCATGTGCCATCCTCCATGTCCTCGCAGTTGATGTCCACCTTGCTAGGGCCTTCAATACTCAGCCCCAAGCCCCCATAACCTGGGGGCAAGTGAGGGACACATCTCCCTTAGTCCTGTGCCACCCAAGCCTCTCTGCTCTCTCCCCAAACTGCAGGCTCCGCCAAGAATGGGCCTCTGATGTGTACAGTGACCACTAGCAAAAACGCCTCAGTGGGGGCTGGCAGGGAGCCAGGCACCGTCCCAGAGGGCCATGGGATAGGCTGTCAGGAAAATTCCCTAAGGTAGGCCTCTTGGATTCCAGTGAGCAAGGGAAAGACAGAACTCATTTTCTTAGCCTCTCTGGGACAAGTTTAAAAGTAAAAGAACTGGCATGAGGACATTCACTTTCGCCCAGAGGGGCCCAGAATGTGAATCCCAACAGAGACGGGGCCAGGAAGTTCAGGAGGAGGGTATGGCCAAAGGCTCCTGGGCAGGAAAGGAGGTCAGTGCCCACAGAATGCACCGGCGCAGTGGAGGCCTCTGGGGCAAGAAGTACCTGCATTACGAGTGTCCACGATGAATTCTGCCACCTGGAAGGTGTGTCCCTCGGACAGGCCCTTGCCCCAGACCCGCACCTTGCTGGCGTCCCCGATCTCAGAGGGCCCCACCAAGATCTTGAAGGGACTGTTGGTGACGTGCTTGCCACTCTTGCGCACGCTCACCACGTGCTCCCCAACCTCCTTGGGGGTGAAGGAGATCCCTGTGGAGAGGGGGCATCAGGCAGGCAGAGCCTCTCTTCAGGGCCTCCCCACGCCCAGACCCGAGAGGCCCCATGCTCACCGATGTGCCGGTTGGGCAGGCGCTTTAGCAGGCAAGGCTCCTCGTTGCCCGAGGGGGCGCGGATGCTGGCTGTCAGCTGGCTCAGATCACTCTCGGTAATCTTCAGCGACACGTCGGTGGAGGTGCCCACGTTCAGCTGTGACGTCCTCATGGAGTCATCGCCTGGAGGGGGAGTTAGGGCATCAGGCCGTTGTGATTCCAGGCAGGCCCTGCCTACAGGGCTCAGGAAACTTCCCAGGCAGACCCTGCTGGACTCAGCAGAGACTGGGGACCACCCCCAGGCACCCAGAGACCCAAGGCCCAGAAAAGCACAGTGCGCATTCACACCATAGCTACCAGAGACCACGATGGGCCCGCACCCCAGTTCACCGTGCTGCCTCAGTCTTCGTGGGCTAAATTCCTACAGGAAGCTTTGTGTCTTTGAATCCTGAGTCACACAGTGGTGTGGAAACAGAACACTAGCCTGGACCACACAGACCCTTCCTGGCTGGCTAATCAAGTGCTTAACCTCTCTGGGACAGGTTTCCTCATCTACCAAAAGGGTTATCAGTGCCCTAACGTCTCAAGAGTTACTTCAAAGACTAAATGAGATAATGTCTTCTGAAGCACGGGGGCGGGGCGCGGGGGGTGTTGAATGTTTCTTAGCTGCTGTGGAGAACAGGGTGTTCCTTACATTTATCCAAAAATGACCTCCTCCACCCCGAGGGGCCTCTGCCCTAATGTTCTGAGCGACTTAACCAGGATGGGCTTGCGCATACATCACATGTCGGGGGCATCTGTGTCTCTCGTAGGTTGCACATGCCTGTGTGTCCACCTCACCTGTGATCTTGGCTGTGAAGGGGCTGCCCGGGATATGCTTGTCATCAAAGCGCACGATGATGCTGTAGTCTCCAGGCGCTGTGGGCAGGTAGGACACAGTGCAGGTGCCATCCTTGTTGTCCTTGCAGGTGATCTCTGCCTTGGACGGGCCCTCCACGGCCAGCGACAGACCCCCTGTAGGTGGAGATGGAGCTGAGATCAGAGGTCCTGCCCTTGCCCCTGTACCTGGGTTGACCCCACCCCAGCCCCTGCCTGCAGCACCCTTCACCTTCCCCAGCATCCTTGGTGACAATGGTGAAGGTGGCCGGCTTGTTGACCATGCCATGGCTCAGGCCTGGCCCGTAGGCACTGACATGGCGGCTGTTGATGGCATCCACGTAGAACTGCAGGGGGCTCCCTAGGGTAGACAGAGGGGGCTGGGTCAGCAGAGGGACAGGGGTTGCCTGAGCCCACCTTGGCCCCCAGCAACTTCCAGCAGCCTCCCTGCTGAGCTGTGAGGACCTGGCTCCTGGAAGGACATCTGCCTCCCAACAGGACATAAGCCTCGCCAGGGCCTCACATGGTGTCTGTATACAGCAGGTGCTCAATAAATATTTGTTGAAAGAAGGCAGGCAGGCTGGAAGCCTGTTGGCTCCTTTCACAGCAGCCCAAGCCTGCTGGCCCCAAACTCACCAGGGATGTGGTTGCCGTCGTACTTGATCCCCATCTGGTGCAGGCCTTTCTCCGTGGGCGCGTACCTCACCGTGATGGTGCCGTCCTTGTTGTCTGTGATGTTGGGTCTTGCCGTCTTCCCGGAGGGCATCCGCACCTCCCCTGCAGGGCAGACAGAGTTAGGGAGGCCCCAGTTTTTCCTATTACAACCTTCCTGCTATCCTGTGTGGTTCTGCTGCTGCCCCAGTTTTCCTCTGTAAGACAAGGGGCTAGGCCCGGAAGAGGATCTCTGAGCCCGCATGCCTGGGGCCCCAGGAACGTACCTGTGAGCTCCCCTTTCTGTACGGCGAAGGGGATGACCAGGTTGAAGGGCCTCAGCATGGACTCCATTGGCTCCACGGGCACCACCGGCTCCTCTGTGGCCTGTGGCAGGCGAGAGGGAACAGTCATTAGCTGGGGAAGGCCTGGGAGCATGGCCTGCTCCAAGATTGAAGTCAGAGTGAGGAAAGAACAAGATAGTCAATGGTGAAACTAGAGTGGCAGGAGAGGTGCAGCAGCTCCAAGAAAAGGGTCCTGTGCCCACCTGTGGTTCCGTCTGCCCCGCCTGGCTCCCACCTGCTCCCCAAGAGGCCCCCAAACCATGCCCCAGCCCTGGCTGCAGAAGGTAGAAGGAAGAAATGGAGGAAGAAGAGGAGGTCGAGGTCTGCCCAGTGGGAGGCGGCAGTACCCAGTGTGTGGGGCAGGTGCCGGGCCGGGGAGGGGCGTAGGGCTGGCGCAGCTGCAGCACTTCAGAGGGTTCCTCCACATGGGGCAGGGGGTCACATGCCTGGGGAGGCAAGGCACAGGGGGCGTGGTGTGGCAGGCTCACAGGACCAGGAGTGACTCAGAGAATAGCCCAGGGACCTGAAATCCTGGGTGGACATCTCAGGTGCCCAATCCTCTGAAGGACTTCATCCTCCTGCAGGGCCGCCTCTGGGGAAATGGAGCCAGGGACAGTGGGCCTGAGGGTCAGAGAGGAACACACCAGTTCCTCGAGAGAGCCGTGGCCACCGAGCCAGCAGTAGGGCTGTGCTCTCCTCCCACTTGGGGAGGCGATGGGGAAGCAAAGGCTTGACTGTGGAGCACCATGGCCCCTGGCTCCGTCCAATAGGTTTGGGATTCCTTGGGGACAGCTTCTGGGATTCCTGCAGCTGTAAAGGGTGGGTCCACCTCCCCCATCTGTCTAGTCCTGTTGTGGCCACAGCACTTACCAGCACGTGGAAGGGGCTGTTGGGGATGTGCTCCCCTCCGAAGCGGATGGTGATGACGTACTTGCCGGGCTTGGGCGCTGTGTAGTAAATGTCAAAGGTACCATCATGGTTCTCAACCACGTCCACGTCGAGCTCCGCCCCATCCGGCGTGGACACCGTGCAGGTCACCTTCCCCTCGCCAGCTGCCTTGGCGTCCACAGTGATCACCGTCTCCTGCCCGATCTGGATTCGGGGGCCCAGGCAGGCACCTGCCATGCAGAAGAGCCTGCTCAGGCAGCTGCAGGGGCCAGGCCCAGCAGTCTCAGTTCCCAGCTGCCCCTGCCACCCTGGCCCACGGCAAGGGAAGGGGAAGGGCACTCACCCAGGCCGTGGCCTCCAATGGACACTGGAAAGAGAGAAGAGTGTGAGTCTGGGCCATGCTCAGGATGGGCTGGGGGTTGGCTAGGGGCGGGCAGGGCCAGGGAAGTGGGGTACCTACCTGTGACAAGGCACTTGCTGGCGTCCCCCGTGGGCAGGGCATGGATGCGGAAGGGTGAGTAAGGGATCTCATCACCGCCGTACTTGATAGTGATGGTGTACCGGCCACTCATGTCCGGCAGGTAGGACACAGTGTACGTGCCGTCCCCATTGTCTCGAATATTGGCCTTCTTGGGCTTACCCTCAGGGTCCTGGGGGGCGAAGCAGAGGTCAAGGCCTACTGTGCCCGGAGCCTGAGCGGGGGCGGGGGGGTTACACAGGGACTCACCAGGATCTGGACGGTGAGCAGCCCCTCTCCAGCGTCCCGAGCGTCGATGGTGAACTCCACGGGCAGGCTGGCAGGGATGCCGGAGGCGTTGAGGCCAGGGCCGCTGGCCCGCACCTTGCTGGCGTCATGGGCTGGAAGCACCTTGATCTTGAAAGGGCTTGGGGGGAAGAAGGGGTAGACAGTTGGCTGGGGGTCAGGGGTGGGGGGCTCCAAGTCATTTTGGGCCTGACGTCCTCCCTAGACAGGGGCAGGAGGAGTGACTGTGGGGCAGGGAGGGGGGCCCAGTTCCTGGAAGCTGTATCACATCCTGAGTGTCAGGGGAGGGTCACTCCCCTTCCTGGGAGCCCCCGACAGAGCCTGAGCACTTCTCCATTCCCCAGGAAGTGCTGTGGTTTGTTTAAAGCGGAGGGTCCCCTCGCCCAGGCCTCCTGCGCTTTTCCTAAGGAGGTAATTTTGGTGTAAAAGCCCCTGGGGTGGTGTGGCCTCCCGGGCACAGAGCCCTGGGGAAGGGTAAGATGCGGCAGCCGGAGGGATCAAGCTCAGACAGGTAGGGGGACTCTCCCCTGGGCCTGGCAGTGGCCCTGCAGTTATGGCCCAAGTAGGAGCACCCCAGAGCTCAGCCACAGCACAGGAGCCCAAGGTGGGTCCTCACCTGCGTGGCACCTCTTGGTCAGCATACTTGACAGCTACTGTGTAGGGCCCGTCAGTGGCTGGGGTATAGTGGACGGTGTGGGTGCCATCGCCCTTGTCCCGCACCTCCACGGGCTCGGCCACACCTAGGCAGGGGGAGCAGGGTAAGCAGAGCCTCCTGATACCCACCCACCCCGCTCCACCCTATCCCAGCCATTCTGTACCTGTGGGGCCCAGCACGGCCACCTGCAGGGGGGCCCGGCCAGCTTGACTGCAGTCCACCGTGAAGGTCTGGGGTACCCGGGCCCTGACACCAGCTCCCAGTCCTGGCCCCGAGCATTTCACCTTCCCAGGGTCTACCACATCCTTCACCGGCACCCGGAACGGGCTCCCTGCAAGGATGACCTCAGTTTACCCACCTGCCCGGGAGGGTCTCCCTGACACTGAGACACCACGGAGGAGGAGGAGGCCTTCCCTGCCTTGGAAATGCCCACAGGGAGGCCAGACCAACACGTGAAAATGCTTAGAAACTTGCTAAGAAAACGTTAACAAGAATAAATGAACTTGACCATAGACTGACGCTGGGTAAATCTCATTCATTTGGGCCTGGAGGAAGACCTCCCTAATTAATAAAATGTTAAAAATGGACTATTTAAAAAAAATAAAATGTACTTCTTCCATTGTGGCTGATATAATAAAAAATATGTAAAATTGGATAAGTTACGGGGAAAAAATTTCCAGTCACAGCAGGCCCAAGTCATGCTGTATTTGAAAACATGACACGTCCAAGCAGCACAGCCTGCAGGAGGGCACAGGCTGTCCTCGCTGAGCTCTGAGGGGCCCGGACTGTCTGAGTGAGGGACCCACAGTGAGCAGACCCGCACGACCAAGGTCTGGCGCTCCAGGCCAGAGTCGGGCTTCTGGGGATTAGCTGGCGGGGACTGTCACACCAGCAGCACCTGCTGCCCGCCTCCTCCACATCCTCCCTGCTCCTGGGCTCCCGCCCCAACCTGCTCTAGGGGGTCCCCTCTGTGAATCTTCACATCCGACTTCCAGTGTCCCTCTGGGAGCACGTGTCCTGCAGCCCTCCTTTACCCTCCCTGATGCCCCCCCCACACACACCTGGGATGGGCCGCCCCCCGAAGGTGATGTTGACGTCGTAGTCTCCAGGGGTGAAGGGGATGTATTCCACGGTGCAGCTGCCATCCTTGTTGTCCTTGCAGGACATCTTGGCTTCTGAGGGGCCCTCAATGGCTAGGCCCAGGCCCCCTGTACCGGCTCCCCTGCAAGATGACACCCCCATCAGCTCTGCTAGGACCGGGGGGTGGGGGTGGTGTTGGAGGGGCAGCTGAATAGGAAGGAAAAGGAGGGCAGGCCACTGGGGGCTGGCTGAGGAGGGACCATGTCGGGATGTGTTCCCGCATCACCCTGAGAGAGGATGCGGGACCAAGGCACAGATAGCTAGAAGGACAAACGGGGAGGGTAAGCTGGCTGGCAGCAGGGTAGCCACAGCTTCAGGTCAAGGTTAGGAAAGGGGAGGATACCTGGTCTCCACAGTGAAGCGGTTGGCCTTGTTGACCAAGCCACTCTCCAGGCCAGGCCCAAAGGCCCGCACGCGGCTGGGGTCACAGCCCTCAGTCACGCCCACTCGGAAGGGGCTCTTGGGCACAGCAACGTCGTCATACAGCACCTCCACCAAGTGCACACCTGGAAGCCAGCCACAGGGAGTCAGAGGTGTGTGGCGCCCACCTCCCCTGCCCGCCCCGAGATGGCGTCATCGCTGTGCCCCTCACCCTCTTCATAGGCAGTGTACTGCACTCGGTAGGTGCCATCCCCATTGTCTGTCACGTAGGTGTCTGTCTTGGCACCCGAGGGGTTGAGCACGCGAGCCGTCACATGGTTCCCACCCGTGGCTGTTAGGGATCTTGCGTCCACAGTGAACTCGGTGGTCACCTCCCGGAGGACACCTGGATCCCGAGAGGGGCGTGGTCAGCATGGGCTGGGGGCAGCCTCCACACAGGCCCCCCTTCCTCCCCTCCCCTGCGCGACTCCCAGGCTGCTCCTCCAGGCCGAGCCCAGCCCCTTTTCTGCCCCGCTGCGAGCTCCAGGTGGTCTCCTAGGACCTTACCTCGCTCCCTAGGCTGTGGGCCCCTGAGGGCGGGGCGGGTCTTGTGTCCTCTGCCCCCACCCCATGCCCAGCCCAGGGTCTGGCTCCCAGCAGATGGCGCATTCACACATACTATCTCCTGACTCTTGTCACCCGCTACCCCGAAGCTTTGCCTCCGCACCCTCCAGAGCAGGGCTCTTAGCTTTTTTGGATTAGGGATCCCTTGAGCTGATGAGAGAAAGGCTCTCCCCATAAAAATGCCCAGGGACAGATGCAATTGTGCTGTAAGAGCAGAGCCGATCTCTGAGCCAGCTTCCCCTCAGCTGCTTCTCTCAGGTGTCTGGGCTCCTAAGGACTCCGGGGCTGCCCCGAGGGCCTGCCCTTCACCCCAGGTTGCTCCCCCCGGCCCTTGGCTCTGCCTCCCTCCCTCCTCCTGACCACCCAGCTCCCTGACCCACAACTTGACCCCTCCTGGCTCCTCCTGTCCACTCACCATGAGGCTCCACACCGGGCCCTGAGACCTTGACACCACTGGTATCGATGGCGGGCTGCACGTGGACGCGGGTGGGGAATTTGGGCACGGGGTGCCCGCCGTACTTGATGGTAATGGTGTAGGTGCCGGGGAAGGCGGGGCTGTAGGTGATGTGGTAGGTGCCGTCGGCGTTGTTGTGGATCAGCACCTCAGCCTTGACGCCGGCATCCGACAGGATTTCGATGGTCAGCTCAGCCTCGCCCGCCTCCGAGCAGTCCACAGTGAAGGTGGCTGCCTCGCCAGCCTTGCCTCGCTCCAGGCCCGGCCCGCTGGCCCGCACCTTGCTCGGATCGAACACGGGCCGGATGGTGGCCTTGAAGGGCGAGCCCGGGATGTGGGTTGCAAACAGGATGTTGATGGTGTACTCGCCGGGCTCCGTGGGCAGGTAGCTGACAGCGCAGGAGCCGTCCCCATTGTCTTGGCACTCAATCTTGGCCTCGCAGGGTCCCTCCACAGTCAGCCCCAGGCCACCTGTGCCAGCCCCCTTGGTGTCGATGGAGAATGGTGCAGGGGTGCCTACTAGTCCACCCTTGAGACCAGGGCCGTAAGCACAGACCTAGGGGGAGGAGCAGGTATGTGGGTTCTCCGCACCCAGCCTCTCCCAAGCCCAGCCTTCATGGCTGCCCACCCAGCTAAGCACCTTCACCTGCAGCTGCTACTGCGGACTGAGTACTTATAACAATTCCAGCTGAGGCCATGGAGGCAGAGAGATTAGGTAATTCGTCCCAGTTGGTGGGCTGGGGATTCAAGCCCAGGTCTGATTCCGGGGCCAGGCTCTTAAAACCAAGCTGTCTCCAAGGCAGGTCCTGTGGTGGGGCTGGCCTTGGCCGTGGGTCCTCGACTGTGTCCACTCCAGACACATAAGTCCCTCTGGCCTCTGCCCCTAAGACTCATCAATTTTCCCCACACGCCCCCAACTCCCAGCTCCCACAGCCCCTCTCTCTCACCTTGGAGGGGTCGGGGGGCAGGACACCCTCCACGGCAAAGGGGCTGCCAGGCACCGGGTGACCATCATAGGTGATGTCCACCTTGTAGGGCCCCTCCTCAGGGGGCATGTAGCGCACAGCCTGGGCTTCAGCTCCACCCCCAGGCTCCAGCTTGCAGGGGATGGGTCGTCGAGAGGGGGAGGTCATCCGCACGTCCAGCTGGCCCTGACCTCCAGCCCCTCTCGTGTTCACAGAGAATGCTTGTTCCTGCCCCACGGCCACCTCTGTGTGGAGGGCAAGTGACACCATGAGCAGAGACTCCAGCCCACTCCACCCCAACACCCCTCACTCCCAGGGTGGCTCTTGCCCCACTTACTGCTGTTGAGGCCTTGAACTTTAACTTTGCTGAGGTCCAGTGGGGGTGCCACATTCACCACAAAGGGGCTCTTAGGGACAGGGTCCCCACCATAGGTCACTGTCACTGCCATGTTGCCCTATTGGGTACAACAGTAGGCCAGAACTGGGTGTAACACACAGCCTGGCAACATCGGCATGGCCGACGTGGACTCTGAGGCTCAGAAATCCACAGCGAGAGGATAGAGGCAGGGACGGGGCCGAGGACCCAGAATTGGTCCTTTGGGATGGGAGAAGGGTGTGGGGGGGCAGAGCACACCTGCTGGACGGCGGTGTACTTGACAGTGTAGGAGTAGTCGTGGTTGTCTATGATTTCAAAGTCCCGCACAGCCTCGCCCTTGGCTGCCCCTGCAAACTGCACGTCCAGCTTGGCCTTGCCGGCTCCCTTGGTCAGCACCGTGAAGTGAGTGGGCTTTCCAACTTCCACACCTGGGAAGCCCACCCAGAGACAGTGGTGAGGGCCTGCCAGCCACTGAGCCCCCACCTCACGCCAGCCCCAGCCCCTGCCCGGACGCTCACCTGTGCGGTTCAGCCCAGGGCCCTCAGCCTTGACCTTGCTGGCGTCGTGGGACGGGTCCACCTTGATGTGGAAGGGGCTGGCAGGGATCTCCTAGACGTGGAAAGGCTTGGTCAGGGCTCTCCAGAGGGGACCACACCCCTGTTGTGGGCTAGCTGCTGGGTCAGGATATCCCCGAGGGACCCCGTGTAGACACAGGAAGCCTCGAGAGAGCCCCCTTTGTTTCCTGTGAGGCACCCTGCCCACTCACAGGAAGCACTCCACCTGTGTCTGTGGAATCGCACTTCCAGCTGCCTGCTTAGACCTGGGAGTGCAGGTCGCCGTGACTACCAAAAGCCGAGGGGCTGGGGTACCTGGTTGGCAAACAGCACCATGATGGTGTAGCGGCCGGCCCCTGGGGGCGTGTACTTGACTGTGAAGGTGTCGTTGTCATTCTTGATGATGTCGAAGTCGATGTCAGCCTCTGCGGGGCCCACCACGCCGGGGGCGCACTTGATGCCAATGCTCACGTCGCCTGAGGGGAGGTAGGCACCTGGCCTTGAGTGGGGGCTCAACAACCCCTGACCTGGGGCCCCACCCAGCCCCCCCGCCCCCTGCTCCGGTGGCTGCGCACCTTGCCCTGCCTCGCTGCAGTCCACTGTGAAGTAGGTGGGCTCGTTGGCCTTGAGGCCGGTCTTCTCCACGCCTGGCCCATACACCTTCACCCTCTCGGGGTGACTGCCCTCGCCCACGTTCACCTGTGGGCGGGTCGATGCTCAGCACGGGCCTTTCCTCAAGGCTCCTCCTGCCCCTAGCACCACCCGCCCCAGCCTTAGCCTCTTCCCGGGGCCCTTGAGGTGGGGAGGGTGGCAGTGGCATGGGACCAGGGACAGCCAACGTCTTCCACATGGGGGTCCACCCTCCCTCTCGGACTGCAGCAGTGGACACAGGGCAAGCTTGGAGGACGCACCCGGAAGGGGCTCTTGGGCACGTTGACGCCTCCCCAGGAGATGATGATGGTGTGCTTGATGGGCTTGGTGGGCACATAGGAACAGCGGAAGGTGCCGTCTCCATTGGGGATCACCTTGATGTCGATGGGGCAGCCGTCCGCGTCCTGTGGGCATTGTCCAAGGAAAGTTCCCAGCTGTGGCCTCCTCAGAGTGCCCTCTGCTGGCTCCAGGCCAACTCAGCGCCTCCTCCCTCCCTTCACCAACACGGTCGCCCCGCCCCTGCCACTGACATCCGGCCACACCAGCCTTGTGCCACATGCTCTGGTGGCCAGAGCCCACCCTGGGAGCCACCTCTGTGGCCCGCTCTCCCAGCCTAAGTTTCCTCATCTCTGGAAGGCCTTGGTCAGGGAGAGACTGGGCCAAATCAAGGTTCCTAAAATTGAATAACGAGCCTTTTGAAGAAGAATCATCCTCTTGGACCCTCAAGAACATGTTCATTAACCTCTAGCCTGAGAAACTGACTTGGGAAACCAGTCTTATTCAATGAAATCATCTTTGAATTGCACATTATCACTATAAAAAGGAATTTTGGGTAAAACACGTTTTTAAGACTATCATCAGTAAGAAAATACGAAATTTAAAATATCCATAGCATGTTTGGGCCCATGGGAATCAGTCTTGCCTGAACTTCTGTGATGCTACAACTTCCTTCCTGGAGGCTCCTGCCTCCAGCCTGGCCCCACCCCCCTGGGGTCCCTGCCTTGGGTGGTGAGGGCAGCAGAGAATGGGCCATGCCCCACCTGGGCATAGAGCTTCAGGTCTCCCTTGCCAGCCGCACGGGCATCAATGGTGAACTCGGCAGGCTTGTCCACGATGCAGCCAGTGGGCTCCAGGCCGGGCCCAAAGGCCTTCACCTGTGTGGGGGCAAGAGCGGCGGGCTGGGTTGGGGACTGCAGGAGGCCAGTGCACCCCATTCCTGGGCCGGCGTGCAGGAGCTGGGACCCTACCCTGTCTGGGAAGCAGTTGGGTGGGGCTGGCTGGATGTGGGCAATGAAGGGCGAGTCACGGATGTCCTCATCGTCACAGATGACGTGCACGGCGTACTCCCCAGGCTCCGTGGGCCAGTACCGCACATCGCAGGAGCCGTCCCCCTTGTCATCACACTCGATCTTGGCCTGCGAGGGCCCCTCGATGGAGAAGCCTGGGCAAGGTGGGGAGGGTCAGGGGGCACAAGAGGCAGCTTGGACACGCAGGCAGGTCCCCATCCCCCTCCTACCCCCCACAGCCACCCCTCTTTGCCACTGCCCTGCTCATCCCAACACTCCCCAGCATGCCCACCCCCATCCTCAGTCACTCCCTGTCCTGCCACCATGCCCCTCCCCCACAGCATTCCCACCTTTGGCCACCCAGCCACTTACCCAGTGTCCCCACCTCCGTGCCAATGGCCTCCACCACGAAGTCGGCTGACTTGCCCACCTGGCCAGTCTCCAAACCAGGACCCCAGGCCCGTACCTTCTGTACTCCTGCCTCTGGGCTCACTTGCACCTCGAAGGGACTGGGCAGAGAAGGACCTTGTGTCCAAGCCGGGAAGTGCCTCTGCCGAGGCAGCCCCTCCCCTTGTCCCTCCAGTTCCCAGGCAACCCCCTCCTCTCCTCTCTCCCTGTGACGGCCTAGACAGGAGGGCATCGGGGGCACAGGTGCTTACCTGCGAGGGATGGCATAGCCGCCCCACGTGATGGTCACTACATACTTCCCGGGCACCACAGGGTAGTACTCGCACTCGAACACACCATCCCCAGCTTCCCGCACCTTCACTGGCTCCTCTGTGCCCTCTGGGGAGAGGTGGGGGGATCAGCATTCTGCAAGGCCCATCTCAATCCCCTCAAGGAGCCCCGGACCCAGGCCCAGCTCAGGGCAGTGCTACTAGTGGGCGGTGCTGAAACTCGGGGCAGGGGTGTGTCTTCCCTGTGCATGGCAGCCCAGTGTAGCACTTAGGGCTGAGAGGATCATTCCCAGCTTGCAGACTGAGAAACTGAGGCACAGAGGAGACGGTGTACCTGAGATCCACGGTGCTTCTGCTCAGAACCACCAGCCACATTCCCTCCCTGCTCCCCCTGCCCCCTGCCCGCTGCCCTGGGCTCTGCTACTCACTCGGCCCCTTGACTGTGACCTTGAGCTCCCCGCTGCCAGCGCCCTTGGTGAACACCTTGAAGTCAGCCACCTCTTTCACACGCACACCCTTGGGCTGCAGGCCTCGCCCAGAGGCACGGCAGGCATTGGGGTTACAGGCTGCGGGAGGAGGACAGAGGAGGTTGGGGGTACTCAGGGGGCCCGCACAGAGCATCAGCCCCTCGACACTTGCTCCCAACATCACTGCTCAGTCCTTCTACCCCCTCACAGGTACAAGGCCATGGCCTGCAGCCCTGCTCTGGGACCCTCGTGCCCCCAACACGACTGGGACTATTGTGGAGAACTGGCTATGGGTCCCGGATCAGGCAGGTTATGAGAAAGCCTTCTCGCTGGGCTCTCAGAGCCGGTGCCGCTGGGGAAACGCATGGCAGAGCCTGGGCTGGGAGGGGCCTCAGAGAGACAGGGAAGGACCCTTTATCCACCCCCAAGGTCATCCACCTACAACCATCTGGGCCTTCTTAGAGCCGCCAGAGCAACCATAGGATTTAAGTCATGCCACAGAACAGTCAGCAGTGCCATGGAACGAGAGCTATGCCATATAACATGAAGCTTGCCATTGAACAGGCAATGCATGGAAATCAGTCTGTCAAGGAACATGGCCAGTGACAATGAGCCCTGACCTTGCCATGGAACTCAGGCAAAAGAATGAGAATCTCAGCCTGCCACAGAACCCATAAAATGGCATGGAACCCACAGGGTGCCACAAAACAGGCAATGACACATAATCTAGGACAACCATGAACACAGGCCATGGCGCCACCCAGGACGTGCCACGGAACACAGGCGATGGCACGGAACCCAGATTTTATCACAGAAATCATCAGGCAAGTGGCAAAGACACTAGATCTGCCACAGAACACAGACAATGGCATGGAACATAGGGCCTGCCACGGAATGCCACGGAATGGGGCAATTCCACATGGCCTGGGTCATGCCACCCAGCACAGGGTGGGCCAGTCAGCTATGGCCATGCCTGGCCCCGCCTCCACTGGAGAGTACTAACGTGGTGCCACTCTCCCGGCCTGGTGCACGACGGCACTGAGTGCAGGGAGAGAACAAGTGGGGGAGTTACCACCTGGGGCGTGGAGTGAGGGGCTCACTGTATATGCCCCCACCCTGGTAGCCCTGTCACTTCCCCTCAACCCTTCCAAGGTGGCACCTGCTCCAGTACCCTTCACTGTGGTCTCCTGACCCTCTATGGATTCCAGTCACCTTGGGGGTGGGGGTGATAAGGAGGAGCTCTCTCCAGACCCCCTCACCCCGGCTGTTCCTCCCGCCCACCGAGGCCTCCGCCAGCCGCACCCCCAGTGGATTTAGTGCTTCATTTCCCATCAATCCTCAGAGAATTTGGGGGCAATTCTCTCTGCATCCTGGCTTTGGTGAGGGCTATCGTGGGGATCCGTGTAGGGTCCTTACCTTCCGACACATGGACGGGGAAGGGACTACGGGTGATGGGGGCACCAGCAAAGGCCACATGCACCGTGTGTGGCCCCTCCATCACAGGCCTGTATGTGCAGCGGAATGTGCTGTCACCCTTGTCCTCCAGGGCCACCTCCACTGTGTCCCGCCGGCCTTGCGGATCCACGATCACCACGGCAACATCACCAGTACCAGCCCCTGCCACAGACAAAGGCCATCAGTGCCACTCTGGACACACACAGCTGCTTAGGGCTCCTTCATCTTGAGACCACTCACCCTCTGGCTGGGACCTCAGCCCCAGCCCCCACCCATACCTGCCACAGTCAGAGGCTGCCCACCTGATACCCCCTGGGCCTGTCCTTACCCGCGGTGTAGATGTCAAAGTAGGTGGGTTTGTTGGCCACGTTGCCCACAGGTTCCAGGCCAGGGCCACGAGCTGACACCTTGTTGGCATCTCCCAGGGCCATGCCCACATTCACCTCAAAGGGACTGCGTTCGATGTTCTGGCCAGCAAAGAGCACGGTCACCTAGGGTCAGAGGTCAAAGGTTAGCTTCTAGGGGTGAGCAGTTCTGAGAGAGTGGAGAGCCGAGGAGGTGAGAGGTTGGGGCACCAGGCAGGGGTGAGGTGTGGGCTGAGAGAGGGGTCCACTCAGCCAGAGCCAAGGCTGTGCACAGCAGGAGGGCAGGGGGCTCACAGGGAGGTACCTTGTGCAACCCAGCGACCTTCGGCACGTAGGAGACGGCATAGGTGCGGTCCTTGTCATTGTTGGGAACCACCTTGGCCTGTTGGGAAGGGAAAGGATTGGAAGCCATCGTGGCTGCAGCTCCTCCTGACCCCACAGTCGCCCACAGTGACCCTTTCTCCAGACTCTACAGCATGGGGTAGCTCTGGCAGCCACCTCCAAGCCATTCCTGTTGCTGGCCCCATGCTCTCTGATTCCAATCCCAAGCAAATCCCTTTGTCCCCAGAGGCCTCCCCATACCTCCTCGGTGTGGCCCTCAGGATCCTCGATGTAGACCAGCACCTCACCCACGCCGGCGTCCACTGTCTGCACGGTGAAGTGGGCAGGTTGCAGCACGGTGTTGCCCTGGGGCTCGATGCCTGGGGGGCGGGAGCAGAGCCCAGGTTACTCAGGGAGATCCCACACGTGCCAGCCGCCCCAGCAGGGCCACCAGGGGACACACATACCTGGCCCATAGGCAAAGGCTTTCTTGGGGTTCAGCTGCTTGGAGCGGACAGGGGCACCAGGTTTGAGCTTAGCCTTGGGGAACTGGGACAGGTAGGTCATGACAGAATGCTCGTCCACATTGGGGTCCACGATCTCCTCGGGAGCAATTACCTGCCGTGGAAAGGAATGGTGTTACCTGGTGCTCCCGTTCCCCAGCAGGCCCGCTCTCACCTGCATGCTGCCAGGGGTCCTTGTGGCCCCCTGTCCCTGCCCCATCTCAGCGTGTACCTGGGGCACCCCGAGCCAGTCGTCGGCCTGCTGCATGGCCTCCCGGGCATTCTCCACAGGCTGGTTGGGGTCCCAGGCCTCCCAGTCAGGGCAGAGGCCTGGAGAGATGGTAGAAGGAGAGGACGGTGAGGGGGGAGCCCCCAGCCAGAATGCAGAGCATTTGTTCGTGCAACACCCTGGGAAGCTCTGGTTTCATCCCACTTTCCACCCAGCTCTAGGCCCCTGACCAGCTAGGTTCCCAGTGCCCCCATCAGCTGGGATGCCCATCACCATGTAGAGGCACGGCAGCCCTCCCTGCCACCAACAATGAGGCCTTTCTGCCCCAGCTGACGCAGCCTGGCACCAGCCCTACCAGCAGCCTCCTGCCTGCCCAGGCCCCAGCACAGACCCTGGATGCCAGCCCCTTGGAGGACCCTCCTTCCAGACCTATGTGGCCTCGTTAGACGCCTCAGGGGTGGGTGGGGAAGGTCAGAGTCCCTGTCCCACATTCGCCTTGGACCCATCCCCTAGAAGGTCTCCTCGGCTGCCCTGCAGTCCTAGATCTCTAAGCACTTCCCACACCAGCCTCAGGGCACAAGACTCGCTCTCCCTCCCTAACTGCCCACTTGGGGAAACCGAGGCATGGAAGGGCCTGTTGGGAGAGGATGAGTTCTCCTCCAGACCATCAGCAGCTCAGCCCTCCTCACGGGAACAATGCAGAGGCAGCCCCAGATCACTCCTGTGAAGGGATGTGGGGTGATGGGGTGCTTGGTCCAGGCTGGAGCTGGAGGAGGGGACCACGCACATTTGCGGGGAGGGGGCCGGCTCACAGGCTGGAATCCATGACTGGCTGGAACAGCTGAGCTCACTGCTGGCAGCCACACCAGCTATGGGCAAGGGCTCAGCAGCTGGGAATGCTTCCCAGGCGGCCCTGCCCCCGCCTCCCACCCCCTGCTCCGTGGCTGACCCCAGGGTGGAGGAGGATTCTCCTAAGGGGCCATGGCTCCCCGGGGCAGGGCTGACCAACCCAGGCTGGAAGACCTGTCTTCTCAGGAGAAGAGGGTCGGAAAGGAAGCTGTCCGTGGGGGAGGGCTCTAGCCTGAAATGCCTCAGTTTTCTCATGAGCCCTGGGCTGCCCAACCTGACCAGGGCAGGGCCAGGTCACCTGCCGCCGAGCAGTACCACACTGGCCTCAGCCCACACCATCCTAGGCCTCAACTCCTCACATCTGTCCCAGGGTCCCACAGAGAAGAGCCTTCTCTGGGTCTGACTCCTGGCCTTCTTGCTACAGCCTGCCACAGCGCCCTCCTCTCAGCCCCGCGGGAACAGCGCCATGTGGCGAGGCAGAAAGTTCATGGGCAGCGAGTCAAGGCCCCGGGCTCCAGGGGCAGTAGCGCCACAGATAAGCTGTGTGCTCCCGGATAAGTCTCTGGCCCTCTCTGGCCCTTGGTGTCCTAGTCTGTAAAAGGAAGGGTTTTAAATCTTTTCTTGCCCCTGCAGAATGGGGCACACCCTCAGGCAGGGCTGACTCCAGCAGCGATTCTTGGCTGGAGGAGAGGCAGACCCTGTAGGTGACAACCACGAGCTTAGGCACCCCCAGCCTGTCCCCACCATCCTTCTGGGCTAAGGGCTCCACGATGTGCCCGCTGGCCCACTCACCGGGGGCACAGTTGTCCACCAGGGCGCCCAGAGCTTTGCCGTCCTGCCAGTCGCGGTTGAAGTTGGTGATGGGCAGCTGCGGCACCTTGTTCTGGATCCAGCCGAGCAGACGCTGCTTGGGTGTCTGTTTGCGGGCGTCCTCATCGTCCTCATCCTCCCACATGGGCATGGAGATGGAGTAGTGCAGGATCAGCGTCCAGATCAGGCCCAGGATCAGCTTCAGGTTCCCATCCACGATGGCCTTGCTGTCTGTAGAGAGGAGGGAACAGCTGGCTCAGGGGCCCCACCCTCTGCTGCCCAGACCCCTTTGCCCCAGGGTGCCCTCCCTCACCTGCCCCACTCCTGGGGCACCTGCTGGGGCCCAGGGCACAGGCCTCCTGCTCCTGGAGCCCACCCCTTCTCTGCCTACCAAATTCTCTCCCTCTTTCCGGAGGCTGCTTCTCTCTATGTTCTCGTGGCAGGTACTGTCACCTCCGCCATGGCACTTGAGTCTGTCTCCTGTCCATGCAGTTATCCTGTATTTGTCTGGCCCTCCTGGGCTGTAAGCCGCTTGGGGGAAGATGCTATTTTGTTTTGTGATCGGTTTTATTGAGATATATTTGACATACTACAAACTGCACATATTAGAGAGTACAGTTTGAGAAGCTTTGACAATGTGGATCTATCCACAAAGCCATCACCACAAATACAAAACTATTCCTCACTCTCCAAAGTGTCCTTGTACATACCCCTTTGTAAGCCCTCCCTCCTGCCTGTTCCTGTCCCCCCTTCCAGGCAACAACTGAGCTGCTCTCTGTCACGATGGATTAGTTTGTTTTCTAGAGTTTTATATAAATGCAATTATACAGTATACTTTTTTTGGTCTGGCTTCTTTCACTCTAGATACTGGGTTTTTATCTTTCTACCTTGAGGGACTTGAACTTAGTAGGGTTTCAATAAACATTGGATGAATGAATGAACATTTTTAAAACTGAAGTTGGAGAGGAGAAGGACCAACCAGGTCCCACCCACATTCTATCCCAAATGCCATAAAGGGCTTTTGGAATCAAGGGGTTCTGGGGGAGGGTGGGGGGTCCAGCACATGCTCCGTTAAGGCTTAAAGTCATGTTGTCAAATGCTGGGCGCTGATGGGCAATCACGGGAGCCAGGGGATAGGGCAGCCATCTGGAGTCAAGTCTCAGGAGCCAAGACACACTCTACCCATCACCTTCCCTGAGGAACACTTTGGACCAGAACTGCTTCCCTGGGATTCTGGGGGCTAGTTCCCCTTTAACGGTCAGAGAGAAATATCCAGGAGCCCAGGGTGACCTAGTGTGTAGACAGATCTTTAGAATCCAGTTTCTTTGTAAAAGGCAACGCGGGCCTGAAATCCATCAGCTTCCCTGAGCACTTGCTTTCAGGAGGTTGGAGGGGGCGGAAGAGTCTTGTTTACTGAGGTTGCCAAGAGATAGGAGAGGGTGGGGCTGGAAGCTCCCCCTTACACAGCTTTTCCTACCCCTACTTCCCCAGATCTTGGGAAGGGTATTAGGAGAGCAAGGGCTGGGGAACCCCAGGCATCCTCCTCCCTCCCTTCTGCCCAGGGAGGGGAACCTCAGCCTCCTGGTCCCTCTGGCTGGGGCTCTGGCCCCCTGGGCCCCCCCACCCTACACTGATTCATCCTTCCTTCCCCAGCAGCTCCCAGCCCGCCCCTTTCCCCTGGCTCCACTACAGCACAATGGTTTGGCAGCTTTCGGGTTCCATGACACACTCACTCCCTGCCTCCCCGTGCTTTCTCTCAAACACACAGGCCCACAACACTTTCACACAGCCTGGACGCCCCAGTGCCTCACGCCTCTCACAGCCCTGACAGCCTCAGTGCTCACACACACTCAGAAGTGCTTCTTGCAAACTGGAGCCAGACCTCTGGGAAGGAGGCCTTAAGGCTGCGGGGGTGGTCATTCATGTCTGCTGGAGAGAGACGTTTCTCCCCAGCAGCTGGCCCTGGGCCAGCCAGCCAGTGGTCCAGGCTTGGGGCAGGAGGGGGGCAGTGGGGCCCAGGCCCCATTCTGGGAGCAATGACCCTCCTCTCCCTCCTCCCCTTCAGAGGCCAGCAGAGGATGTTGGGCTCACCTCTTGGCCTGCCTGGGGATACCCCCAAAGGGGTGGGAGGAGCCAGACAGCTAGTCCCTGAGGCCACCCCAGCCTCAAGTGGAGGGGGAGGAGAGAGGCTGGACCTAGGGAGGTGCCGGGACAGCTGCTGCCCCCTCCAGTCCCTCCCTCCCTGTTGGCTCCAGGAGAAGGAATAGCAACTGGGGAACAGCTGCGGGACAGAGCTGCCTCATAGGCCCCTTTGTTTGGAGGGGCTGAGGGGGTGGTGGGGGACAGGACAGGGGCGGTCAGGGTAAGCAGGGCACACAGCTCCTTCAACTGGGCTGACGATCCCTCTTTCAGGGGGACTTCTCAGCTCCCAGCTCCCACCCCAGACACTGACTTCCCTCTGGAAAGAGAAGTGAGGAATCTTTTTGACACCACCCCCCCACCAGGTGTCCAGATGCTCAGTCCCAGTCCTAAGACAATGCCCAGGGAGCGGCCCCCTGGACAGCCCCTTCCCACCACTAACTGGGGGTGCGGGGAGCCCTCAGCCTGGGGCCTAGCAGCCAAATTGCTGACAGCTTATCTCATCAGCATGAGTGAGCCACTTGGCGGGACTGGGGTTGTGCTCCCCTTCCTCTCAGCGGGAACCAGGGCGCTTCCCTCCACCCCCAAACCAGCTCTGGCTCCTTCCTCTCTGCTCTGAGCCGGCCCCTCCAGCTGAGCCAAGGGGGCCCGAGCCAGACTCCACCGTGGGGGAGGGGAGAGGTGTGCTCAGGAAGGATGAGGCCTGGAGAGGGGTTGACAGCCGGAGGGAACAACGGGAAGAGGAGGCCTCCCCCACCCCACCTGGGACAGTCAGCCCGGCCTTCCCAATCCCAGGTGCGGGCGATGCCCACCCCACTCCAGGCTGACCTGTCTGACCCCCCACTTCCACCCCCTCGGTGGCCCTCCGCCTCACTACACACCACGGCACCCTCCCCCACCCCCTGCCCTCAGGCTTGTCCTTCTGGAAAGCTCAGAGGCATCTGCTGTGTCACGGAGGCAGGGCTATTTCCAGGCCAGGGCAGGCGGGTGGAGTTGGGGGGGCAGTGTCAGGCCAGGAGGGGTAAGGCCTAGGGAGGGGACTGGACAGGGCAAAGGGCCCCGGACTGACCTCAGCTGCTAATTCAGGAGGCCTAGAGATGGCCCTGAGGGACAGTGGGGGCGGACAGACGTCCCATTATCTGGAGAGGTCTCTGGGACAGCCCGTGTGGGGGCCCACCTGGCCCCATGTGAAACTCCCCTCCTGAGGTGATGGGGTGCAGGGACCAAAGGGCCCCTTCCTGTAAATACCAGCAGGGCTCTTAAGAGAGAGGTCTACATGGCTGCGAGGAGAAGGGCAGCCTCCAGCCACTCCAAGCCCACCCTTGGTTCCCGTCTCCCAAGCCCAGAGTGCCTCCCCACCCCCACCCAGCACTACACACCTTCCAAATCTGGTTACACTCAATGACTTCCTCCCCTGCACGGGCCTTCCCCTCCCTCCCTGCGCCAGGACCGTTAGCTGCAGCCAATCCCAGGCTTTGAGGGTGGGCTGGGGCAGGGCCTGGACGTGGGGAGCCCCATCCCCGCAGGCTGAAGCCGAGGAGGACAGGCAGGGGTTAAGGCTCCCTGCGCTCGCTCAGTGCCTTTTTAGGTTTCTGAGGCTGGGCCCTGCCTGCCCCGGCCCGGGCCTGAACCCAGCTGCTGAGCACATGCCTGCAGAGGGCCTCGCGAGCTGCGGCCACCAGCTCCCTCGGCCTCAGAGCCCGTGGATCGGGGTGGCTGGGACCTGTGTCGAGCCCGCCCCTGGCCTGCGGAGGGGCTGGGGAGCTGGGGGGCCATTTGCTTCTCTTGGGGGAGAGGCCCCCAGGAATCACTCACTGACACTGGCCCCGTCCCCTCACGCATGGGCTGGGGGCTTGCCCGAAGGAAGCGGGTGGGTGAGAGGGTGCGGGGAGGCTGTAGCGGGAGGGCTCGGACACCGTCAGGTCTGGTCCCCCAGGGGGTGCTCGCTGTCCCGAGAGGGGTGTACAGGCAGCGCCCGTGTGGCCCGCGTCGGGGGTGCCGTGGGCCACTCTCAGCCCTAGCTCTCAGCTCCCCGCGCGCCCGCCCCGCACCTGTGTCCCCTGGGGCAGGGGACACCTCTCCCGCGCCGCGCCCGTGCCCTGACCGCCCGCACTGACCGATGGACACGAGCTTGATGTGCTCGCGCTCCAGGAACTCGAGGGCCACGGACACATTCTCCAGCTTCATCTGGCGGAAGTTGGGGCGCGGGTGGAACTTGCGGTACATGCGCTTCTGGCTGAGCACCTCCAGCAGCGCGATGAGGCGCAGCCCGTCGCTGAGGTCGCGCTGCAGGTCGGTCAGGCGCTTGCCCACGCACTTGAGGTGCTCGTTGCACCAGCGCGTGAACGTGTTCTGCTGGATCTTCTTCCACGGCGCGTCCTCCGCCAGGTCCTTCTCCGTGGACGGCATCTCGTCCGCCTCGTCCGCCAGGCCGAAGCCGGCGGCGTCCGAGTAGCCGCTGCTGTTCATCATGCCGGCGGGGGCGCGGGCTGCGGCGGGCGGCGGGCGGCTCGGGCTGGGTTCTGTCGGGCGCTGTCGGGGCGCGACCGCGGGACTCGCAGCGCTGCGCGGCGCTCCTGTCCAACTTCTCTCGCGCCCTGCTGGCGGGGCTCGGCGGGGCTCGGCGGGCCTGCTCGGCTCCTCGGCTCTGTCTCCCTCCGGGGGCGGAGCGGTGCTCGGGAAGTGCGGGCCAGGCCGGGGCGGGGGGTTTAAGAAGCCCCCGGGCCGCCGCCCCCCCGCCGCGCCCGCGGCCCCCGGGTCCACGTCAGAGCGCCGGCCTCCCAGGAATGCCGCCCGGGCCGCGGGTGGGGGCCGCGCAGAGCCGCACGGCCCCGCCTCCCGCCGCCCCTCCCCCACGCGGCCCGAGCGGAGCGAGGGGGTGGGGGGCCGTGCTGAGGCGCGGGAAGGTGGGGGATGAGGGCGACAGTTGCCCGCCCGGGCCCAACACCCCAAAACTAAGCACTGTCAGTCGGGGTTGCAATATGCTCCCTCCACACCCCGCAGGGACTAAAGAGGTAAATGGGGAAACTGAGGCTAGTGGTTAGGGCTAAACCCACTGATCTGGTGTTGACAGAATTTTCTGGACGAGTTAGTGGCAGGGCTGTTGACAGGGCTTGAGAGTCCTGGCTCCTAGCCCAGGGTATTGTCCACCTGTGGACAGGGAAGGGAAGTGTGTGCACTTGTGCAGAGATGGCCTGAGAGGAAGCAGGGACATTGCCCAGGCCAATTAGGGAGAAGACTTGAAGGGGAGGCTGCCTCCCCTCATTGCTCAAGTTTACAGGTAGAAAAGCTTAATTCGGAGCCCAAACCCAGTGTCCTAGGGGAAAGACCAAGTCTGCTGCCCCTGACTCAGTGTCCCTGTCACCAGCCCATTTGGCCTCATTGCCTCAGAATGAAGCTGAGCTCAGGAAAAGGGTACCCAGTGACTCACACTATGTGTTCCCCCCAAGTCTGACTAAGCCAAGGTGATGAGAGGGGAGGGAGGGACTCTGGCCTGTAGTGCCAGGGAGCCCCCTGGGCAGCATGCCCATTTGGGCCACAGGGTGGATCCTCCCGGGGAAAGGATGGGTTAGCCAGACAGAATCAGGGAGAGCCGGGCCCAGAGCAGCCAGGGGGAAACGTGACCGGGGCGGGTGGGCAGGGCCAGGGCAGAGTGGTCAGGGAGGGCTGGAGGGAGTCAGTCAGGACGCCTAGGCAGGACTGGGCTCTGGGCATGCCAAAGGCAGCTGGAGGCCTGGGGGATGGGGACAGCAGGGAAACTGAGGCACCCAAACAGGCAAGCAGGCCTGAGATGAGGAGAAAGAGCTGCAGGATATATTTATATAAAGAGAAGATGTGTCTTGCAATTCTGTAACATACGTGTCTGTATCTCCACCCTGCCCGCCCCCCATAGGCCATGCTTCCTCAGCTTTCCCTTCCGTCTAGACCCCGTGAGTTTAACTGAGCTGGGTAGGAGGCCATATGTGAGCCTGAGAAGTTTCTGCAAGCCAGTCCGCAACTCAAGCCATGCGATGATTGCCATTTGGGGAGCTTCTGGGACCTTTTAGGGGAATCGTTCTATCTTATTCCTCTTCTCCCCCAGGCCTGGGGGATAAGAAGGGAAAGCGACCACCTTTGGGGGCTCCCTTCCCAAGGGCCGAGTGAGGGTAGTCCCCATTATGGAGCTGAGAAAGAAGCTTATGTGTTTTGTGGGGGGCAGTGCTTATAGTGACAGGGGTGCATGAATAATTTCTTTCCTTTCTCATTTAATGAGATTGCCTGGTCCTTAGGTAGGGAGGGGGAGGAGTAGAGAAGGGACCAGAAGCAGAAAAGGGACCTGCTGTGCATGGCTGGGAGTGGGGGGAGCTCTGGGGACCTTGATAGTGACAGCGATGTATAAATAGCTTGGGCCCTGCGGCTCATGTTCTGTCGGCTGCCTGTGACGAGGTGCTCAGGAATTCCACTCTCCTGTTGGCAACCCCCTCGCCCTGTCTCTAGAACTCTCATTCCCCCCAAGTCACCCCCATCCCATGGCCAGAACCACCATCAGGGCCTAGTGCTGTCCATGTATTTGACAGGCTGAGTGCTCCTGTGGAGAGATGCCCAGCTCCTGGGACACATAGCTGGGTCTCACAAGGGAGCTCCATGTGTATGTATGTGTGTGTGTGTGCGTATAAAATAGCAGACTTCTGGCTGCCAACCTGAGGTGCCAGGACCTCAGGGTTCAGCAGTATTGCCTCTGAAGCCCTGAGGAAGAACCTGAAGTCCGGATCTGAGAAGGGATGGATTCCTCTCTTTGAGCTGCTGGGGAGGAGGGACAGGGGTAAGGTGGGTTAGCTCAGAGCTGACAGCCCCTGTACAAACCCCAATGGCTCACAGTCCTGCTTTATGGGCGTTATCTGAGGTCCCCCAGTTAGCTGAGGGCCCCTCTTAAGGTGGGAGGGTTCAGAGGGATGCCAGCAAGTGGAGAAAGAACCCTGAGTATGGTCTCCCTGGCTCTCCCTCTTTGATTCTCTTTGATTCATTGTCCTGCTCCCGCAGAGGAGAGGCCAGTGTGCGGGCCCTAGGGGAGCAAGTGAATGGTCTCAGCAGAGAACGGTGCGGAGTGCCAACAGCCCCCTCACCCCCACCGCCCCCAGAAACCCGAGCCTGTTGCTCTCCAGGATAAATCGGGGCCTGACTCAGGCCCCAGCAGCCAGTCACAGTCAGCCTGACCCAGGCGCAGGCTGGTGACTCAGCCCTCAATATAGCCCATGAGCCCAGGCCCCAGGCCCGGCCAGGCAGGCCGGAACAGACCGTGCGCAATGCTGGTCCCGGGGCCTGCCAAGTAGGGCCCCCTCCCTGAGGAGAGCCTACGTGTCCCTTCCCAAGCCAGGTGGGGACACAGAGAGGGGCTTACAGGGGGTTTCATCAGCTGAGAATTTGGGGCAGTGCTGGCTGGGGCTGCAGGCCTTTTATAGCCCCCTGACTCACCACCCGCTGACTTCTCTCAGGAGACCAGGTTGCCTGGCTCTTCACCTGGCCCTGCCTCTCCCACCAAGGGACACTGCTCATCAGCCACCAACACTGGCCATACTTAACTTGGGCTGAGCCAAATGCAAGTGACAGGGTCCAATGGGCAGTGTTTGAAAATCCTGTTTTTCTGGAACCAGGGACACATTTCCACGGTCACCTGTGATGATACTGGACTGGCCAGGCTCATAGCAGGCAGTTTGACCAATCAGTGACACTGACTGTGGCTCTGACCCAGGTGCCAGGGACAGTGTGTTAGAGTGGAAAGATCCATGGAATAAATTCCAGCTGCTCCACTGCTGGCTCTGTAACTTTGGGCAGGTAATGTAACTCTTTTTGGCCTCAGTTTTCTCATCTGTAAAATGGAGTTAATAATACCCTCATAGAGATTTTCTTTTAATGTGTGAAGATGAAAGGAAATAACATGAAAGATGATTAGCATGGTGCCTGGCATCTAATAAGTGATCAAAAACAGTCAGTTTGCTTCCTCTACTGGTATCTGGGGTACTGAGTGGGTTCTGGTGAGTGAGGCTCTTCCCCAAAGCTCCGTGTCCACAGCCCTGTAGAGACCGCTGCCTGGATCTCCACGTTGCTCCCGCTCCCCTTCCCTGTGTCCGAACACTCCACCTGCCAGGAGCAGAACCAGCAGTACCTGTGATGCACCTGTGAACCACCCACCCTGCCCACAACGGCAGCTGGTCCTTGACAAGAGTGGCAGGTGGTGGCTACTCTACCTTGTGGCCTGGGAAGGGAAAGCAGAGTGGCTGGCTGCAGGGAGAGAGCAGAGAAGAAGCAGTTTGCGGAGGGCAGTGACGAGGAGAAATGGAGGCTCCTGAAGTTGTTTTGAGTCCTTGGTTCCAGCTGTACCAAGGCCTGTGTGCATGCCTGCCTGTGGCTTCCAAGAAACACCCAAGTAGATTTAAAATCAATCCCTCCTGGCTTTTTTTAAAGCTAGCTCAAGTCAATGTTTCACATTCAACAAAAAAAGCCTTTTTAGTATACTTTGGTAACAGTGTATCACTAAGACAGAGGCACAAACCAAATGAAGAAGATGAGGTTCTAAAACTGTGGTCTCTAACCCACAGGCTGCACCTTAGTATCAGTCCGTGGCCTGTTAGGAACTGGGCCACGCATCACCACCTGAGCTCCACCTCCCCTGACCCCCTGCCCCCTGCTCTGTGGAAAAATTGTCTTCCATGAAAATTAGGAACAGGGGGCTGCAGAGTAGGAGGTGAGGGGCGGGTGGGAGAGCAAAGCTTCATCAGTGTTTATAGCTGCTCCCCATTGCTGGCATCACCGCCTGAGCTCAACCCCTTCCACCCCTCACCCGGCCATGGAAAAATTGCCTTCCATGAAATCGGTCCCTGGTGCCAAAAAGGAAAGAGGTTGGGGATTGCTGTTCTAAAATGAGCAGAGAGGGACAAGTGTCTTAAAGGGAAGAGCTCTATGTTCCAAGTGAAAAGGCTGGGGAAGAGCAGACCCACATTCCTGCCATTACCCAGGCTCTAGGTTCAGGTCCCCTGCCAGAACCTGGCCTTGGCTTGTAATTCCAAGTTAAACCAGTGATCTTTGGTGTCTTCATCCATTTGGGCTGCTATAACAAAATACAATAGACTGAGTGGCTTATAAATAACAGGAATTTATTTCTCACAGTTCTGGAGGCTGAGAAGGCCAAGATCAAGAAGCCTGCAGATTCTGTGCCTGGTGGGGCTTCACTTTCTCATAGACAGCTGTTGTCTCATTGTAACTCCCCATGGCAGAGGGAGTGAGAGATCCCTCTGGGGTCTCTTTTACAAGGGCAGTAATCTCACTCCTGAGGCCTCTGCTCTCATGGTCTAATCACCCCCAAAAGTCCCCCCTTCTAATATTATCACCGTGAGGATTAAGATTTCAACATATAAATTTTGGGGGGATACAGTCAGACCATAGCCCTTGGCTATAGGTAATCTTCCAGTCCTTTCTACTGCATATGTTCTTCAGTCAACTGGTGGCTGAAGTAAAGTGGATAAATACTAGGGTCTCACCATACTCAAAAGCAAGTGGCCAGTGGCACCAGGTAGGTTGTGAAAGAATTTCGTTAATTAGGTTACAACTGAGAACATACAACCTAATTGACTAGGGCAGTGCTTCTCAAATTTGATTGTGCTTACTAACCAGCTGGGGCGGATCTTGTTAAAAATGCAGATTCTGTTACAGTAGGTCTAGGTTAGGGCCTGAGATTCCGCCTTTGTAATAAGCCCCAAGTGATGCTGATGTCACTGGTCCATGGGCCACATGGAATATCAAGGAGCTAGACCACCCTGAATCAGGACTCTTTTCAAAAAGTAGTCACCAACACAGGTAAAGGGGACACGTGGCACTGTCCTCAATTTGCCTGGTTGTAGCCATGTTTATAGGGAGCTAGTCACAATTTCAGCACTGACCCAGGCCTGCTAAGGTGGACTCTCAGTTCAGCTTTGTCACTTCTCTGGGCTGCACAAAATTTGAAAAGCTCCTAATTCTAAATGTCCTTACTACTCCCCCTAGGGAGGAGGAAAGGGCTGGGGAAGAAGTGAACTCATTCAGTGCTTGGCAGTGCCTCCACAGTACACACTCTGCACACATGTTGCTTTGGATGTTTGGTTGAATGGAACAAACAAAGCCCTTTGGCATCAGGTGGGGAGGAGGCAGTAAGAGGGGTCCCAAGGAAACCAGTAGTCATGGGGGCCATTCTGTCCACTGTGGTTGAGGAACATACTTGGCATCTTTCATACTAAACACTCATGATGAGAACACCCAATCGCAAAGGATTCCACAGCAATGAAGGTAAACAGGGGCACACAGAAGTTATCTGAGTCATTTTGCTGTCCCCATCTAGATCCATTCTCAAGCCACTGTCCTGCTCTGAGCTCCAGGAGGCTGACCTGGAAAAATTACATCACCTGGGCACCTCTGCTCTCTGGGGCCCTGCTGGGTTCAGCCAGGGAGAGGTACCAATAGGAGACTGGTAGCGGGGAGGAGAGGGCAGGGGAAAAAATGAACTTCCCACTTCATTATGGTTCTGGCAGGGGCTGCAACCCCCATGGCTTCCTCCCCTTTCCCTTCAGCCTGAGATGGTAACAGCTTCCACTGCAGCCAGTGCCTGGGCGCATCACTATTCCTTGCTTGTTCTTGTAACTCTGCCTTTTGTACATAGTCCCTTCATTAAGTTCTCTTCAGTTAGAGCTTGGAGTGTGCCACCTGTTTACTGCCAGGACCCTGACTGATTAAATAAAAATCATCTCTGAGGACAGATCCCTTGAAAAGTCACAAGGACTAAGCCACAGAGGCTCACGTGCAGATCTTCATAGGGCATCCTTCTCATACAGATAGGTGTAAGCACAGAACTTAAGGGGAGGTCTTTTGTCCCCCCTCCCCCAAGGTATCCAGTTCATTCCATTTTTCCATGCTCAGGAGAGTTCCTTGAGATATGGGGTAAGAGGCACAGACCAATCCATCTGTGATTCAGCTGGCCGCACAAGGAGCCAGCCTCATTTCTGAGGTCATCTGTAGGGTAAGAAATCATATTTAGGAGCCAGACCCTTATGTGAGGTACTTGGTTAAACGGGAACTGCTTTGTTCTGGTTGTGTTGTGAGGCATTCAGCAAATAAAAAGCCACAAAGTCTCATGGAATTAGGTTGACATTTAATTACAAGGAACCCAGGTTCTTACACAAAGCAGGAGATGGGAGCCAGCCGCTCCCCACGAGCTTTTTCAGCCTGGGTGACTGAGGCTAAGGAGGTGGGGACACATGGAACATATGGGGGGGGTGGGGGTCCTGGCACAGTGTGTCCTGCCCAAAGCTGAGGGTGGTAGCCACTGGGGATCTGCCCTCTCGGCTGGCCCAGGTCTGCCATCACTCCATGAGGCAGAACTCTGACTCCTGCGGTCGCATGTTGGGTAACACATACAGAGCCACAGCTGCAATAGCCAAGAATACCATAGGCTTCCATAACCCAAACATGTTCTGTGGGGACCAAAGAAAAACTGTGAGTGCCCAGCCTTCTGAACCCTTCCCTAAGCCAGAAATCACCTGCCTACTGGTGCCTGAGAGACACCCCAGGAACATCATGGATCAGTCACTCTTATCTCCTGGGTGACCGGTAGAGATAATGGGCTCTCTTAGTCCTGGCACCATTAGACATGCAGCACAACACCATGTGCATCAGCTAGGTGACTGCCGGTATTCCTGCCTCCATTGCTGCCCACGGGATGAGGACGATACTAGCTCCTGGGTGTAGAAGCAAGCTGGGGGGCCAGACTTCAAAGATTCTCCAAATGGTTGTAATGAGAAAAGACTGAATGCCATAGCAGGAAAGAAGACGCTAAGTTTGGGCCTCTGGGGAAAGCAGCACCTCATTAGCTTTACAGAGGAGAAATGAACTCAAGAGTCAAGAGGATGGGAAGGGGGAACAAGCCCGAGGGGGATGTGAAGAACGGGCACCGTGGGATGCAGGGAAATAGGAGGTTCTTGGACAGCCAAACCTTTTGCATAGAAGGATGTCGGTTCAAGGAAATTCCAAGAAACCTGTCACTGGTCCTGGGTCACTAAAACACCCCAATCACCAGGTGTGCTCACTTCCTGGTGCATATGCTACAGTGTGTTGAGGCTTCTCGACACTGCTGACCACTAGCGAACTCTGCTGATTTGTGGGACAACAAATGATACCATGAGGGGATATCCAAAAAGCATCCTTTAGGGAATATGAAAATCTTAGACAAGAAAATACATACTTGGGGAAATAGTTCGTATTTTTATTATTTTTTAACTCTATGTATTACTTGAAAGGCAAAATTTGGATTTTGTTATAAGCTATGGCATAAGGTAACAGAAGGATGGTTTTAGGTAAAAATGGAGGCTAGTCCATTAATGCTAAGAAGACATTTGCTCAGAGAATAATTAATCTAGAAGAGGATTTTAAGTCAACCATAAAGACCAAAGAAAATCTCCTGAATTTGTGGAAATAGTTTCATAGAAGAACAGAAGATATAAAATGGAAAGAAAAACAATGTCAGAGGTGGATATACAGAATAGTTCATGTAAATAAATTGAGAAGGGAGCTAGAAAAAATATTCACATGCTCAAATGTTTATATCCTGATGTGCAATGCTAAAAATGTCACTCTGATGCTCTTAAAAAAGCAAAGAGCTCAAATCCACACATGGGAACTGGCGCACTTTACGTGTGGCAGAGGCAAGCTTCTAGACTGGATGAGGAAAGGGATGGTGTAGGTGTCCCAAAGGGTTAAGTCATGTCAGGCTTTCCTTTTAGACTGGGTTACCAAAGTGACAAATCAGAAAATCATGTTTTTGGACTTGAGTTGATAGACAAGATTTTCCATGATATCCTTACAGATAATATGCAGAAATAAGAGTAGGATGACAGCACAGTTAGATGTATGACTGCTTATTAAATGACCAATGAGCTGAATAAAAGAACCTGGAGAGACGATACTCTAGAGGCTTGGTCCTCACTTGTAACTCGGACGAAGACATGAAGGTAGGCTTTTCACTTCTGAGGATGATGTGCAGCTGGCAGGGGAAATGAACATTTTGAAACCACAGGGTCAAGATAAAAACACACACATACTAACACACACACACACACACACACACAAAACTTCACAGGTAAGAACAACAGACTATATCTAATAGGGAAGAATGGAAAATTCTGCATTTGGACCCATAAAAATCAAATGTAAGTACAGAATGGGGAGACGATGCTTAGTATATGTAATATGCACAAGGGTTTTATAAACAATAAATGAAATAAGTTAACAATATACATTAGTTACCAAAAGAGCTAATGTGATCTGAGGTTGCATAAACAGAAGTATGGTGTCTTTCTAATTCCTTGGAACTAACTATGGAAAATTGCTCAAAATCAGGAGAGATGACAAGGAGAAACAAGATTGGAATTTTATCTGTTGCTAATATTAAGTCTTTATAATCTGATTCACAATATCCTGGCTTTTACCTAACCTAGCTATGCCTTAGATTAATCATATATAAAGTGATAATAGTGCATAAAAATATGCCCTTCCTCATAGGGTTGTTGCAAGGATTAAATTAGTTAACATATGTACACTGATTAGAACAGTGCCTGGCACATAGGACACATTATGTAAGTATATGCTCTATTTATTATTTATGTGGTATTTTATTTAATTATTTTTATTTATTTATTTTTTTGAGACAAAGTCTCACTCTGTCACCCTGGATAGAGTGTGGTGGTGTCACTGTAGCTCATTGTAACCTCAAATTCCTGAGCTCAAGAGATCCTCCTGCCTCGGCCTCCCAAGTAGCCGGGACTATAGGCATATGCCATGACACCTGGCTAATTTTTCTATTTTTAGTAGAGATGGGTTTCACTCTTGCTCAGGCTGGTCTTGAACTCCTAAGCTCAAGCAATCCTCCCACCTCGGCTTTCCAGAGTGTTTTTTAGGATTACAAGCATGAGCCACCGTGCACAGCCTATTTATGTGGTATTTTATAATTTATTAAAGCACTTTCATATACATTAACTCATCTGATCCTCACAAAAACCCTGTGAGGAGGGCAGAGGTTTTATCACCCTTTGTTTACATTTGAAGACACTAAAGTTTAGATTATGCATTTTGCTCACTGGAACAAAGCCTGTAAGTAGACAAAGACTCAACCAAGTTCTTCTGACCACATGTCAGCCACACTTTCCACTATACCTATGCTGCCTCGTTTCCTGGGTGGGGAGTGGCATATCGGCGCCCACAAGAGCTCTGGAATAACAGGCTCCTCCAAAGGCCCTTTCACCAGCAGTTCTTCCCTCTCACTTTGATCAGGCCCAGCCGAATGCTCTGGGTCTCACTCATAGGGACTTAAGATGTCTGGGAGTGGACAGGGGAGGAACAGGTATGGGGAGAGGCCCTGGGCACCAGAGCAGTGAAAGACTGTCCACGGGGAGTAACTGGAATGCCTAAAAGAAGGAAGAAAGGAGAAGGGTTGAAGAGGAGGAAAAAAGCGGTGGTGGTGGGAGGACAGAAAAGGAAATGGTGAGAAGTGCCACCGACAAATGCCTCAGCTGTCACTCTAAACCTATGCATGAAAGTGACTACACTTCGTTTACAGGGATGTGAGAAAAGAAGAGACGATGGGGCAGGTGGCAGGAAGAGGATGAGAAAGGAGCCAGAACAGAATGAGAGAGAATAGCTTATGGGTTCCAGAAGGCAGGTGGGATCCTAGGGTTCTCCCTTAGGAATGAGACCACATTCTGCCTCCTGAATTCGGTATCCTGTTGACAGGCCAGAATACATGGGCAGGGGCCAGCTGGAAAGTGCCTGGAATGTATCAGTCTTGATTTCCTGAGAACACGTACATCTCTGGCTAGTAGAAACTTTTCACCAATATCTCATTCACTTCAGAAAACCTAGCTTGGAAAGCCAATTACAATGTAATCTGGCCCCAAAAGAGATAAACAGAGAACTAATAAAATATTTCCTGGCATTTTGTTTTGACTTTTCTGGGAACCAGAGGTCCTAAACCAGAGAACTTTTCAACAGAAAGTGCACAATGTGGTAGGGGTTCAACTCCATTTTCATCAAGGTTGAAGGGCTGATTGAGGTTGCCCTCATACAAATGTCCTTGGGAGGATTGTAAGGATCAGAACTCTTAAGACCTCGTCTCTCACCCAACAGGAGAGTTAGTGATTCCTTATTTTGCCATCCTGGGAAGCAACAATAGTGAGAACTTGGGTCTGCAGTTAAAGAAAGACAAAGAGAGCCCAGGCCAGTGTTGCAGACAAACATTGGCTCATCAGAAGGAGTCAGGCAGCTTTGACACTTGCAACAGTGCTGGGCTTATCCAAGTTATTCCCAGCCAAGGACATAAACTCAAACCATGTCTCTGGTAAGCATTCCAACTTCCTATGCATTATGAAGACATGCTCAGAGATGTTACAGGTTTTGCAGTGGCCCAAGGAAAAGTGAGGACTAAACTCAGGCCTGAGCATCACTCACTGTAAAATGGCAAAGGCAAGACGCAACCAGCTGAGAGAAAAGGGAAAGAGGAGAGGCCAGGACACCTGCACCCTCCCTCTGTCCCTCATAAGGAGAGGAAGCAATACCAGTACCTGTGTTAAGACGACGTCTCAGCCCACCAGCACCAGAGCAAAGCCGATATGACCACCAGGCCTACAAGAGGCAAGGAGAAGATGGGGGGGTTGGGGGTAGGGGGTGGCTGCAACACATCAAATGAGAAAGAAGCACAAGGAGGACCAGGAGATGAGAGACATAAACACATGAATCCAACAGATAATGAAGATGAGAAAACAAAGGGAAAAGAGAAAGGAATCAAGAGGTTAAAAAACAGGTAAGCTAGAGTAGTAACATTTCTTTTCTGCTGCCTGGACCTTGGTTCTTTCCACTGGCAGCCTGCAGAAATTGCAAAACTGAATGGGTTAAGCAGCAGCTAGGTCCAAATCAGGTGGCGAGTCCAGTTTTCTGTTTTGTCATATACCTCTCATATCTTGTCAAGCAGGATTTATCTGTATCTAGACCTTTCCTGTGGGTCAGTACTCGGGAAAAGTGAAGCTCCAGAGAGCAGATGGCATTCTTAGAGAAGTAGGGCGAATACTTTTCTTAGATCACTCTAGAAGAGCCAGTGTTCCGCCAGGCCACCTGTCCCTTTGTTAACTCCCTTGTTCTGTTCTGCTGTGCATCAAGTTTCTTAGTATTTTGGGCTCTGGTCCCTGTGATCCTCTAAGAGTCTAATGCTGCAGCTGTGAGAGAGAATGCACGAAAACAAGCTAACAATGGAAAGGGGCTAGTTCTTTCACTGCAACAATCTTCCAGACAGAAACTGAATTTGCATGCAGTAACATGCCCATAGAGCTACCTGCAAAAGATGTGGCAATGGGATATCTCTGTATGTAGACACAAAGAACGTACTCAACTTTGAGGTAGAAAAATCAGGACTGGCTTTAGAAATGTGGCACCCAAGGTAAAGTAACCTATGAGGCTCTCTGCACCAGCACGTGGTGGAATCTGATGAGTTTGAGGACTTTTAACAGTGGGGAAGGACCTGCAGTCGCTCCTGCTTTTTACATCCTAAGTAATGGTCTCCTGGCACAGGTTAGCAGAGAACCGCATGCTGGATCCTTAGCCAGTGCTGTGGACTGAACTGTGGAAATTCCAGATACCCTTACAGTTGACTGGGTAATCCCCCTACAAGAGACTTATTGTCTTTCCCTCAGAGGGACAGAAAGAACCTGTACTGTAAACTGAGGACTTAGGAAGTACTCAAACTCTTCAGGGAATCAGGTCCCCCAGTTAAAAGCCCATGGCAGAATTTAGCTGGTACATACCCATACAGATGTACCAGTTGTTAAAATATGGAACTACTTCTGTGCAGTCGGTAAACTACCCCTGCCATCCCGGCATACCCCCAGGACACCTCCACCTCAACCTCTCAAAGATCCAGCAACTAAAGGGTTAGGGGCTAGGGCTGGTCTCCCTGGACTAGCCAATACCTCTGCTGCGCAGACTGTCAAATATTTGACTATCGCTCCTGATCACTCCCAGCTCCATCATGTTCTGTGACATACAGAACCCAGTGGGTGACATGAGCCTACAAAGAAGAGATTATGCCCCTCCCCACACTCCTGACAGCAACAACAAAGGTTAAACCTAACAGGGCACCATAGGAAAACAGGACTGAGTGACTTGCCCAGGCCGAAAAACACCCTGAAGAAGGCCTCACATCGTCAATGTCCTTCGTGCAGTGCCAAGGAGAGTGAGGAAACCCTCTTGACGTAGGGAAGGTAACAAGGGCTACTATGTAAATGAAAGGAGACAGGATTCCAAAGAGCCCACCTTGGCTCCCAGAAAAGGTGGTCTTTGTGAGATGGCTCCACAACAAATTGGTCCCAGCCTGCCATTTCCCACAAAGACCGCTCTCTCCAACCCCTTCTCCACGTCCACCTCCCACGTGTCATGCCCCAGAGCCTGCTGGCCTCTACTCCTGCACATGTTCATTCTTGGCAGGGCCACCTGACACTGGGGTGCCTGAGCCCAAGCCCATTTCCCACTTAATCTAGCCTTTGGCTATGGTTACCTTTTTGCTCTCAGAAAGTTTGAGGGGGTTGTTTTCTTCAAGAGTGTCAGGGCAAGAATCGTCATCCTCCTCCTCTTCGTTGTCTTCTTCTGTATCTTCCTGGTCTTTGTACTCTTCATATTCTTCCTCCTGATTTTCCGTGGACTTAACTTTTCCAAGATCTGATGGCTCAGTAGCTAGTTCATCCCGGGACTTCTTTGTTCCCTCTTCTGTTCCTTCCTTTTTTCCCTTCTCCATCTCCTTTTTCTTTTCCTCTCCTTTCTTTTCCATCTCCTCTTTCTTTTCCTCCTCTTTTTCTAGCTCTTCCAACTCCCTCTGGCTGGCCTGGTAGTACAGTACCACCTCCAGACTCTGCGGGGTGGGGTAGGGCAGGATGGGGCTGCGGTTACCTGTGAAGACTCCTACTCTCATGACAAAACTACTCCCAGCATGTTACCGTGCAAGCATGCAGCACCGCGTTCTGAGACTGCGGGCCATTCTCCCTGAGCATGTAGGGACAGTCACACCTTGCCTCTCAGGACCGGTACTCTATTTGGCCGGTAAGCCCTGTCAGACAGCTCCCAGAGCTAAGGCTCTCGGGCCCCGCACCTTGACTGTTCCTTCTCTCACCTGTGGTGACTTCTCTTTACCCAATCCTCTTTCTCATATTAGTATACAACTACTTTGAATGAATTCCTCTCTTCTTATCTGTTTGGGTCCCTCTCTTGGGCATGTAACCCAGGAAGAACAGTGGCCCCGGAAAACGGAGCTGGGCGGATTGAAGCAGTCATTCAGCCCGAGGGGCTGTGGTCCTCTGGGGCTGCACCTCCAGCCGGGAGCTGTCTGTATTCCAACTCTCCTCACAGCTTCACGAGAAAGGGAGCATCAACTTTCCACTAAGATGAAACTACTGTAGACACTTTCGAGATCCCAGAAGCTTTTCTACAAATCCCTCACCTGGCTGAAAGGGTGGTGGAGACAATGTTTCTTCCCAGGATCTCCTCCACCTTTCTGCTTATCTGGCTTCTAAGGTTACCACTCACCTTTCCAGCCTCAAGGCTGCCCTCAGAACTGTCCGAGCATGGCTTGGTCACCTTTTTCATTTTAACCCCGTTGGCATTCTTGTTCATATTCTTATGAACATTCTTCCCCCGGGGTTCTTTGGCAGCAGAGGGCTTCTTCTCCTTGAGCTGGCGGAGCTCTTCCTGGCAGCACTGCAGCTGCCCCTCTAGCTGCTCCTGCACTGCCAGGAGCCGCCCCTGCTCGTCCATGCTAGCCTGGTACTGCAGCTGCAGCTCCCGCAGCCTGGTCTGCAGCTCTTTGATCTGTGGGCAGTGGAGGGCCAGTTACCCAGAGCTGGGCCCACGCCACCAGCCTGGGCCCTGCTTGGGGGTCACTGCCTCAGAAATCTCCCTGCTAGAGCCCATGGGAAGCAGACAATAAAGAAATAAATCATCAAACTGTGGAAACTGAGCCTCTTAAACAGTTTTACAAGTAACTCCCTAACTTGAGGTACCTGATGATTTACATCTAACAGGATCAAAAAAATGATAATTTGTTATGTTTTTTTACTGTGATGTGTCTCGGGAACAACTATAGGGCTGCCACCACTTCTGAACCTCAGGGATTCATTATATGATTCTTTTTATGGGAACTCCTACTTCATCCAACCCATTTCCCTAATGGGGACAATTACTTAAGGAACTGTGTCGCATACTCCTGAGTGTGCTGGGCTCCTGCACCTCCCCCTGGAAGCAGAGGCACGCTACAACCCTGTGCCCTAATGTCTGGTTTTGTCTTCTTGGCTGATGGCAGCACAGCACGAACCCCTCAGTGCTTTAGTAGGTACCAATACTGGTCCACCTAGGCCCACGTGTTCACTGCTCTCTGAATCTCTCCCCATGCACACACAGCGACCCCCACTGCCCTGTGAGCTACTCCTGGCCAGAGACAACGCCTTCTGTCCTACTCCCAGTGGATGCAGAGCACTCTTCTTGGCACTACAAGAGAACCAAAAAAGGAGACATGGCCCTGTCCTTGAGGTGCTTACAATCTAGCTGGGGAGACAAGACAGATACACACAAAATAACAAAAGAAAATTGGCGAGTGAAAATATACAGCTCTACAGGAGTCCTTTAGGACACAAAGCAAAAGAGAGAAGTGAAGTGGCAAAGGCAAAGAGAGAAAACTTATTCAAAGAGAAGAGTCTTGACGACTGTAAATCCCAGCACCACGGGCACCTGGGAAATGTACTCCAGCCTAAGAAATGTCCATCAGTGATGGAGCAGACTGCCCGGCCTCCTAGGAGATTCACTCTCTCTCCTCTGTCCCTCTCTCTTTAGCCTCTCTGAAATGGCCATGAGCTCCTCTGGCTCTAGGGGCTCCCAGAGGAGAGCGTGCATCCCCAACAGCAGTTACCTCATTCTTGTCATTCTGGGGGGCTGTGGGCTTCTCGAGGCAATCCATGCACTCCTTGAATTCCTTTTCGCAGGCGTCCAGCTCTACCTTCAGCTTTTTCTGTTTATCTAATAACTTCTGCATCTGCTCTTGCAGCTGGCTGTGCTCCTCCTGGCTCACCTGGTACATGGCCTGCACTGCCTGCAGCTTGGTCAACACCTTGGCAACCGTTTCCTCAAAGTGCTGTGGGGGCGGGGAAGCAATGATGGCATCTCGAGAAGCACCTGACCTCTACCCCACTATCTTGGCTGGGCCCTTCCCAGGATACCAAACAATGGCCACAAGGATCTGGAGCTGCCTAGGGGGAATACTGTATTTCTCCCTAAAAAGAGCACCGTGACTGTGTTAATGAATAGTGCTGAATCTGAGGCCTGCATCCAGATGGGGGCACTCCACATGAGAGGGGCTGAGGGGAGACAGGGCTGCCATGGGGAGAGGGCCTGGCTTACTTCCAGGGGCTCCCCAGGTCAGCTCTGACCCCATTCCCGCCTCGCTTCTTGTGCTCTTCCCCTGGTGATTTCTCTCTTAAAGAGACAAAAGCCCATCTTCCCCTGCCTGACCTGTCATCTGGTGACTGTTACCTCCATGTCTTCAGGCTCAGCGGGCTCATCATCAGTGCTGCTACTGACATAACTCTTGTGACAAACGTCAGAGCCACTGGTGCTGCCATAACTCTTCTTATAGGTAATGCTGCTGCAGCTGCTGCGGTAACTCTTTTCATAGGCCTCGCTGGCACTGGTGCTGCTGTCATAGCTCTTGAGAAAGCTCTCGTTGCTTTCCTGCGTGCTGGTGTTGCTGGCGCTGCTGGCGTAACTCTTGTGATAGCTCTCGTTGTCGCTGCTGGGGGCAATGCTACCATAGCTCTTCTTGTAGGACTCGAGGCTCATTTTTATAGATGGGGACTGGAGTTGGAGTAGTTGCATTTCTTCCAGACAGAGCTGCAAGTCTGCCTGCAGCCTCTTCCGCTCCTCTAGGAGCCTCCCCTGCTCCTGCTGCAATAGCTCCTGCTCTGCCTGACTGTTGTCGTACAGCACCTGCAGTGCCTGCATCTGTTCGATGAGCAACTTGGACTGCTGAGGGTAGGGGTAGGGAGACATTATCGTTATTCTAAGACATTTCAGTCCTTCTAGCTGCACCTCTCCTGGTGCAGCTGTCTGAGAGCACACCTGAGAGAACCACACACCTACACTTCAGCCTCACCACAGCCTATGTCTTTGACTTAGCCTATAGATAAGTGGCATGTGTCAGTTTCTTGCTCATTGGGGAAAATCTCCCCAGGGGATTTGATTTCCAGGCTCCCATTTCTGCTGATTTCTGTACTCTGGTACATCCCTCTCCTTGGAGCAGTGCTGAGTGGGTTTTAAGAACACCCTCGCTCCCTACCCTACCCTCTTCTCAGTCAGATGTACCCATTATCCTGACCATTAGGCTCAATCCCCTTCCCCATTCCTGGTTCTAAGATCAGTCCTACCCCTGAATGTGGCCATATGAAGAATTCTTTCCTTGGAAGATAAGAACTTGGAATTAAGGTCTTACTACCAGTCCCTGAATCTCCTGTCCCAATTCTGAATCTGGCCTCTGGGCCTGGCTTCTTGGCTGCTGATGTCCAGGATGAGATCTGATCAGTTGAGGAAATATTTTATACCTGGTTCCCAGTCTCTGTTACCCAGGCTTTCAGCCTGAATATCTGATGCCCCTGCAATATGATCAATTCTCACAATTTGGACTTCTATTCCCTGGTTCTCCTTGTTCAGGCTATGATCTGAATGAACAGATTCAGCATAAACTAAAACCATCCATCTGCTCTTCCTTGCCCACACTAAGACCTCAGACCAAATTTATCCCCCAGCCCTAAACAGGCTAGAAATCTCTACCTCTGACACCTCATCTGCATAAGCCCTTGCTGGTGTTTAAGAGGCTGTTGATTTTCTGGTATAATCCCCCCGACCTGGCTCTGTTATTGCCACCAAAGTTCCAATGAAAACAGTGTGATCAGTACCAAGAACCCTATATGCTAGGAATTCTTCCCTTAGAAGTGGATGGGCTCATTTGCCTAATATAGAAAACCAAAAGATTACAGATTTTGATAAACGAGAAGTATACTTTTCCACTCAAAAGAAAAGGATGACACGTTTAGAGTCAGTCTAAAGGAATCAAAACCAACATTAAATTGATATTATACATCCTGAATATGATATGTTCAAGGGATCGAGTCCAATGATGAGGTTATAGACTTCTGGGTCATCCCAGCTCTAAGTGTTCACTGTGCTTCACTTGGGCATGCATTTGGGCGAGGTCCTCAAGCTGTATCTGAAGCACATCTTAATGAAGCTTGTGTGTGGTCATGGCTAGTGAAGGGCAGGGCTTTAGCCTTATCCTTACTCCTGGCCAAACAGGCCTTCCTTACTCTGACCCTGCTGTGAGCCCTGTTTCCCCATGATGCTGTTGTGCTCAGGAGAACTGTATCCCTACTTCTTGCTATGGTTACCTTGTTCTCATCAGATTTTGAGGGCTTTTGAGCACTTTTGGAATTCTTGGGATTCTCCAACACTTCCTGGAAACAAGACTCTTTAAAACGTCGCAGCTCTTCGTGTGCCTCTAATTGTTCTTTTACTACACATTCTTGGTTCTGTACCAGTTTCTTCTGTTCATCCTGCATGCCTTGGTAGAGCAGCTGCAGTTCACATAGGTCTTGTAACTTTGTAAGTAGCTCCTGACTCTGCGAGGTGGCATGGAGGAAGGAGGCAAGGGATTGTGGTGGTTAAACAGAAAGACCCTGCCTCCTGCCGTGCCTCACTCCTGCTGGGAACAAGTCCCTAAAGAACCTCTGGGTTGGCTTTGCACAGTCCTTCTGGGGAGGAGAGGGAGGGGACAAGGGGGAGGGGGAGGTCTCTTTCTCTGGAGACCTACTACTTAAGTGGTAACGACCTCTTATATTTGGATGTATCTTCTAGTTTAAAAGTGCTAACAGGTGCATTTTCTCTAGATGGACTAAATATCTAAATATAAAATGCTGCACAGATTCCAGAGTATAAAATGTATTTGAAGATTTTTTAAAGCCCTTATAAGAAAAACCCTAACTGGCTCTATAGAGCTTTTAGGTTTGGGGAGTTGGTAAGAAAGTAAGGAGTGGCTGGTTAGGAAAAGACAAAGTTCAATCCCCACCCTTTTATTTGTCCCCAGTATAGTCACACTGGGAAGCTCCTCAGAGAAGCTTCCCCAGTTAGCAGCCACCCCTGGCTGGGGTTACCTTATGGAAGAGACCACATTTGGGCATCGGGAACGTGAGCTTGTGCAGCTCTTCTTGCAGCTGGCCCTGCTCCTCCTGCAACCTCCTCTGATCCTCCAGGAGCTCACACTGCTCCATCTGCAGCTGCCCCATCTCCTTCTGGCTGGCCTGGTACTTCTCCTGCAATTCTGTCAGTCTGGACAGCAGTGTGTCACACTGTGGGTGGGGGCGGGGTGTGGAGGGGGTGGTTATTCTGTAAGGAAAGCTTCCTAGGTAGCTAACAGAGCACTTCTGCACTCTCTTGCCTCTTATGATTCACCAAGGTGTCTCTCGGTGGCCTTGGACTGATCACCCCAAGCCACACTGCCCAGGCAGACCAGCGCTAGATGCTGAAAGGGGAAGCCCAGCGGGCTGCTCTTTCAGAGCAGTTGCTCTGGACTGTTGTTGGCCATGCTCTAAATTTCTACTCCCATTCCCTTCTGAGGGCAGTTCGAGAGGGAGTGCTGTCAATGCCCCTCCCTTTGCACTTCCCACCTCCTTTTCTCTGGGCCTTTCCTTTGGCACACCGTTTTCCTATCCTGCTGGTAACTCCTGTTACTCTCATTAACCTCGGTTGTTTTTGGACCTAATTGTGCTCCTTACCAATAACAACTTAATTTCATCCTAATTTTTCCCATTTTTGTTACCCTAATCATCTCTTAAAATCTTTAGAAAAGTATGAGCTATTGCTGAGTGTGGGTTGAGAAGACTAAATCATCCCATGATCCCCAAAACCCAAATCTTCTAATAGCAGATGAATCTCAACGCTGTTTTATGACTAGAGAGAAAGCCGGCTCTGTACACCAGCTTGCTTCTCCTTTCTCAGAGCTGCTTCCACTGGGAGAAGAGGTGATGAGAAAGTCATGGATCCTCGAGATCCCCAAATTTAGTGGGAGTGGAGGAAGGGGGAAATGTGAGCCTGGGCACAGAAAAGCAAGTAGACTGTTGAGGTGACCCAAATAACCTTCCCAATCTTCTATCTGCTGAAGGCCTTTCCCTAGAGACACACAGCTGTTGGCCGTGGCAGGAACTACTGAGTATTCCAGCAGCAGGTGACCAGTTCCACCATCTTTTGAGACTCTTACGCCTTTTCTCCAACATGCTTCAACACCTTTCCACTTCCTATCAGTAATCAGGAGCTGAAAGTGCTCAACAGGGTATATGACAACAGTTTGTGTTTTACATACTATGTAAAAAGAAAAAGGAATAAGGCCTTATTTATCACTACCAGGATTTATTACTAAAAGGAAATGAGGTAAGAGTAGTATCTGTTCAATTTAAAGATGGTGCAATTCCAGCTTCGAGGATTTAACTACTCCAAAGTCACAGAATATATCCTGGAAAAGCTGATGTCCTTCTACTACTCAATCAGCACTCTGGGCATGAGACCTTATATCCTTATAAGAGCATTTGCTATCTGCCACAGAAAAATGGCCCCTCTCTCCCATCCAAGTACTAAGTAGGCCTGACCCTGCTTAGCTTCCAAGATCAGATGAGATCGGGTGCGTTCAGGGTGGTATGGCCGTAGATCCCTCTCTCAAGTTCTAACAATAATAGTTGTGTATATGGGCCTATGTGTATGTTCTTCTCCACAAATGAGTAGTTCTATACCAATGTATAAATGTCCACACATATGGAATCATGTGTAAAACCTTCAGGTGTTCAGACTGGGATCCAGATGTTCTGATCCTACTAAGCTATGGCTCTGGCTCAAACTCAAGGTCAGGGCAAACTGTTTTAAAGTTAATAGCATGTGGTTTGCCTCTACTTCCTGCCTAAGAAGCCCATTAAGCCCTTCGGTTAGGTGACTTCATCTTTTGCCTCTGTACCACCTCTCTCCGGATCAAGTGCCCAGGAGCTCTCACCTCTCTGAATTACAATTACCTTATCAGCACATTTCCCCTTGTCCTCCGGAAGGGACTGGGTGGTCTTGAGCTGTTTCAGCTCCATCTGGCTGAGCAGGAGGTCCTGCTGGAGCTGGTCATACATGTGCTTCTGCTGCTCCAGCTCCTCCTTGCTGGCCTGGTACTGCCGCTTCATCTCCTGAAGCTGGGCACGCATCTCTGCATTCTGGGCAGGGGAGGCAGGCCCAGCTGTCACCCCAGGTGCCCCTGCTGCTGCATTCTCTTCTCCCAGACAGGGGCTAAGGGGATCCATTTTCCCCTGTCCTTCCCAGCCCCAATTTCATCCCAGACAGATTTACCCAAGATAGATCCATCCCCAACAGGCTCGGAACACAGATCTTCTCGGGGTTCATTTTTTGAGAGGTGGGTAGGGGAAAGGACTTCCCTTTTATAGGCTGCTTTTCTGATTTAAAATAAAAGGAAGCTGAGAGCACGGTATCTCCCTGAGATCACCTTTCTCCTAAGCACCTCTTTGGCCCCTTACCACCAGCCCTTCCAAAGAACTCCTACCATTCCCACTCCTCCTCTGTGCACTCAGCTGCACAGAATATTCTGCCTGGCTACATTCTCCCTCACCTGGGGCATCTTTTACCTTCTCTTTGCTCTCTTGGAAGCAGGCCACCATGGCCCTAAAGTGCTGCAGCTCTGCCTCATGGCACTGCAGCTTCTCCTGCAGCTGCCGCTGCACTTCCAGCAGCTTTTCCTTCTCGCACATGATGTTCTGGTACTGGAGCTGCATCTTCTGCAGCCGGCACAGTAATTCCTACAGTGGAGGGGGCTTTGGGCAGTGCCTCTGGATTCCTTAGCCCACTCAGTCTTCTGCCTGAATCACTGTCAGACACCGACAGTCTAAGAATTTACTTCTCCCTGCCCTTCACTTACCGGTTGTCCTCTCATCTAATGCAGTACTTGAGGGGAGTTGGAGTTCTCAATCTGTGGTGCTGCCTATGTAGTAGCTGGAGTTATCTAACTTGCTAGTCTTATTCACCTTCCCCCAAAACCTCAGACAGATGCTCTCAGCGCCTAAGTTGTCCCCTCACCTCTGGTTGTTGTTACCTTCTCACTTTGGTTTTCTATGACTGTGGATTTTGTGACTTTGAGCTGCCGGAGCTCAGTCTGAAGTTGTAGTTGCACCTTCAAGAGCTCATTCTGCTCATCCTGGCTAGCATCATACTTTTTCTGCAGGGTACAGAGTTTGGTCTTCAGCTCCTCGTTCTGTGGTGGGGAGGATGTGAGTAGAACAGTTACTCTCAAGAAACAGAATATCCCTCTACAGATCAGCCTGGTTCCTTTTCAGAAGCAGACATCTTGTGGATTACGGTCTATGGTTTGGTTTCTTCTGTGAGACGCACACTCAGTAATGGTTACTGTTTCTAGAATGCAGTGCTATATGACTTCTAAATTGGTTTCCAGTAGACTGTGCCCCTGGTTGTAGAGTAAGAGTCAGCAGAGCATCCCCCCGGGAGCAGTGCCTCCACGAGGCCTTCGGCCCTCCCCACGTGCCTCCCCCAGCAGGATTTACCTGGATGACGCTGTGGGAAGTCTGAAACCGAAGCACCTCATTCTGGGCGCACTTGAGCTCCCTCTGCAGCCGCCTCTGCTCCTCCTCACTGACCTGGCGATGATGCTGTAGCTCTTGCAACTCACAACACAGTTTCTTACACTGTGTGGGAAATGGAACAGGAAGGCTGACTTACTACAGGTATCACATGCGCTCCAAGAACAGGCTTGGGGAAAGTATGGCATTCCTTTGTTTGGAATATTACATCAGGCAAACAAGCAAGCCCCACGAGTACTATCTCCTATCACAGGGCAGGCCTCCTCTGTCAGCTCTGTGCCTAAGGAGATGTTTCTACCACAGGCCAGGACAAGGTGCAGGAGAGACAAAGAAAGGTGCTTCGCTCTATCTCCTACCTTGCTCTGCATGTCATGCATCTGCTCTTCGGCTCCCAGGAGCTGCTGTCGCAACAACTGCATTTCAGGATCAGGCTCTAGGAAATCCATTTCTGAAGTCTGAGACTCTGCTGACATCATACTCCTTAGTGTTTGGGACTCCAGCCACTTCTCTGTTGCTCTTCGTGTCCTGTAATCCGGAACACCAGAGCCATGCTGAGAAGGAGCTCTGCCTGGTATTACCAACCAAGTGTGCTCAGTCCTGATGCCTTCATTTTAGGCCAAAGATAGTAAGGGGCCTTTTATTGCGATTCACCTCTCAAATAAACATGTTTAGAAGATCGCAGAAAAAGTCTCCAGTACCTCAGTCTGCAAAGGTGTGTTTGGCTCTGAGAGACCCTAAGAGTGCCAGTCCAGTTGGTTTTGAGGCTGGGCCTGGCATCAAGCCAGCTCCAATCTGGAAGCACTGTGCCATTACACTGAATCAAATCTGTGCGGACAACAAAGGAATCTCTTCTGAACTACTCTAGTGCAGAGCAAACCAGATGCCAATGCCTAGCATGGGAGAAAATTAAACTTTAGAACTCACTCACTGTAGTTCTAAGACAACTAGATCGGATGCCCACGTCTGCTTCTAGGCAGTATCTGTATCCTCTGGATACCATGAAAAGGACTGGGCCTCCGGGAGCAGAGGAACACTCTTTACCCTGGCATCTGCCTTCAGAGGAAAGTCCAACGCAAGGAAACGTCCTACGGAGCCCCATTTAGCATCCTGGCTGTACCTGTCGCTCTCCAGATCTGCAAGCTGCCCTGTGAGGCTACTGTTGCTTTCCTGCAGGGCCTGGTACTCCTCATTCAGGAATTGGTAGCGTTCTCGAAGTTCCTGCAATTCTTCTGCAGAAGACAAGCAGAGAGAGATGAGACCCTCAGAAGGAAAACAATGATGACAAGCCCCCAATTTTTATCTAGAAACCTGAGAGCAGAAGGCTGAATAGCTTCTCTTTTTCTGAAGACAGAAAAGAGATACCATATGCAGAGGCTTAGAATACAGGGCCCAGAAAATTCCACAGTGCAACAAGTCTTTGTCCTCTTTCAGATTGCTGTCCTTCTTCTCATCTGCCCAGATTTGCCCTGGGTGCTCATCTTCAAAGCCTCAACCAAAGCAGGGTCTTGAGCTTTTGAGGGTTTAATTAACTTTTTGGTTTACTGTATTTAAAGTTTTCATTTAACTGTTTATGATTACCTTCCTGTTATGCTTTTAGTACAAAAAGCTGAGAGATGTGAACTATCAGATGTCACACTGCCAGTTCCTGCCTTTTAGGAACAACCCAGGCATTTTGAGTTTCCTTTTACTTCCTTTATCATCACATGGAAAACATTGGCCTGGATGTGGTCAAGAATTCTAATGGTCTTTTATCTGCTGATAGAAAAGTCTGTTCTAACCAGATCCACATATTATCCTCACGCATTAGAAGAGATCTGGCTGAAATGCCCCAGCATATGTCCCTAAGCACCAATCACCAACACTTTTTGATGCTCTGATGATACAAACACCCATATCTGTTTTGTTTCTTTATGATTAAGAATCACATCTCTTAGAATACTAGTTCTACTGATATTTGAGGAACGTTAACTTGCTCTGATTAGAACACAAGACCTATCTTACCTGCTGGAAGATTCAACACCCTGAAAGTGACTTCTAATGTTTCCTCTTAATTCTAAGCAGAACTCCTTAGAATACTGCAGATTACCATATAAGGAAGGAAGGAAACTAATCTTTAATGAAAACTAACCATGCGCTAAGCATTAGACTTGACGGTTTCAGCCTCAGATTTCGTTAGTGTGCAAGTATGCTTCACATTTCATTTAATCCCGAAAATAGCCCTGTAAGTTTTTTTTCTTTAAATAAACTTTTAATTTTAGAATAGTTTTAGATTTAACAAAAGTTACAAAGATAGTAGAGAGTTCCCTGGAAGAGTTCTTATCCAGTTTCCCCAATTGTTAACATCTTATATTACAACAGGTGCACCTATCACGAGTAAGAAATCAACTTTGATACATTATTATTAAATAAACTCCACAGTTCTCTACATTTTCCCTAAGATCCTTTTCCTGTACTAGGATCCTATCTATCTGTAAGATTTTACTAATTTTCATTCAATACTCCAGATATGGAAAGTGAGACTAAGTTTATCTTGCCAATTAGTGAGCTGAGATCCTGAACTTAGGTCTGTTTTGCTCCAGGCAAGCCTTCCCACTGTGCTAGCCTCCTCCTTCTAGCACCACCAGTTCAAAGGCTCTTCTGAGAGGCTAGACACAGCTGGCAAAACTTGCAGTTCTTTGATTCCTTGTTGATTGCCTCTGCTTGACCTGGCCAAATATAGGGCCTCCATTATACTCAGATCATAAATCTAGCCTCAGAATAAAGGCAAATTCTCTGATGTCATGAATCCTAGCAACTAGCCGGGAGACTCACTGTCTGAAAGCAGGGCTCTAAGCTTTTGAATACCTCATGTATTACCAGGAATAACCTCTCTTCTTCTCCAGCTGTCTTGTGTTCTGATTTGTTGCCTCCTAAAGCTTCTACTTTGGGGAGGGCTAAAGAAGCCTAGGAATTAGCATCTGGGACCTGGGAAGCAGGACCAGAGGCTCCCCATAAAGTGGGTCCAGGCAAAGTGCCATGATACCAGAGAAGCAGGAAGAGTTTCCCAAGGTGACAGGTCCCTCTACACCCATCCCAGAACTGGAAACTTTCCCAGGAAGGGTTTTCTCCCAGTCAAATCAACAAAGACCCAATGGCTTTCTGAAGAATTCCCAGAGTACATCTCCATGGTGCTATTTCTTACACTACCATTACTGGTTATATAACATCTGGGTAAGTTTTTCTCCCTTACAGTCTCGAATTCAATATGCAGGTTTTTTCTAGAGGTTCCCAGTTCATGGTCTAATACCACCTTTTACCATTTTCCTATATATTAACTCCTCTCCTCTGCTTGACTTAGTACTGACAGACAAGGAGGAGGGCTTGTTCTCATACCTTGCAACCCAGAGAAATCTGAGAGACTTAAACTATTGGATTGTTCAGACATTTTCATTTCCATTTCTGCACGGAGGGAGGTGATCTCCATCTCGTAATCTCCCCGAATGCGATCCATGTCATCGAGTTCCTTCTGCATCCGGCAGAGATCCTCCTGCAGGGATGCTATGTCACTCTCATGTTCAGTTGCGGAATCCTCGGCTGCTTGCCGCAGAGTCAGGATCTCAGCCTGGGCCAAATGCAATTCCCGTTCTATTTCCTTAAGTTCACTTTCTTTCTCGCGCTCTAACAAGGAAATCTCCTCCCGCAGAGACCGCAGCTCACCTGCAAAGCCCAAAGGTTGAGACGGTCAAGAGAAGTGAAATAATCTACTGTGTTCTGGTGGCACAAAGGTAAAGGTAGGCTTATTGTCTGGAAACTCCTGACAACCTAGTCTCTATCCCATCAGGGAAGTATAGCATGATGTAGTATGAAATAAATGGAGTACCTAAGAAGGGAACAGAGAGTGACTCCATGTAGTAAGGTGCAGTAGAAAAGTAGATTTTGAGGCAACAACTTAGTCTACTGTAAACAAAAAGTATTAAGTGCTTCTAAGGAATCG